>NC_137022.1:3040000-3527500 GCF_032717465.1 Coenobita brevimanus
TTCCCCACTCATTCAGCTCCCCCTCCCTACTCTCCTCTTCCATCCTCCCCACCTACCTTCCTCTCCCATACTCCCAACTTACCCCTCCCCAAACCATCCTCCTCCCCTCTCCTCCTTTCCCATACTTAGACTCCCCCACTCATCTCCCCACATACACGCCCGTCCCCCATCCACCCCCACACTACCCTCCCCCATCCACTCTCCCTCTACCTCCACACGACCCAAGAACAAAGTCTGCTTCCTTTTTCTCCCTGTTCACTGAGTAATACAAATAGGGACTTGAATGTAACATAGATGGTTGCAGGTCAAGTATTGTAGGGAGAAGTTTGCTTAAAAAAAATACAATAGAGGTTAATATTAGGATTTTTTTTCCCCTACATGGTTCTATTCTGACCCCCAACTTCCCCCTTACACTTCCCCACGCATCCCACCCCCCCATCCTCCACCAGCCCACACCCTGCCAACACTCCACACTCCCCCTGACCAACCCTCCCCTCTACAGTGTTACGTTCATCATAGATAGTGTATAATATGACTTCCATTCATCCCTTACTATTATATACAGGACAGTTGTTTTTATGCATCATGGTAGTCCTTCTCACTTTTGCCTGCTGGTTTTGGCTGGGGGGATTGCTGGGAGGGAGACTCTTGCTGTTTTGGTATCCATATCTTTGAGTCAGATAGGAACCACCTTAGTTATAACCTGCCCAATAGCAAACAGCCTCGATAGAACTAATAGATATACTGCTATTTTCTTTCCTTTGTCCTCCTCCTAACCCAACCCCCAGCCACCCAGCCTGACATAAACCAGAGGGAGGGTCGGCCACTCATTTCAATTCAATCCACCTTCGCCTTCACCACGAGATAACCCCGCGATCCCCCGATATTTTACCCGCGCCTTCCATCATACCTTTCCCGACGCAGGCACACCCGGGGCGATTCCTGACGGTGGCGGGCATCAGGCAGGCAAACCCGGCCACAGGGAGGTAGAAAGGCACCGGTGGAGGCAAAGGAGGGGCTGGAGGAGGAGGAATCTTAAGTGGAATAATTAGCCTTCTCACTTCAATATATCCTTTTTTTTTTTCCCTATTAGTGCTAGTTTGAGGTCGTTTGAGGTGATTTGGCCATGTGGAGAGGATGGAGGGTGAAAGACTGACGAGGAGTGAGTGAGGTGAAGGGGGGGATAGGGAGGGGGAGGCCAAGGATGAGATGGAGGGATGGAGTGGAGAGGTATATGAGACGGGGGGGTGTGTGAGCTGGGAGCAGGGCAGTGAAATGGCGGGGGACTGGGTGACATGGAGGCGATTTGTTTGTGGCCACCCCCTTTTTTTTATGCGAGGAAGAAGGAACCAAAGGCCATGAGCCCGCAGTAACAGTTCCCTCCAAGAGAAAAACAAAATACAATAGAGAGCCAAATTCAAGATCCGATCATTTTGAGATGCCTGGACACACTGCGTTTGAAAGACTGGAGATCATAGGCAGCAGGAAATACAGACAGAGGGAGACAGTTCCAGAGCTGACCTGTTGCATAAATGAAAGACTGGGAGTAACGGTTAACTCTTGCATTAGAGAGTTGGACAGAAAAGGGATGAGAGTTTGCTGCCAGACGGGTGCTACGCGCACGTCTTAGTGGTGGAGGAATGCAAGCAGACAGTTCAGAGGAGCAGTGACCATTAAAGCAGCGATAGAAAAGAGATAAAGATGCAACAGTGCGGCAAAGAGACAGAGGTTGAAGGGAGTCAGTAAGAGGAGGAGAGTTAATGAGACGAAAAGCCTTTGACTCCGCCCTATTGAGAAGAGCTGTATGTGGGGAGCCTCCCCACACATAAGAGTTGTACTCCACACAGAGGCGGATAAAACCCCTGTACAGAGTCAACAATTGTGCAGGGGTAAAGAAAGAGCGGAGTCGGCTTAGCACACCCAATCTCTTGGAAGCAGATTTTACAAGAGATGTAATATGATCTTTCCAAGATATGTCCCGAGTAAATGAAACCCCAAGCATGTTCAAGGATGATGCAGGATTAAGCTGAATATTATTAAACATTAGTGGGTATACCTGTGGAAGATTTTGACGGGTTGATAGGTGTAAGAACTGAGTCTTAGATGCATTAAAAACAACCACATTATTTTTACCCCAGTCAGAGATATGAGCCAAGTCAGACATTAGGTGTGCCATAGCCTCATCCCTTGTTTGTTGAAGTAACTACTGAGATGGGCGTTGCGGGAATCGAATGGAAAGGTGAAGGGTGGAGTCATCAGCGTATGAGTGGATAGGGTTAGATGTACAGCTTAGAAGATCATTGATGAATAAAAGGAAGAGAGTTGGTGATCGGACAGAGCCCTGAGGAACACCACTGTTGATAGATCTAGGAGAAGAACGGGATTAAGGCGTCTGGTAGTAGATAGATAGATGGTTTCAGAAGATTATAATCAACTAGGAAAAACCTCCAGTGCTGCAGTGGCTGATAAATGATAGGTTAAACTTCTCCAGGTCAGAAAAGCAGCAACAGTATCATACAAAAGACGTCAGTTGAGCAAAGGTTTCACTGGAGGGGTGAAGGGTTCGCTAAAAAAAAAAAAAAAAAAATAAAGAAAAGAAAGAAAGAAAAAGAAAAAAAAAAGGTCAGCGGCGTTTTCTTGGCCTCTGCTCTGGGAAGCTGTCTAACACCTCTTCCTCAGCGATTTAGTTTTGGATACGGCTGGTTAATATCAATTTGGGTGTTATTATGCTGAGTATGGTGGTACTGAAATGATTTAAACGACACAGAAGAGGGGAGTGAGGAATATTAAGTAAAATAAACTGTTTAATAGTGGCACATTATTAACAGCAGATTATAATAAAGTGAATATTAACATCATTTTGTATATATTCCACGTAAGCGAATATGAGGCATCTGCTACGGAAAGGGACTCACGTGGCAAAGATATCCTGTAGTATTGTGCCTCCTGCCGCCAGATGATTTTAAGTTTGAGACAGGCATCTGGTACTGCAAGAATTAATGGAAGCTGTACTCAGCACCACCCCAAAAAGTCCCACATTTGCAGTAAGTATTATATGCAGAAGATAGCACAGAAAAATTAGAAAGCTCACAGACAGCGCATGCCTCCTCCAGCGTCAATAGAATAGAAGATTTATCGCTGTAATTTCTCTTTCCTATCAGACCAGTACTTTTACGGTCTCAGGCAGTCAGTCAGTCAATACTACAGTCTTAATCCGTCTTGTTACTGAATGGCAGAGATCACATACCTTCCCCGATTTACGATTTAATCCTGTGTCCGGTTCAAGATCCGCCACAAAACCTAATCAACTCCTCCTTAATCCAATGCCAACCTACCTGCCAGATATCCTTGAAATCTGATAATAGCTTTTTGTGATATCCTGTACACAATCATTCAGACAGACACTAAAAATACATAGCCTCCTTCACCTTCGTTGGGGGGGATAATGAAAGTACCAGGGAACCTACTAAGCCCACGAACACTCTAATAATAAACAGTAAGGGGTATAACACAAACATCCCAGATTCACCTATTTACAGAAAATAAAATAAAACGAAAACAAAGTGAGAGTGTGGACGAGAGAAATGGTAGCTAACTTCCTATAAGGCTTTGAGAACGCAGGACCTTCGTGTACGTGTTAGGGTTGGGATTATGGAACACTTTACTATATCACAACTGTAATGTATATCAGATGGTTTCTACGCTACATCCGTCCTCTGATTCACACATCGCTATAACGTCTACCTGTCTAAGCCCCCACCTCTCTCTCTCTCTCTAAACAAAAAGATAGCCTGAGTGTGAGAAGGGCGGCTACTGTTATCACTCTTTATCTCATATTTCTTCAGGCTGGTAGCAATTAGGTCGTGCGAAATAAGCCAAGGCATCCTGCGTAAATTACCTTCATATAAAGATAATATCCAGGCGCCTTGAGTCAACAGGAAAAGGAAGAAAAACAAAAGGTTAATCTTAAAAAATATATATCGCGTCCCTGTGCGTACTTGCCATTTTGAAAGATGGGACGAAAGAGATTGAAAGCACCTGTAATGTATGTTTTTCGTATCCTGTTCTCCTTCGTCAGTTTGAATTCACAGCTGCCCAGGATCAGACGCACCGCAATATGGCGTGAAAAAAATGTATATATATTGTTCAGATCAAAACTCGTCGATCATAGGGGTTCTAGAAAAAATAAATAAATAAATAAATAAGTCCAGGAAGAACTATCCTTCAGTGTACATAGTCTTAAACCTTCTTGCACGTACGTTGTGTTTAAAATTGCTTTTGTCGTTAATTATTATGTCACTCTCCAACTCTTCACAACCAAAACAGAGTGAGTATTAGAGTGAATATACAAGATGATAGCATCGGTTATAAGAAATAATTGTTATGGAGAATATTAATTGTAGAAACTGGCTATAATCTTTTGTTGGTGCGGCCTTTGTAGTCTCGATACACACTTGGTAAAACTTAAGCTACCAAAACAGAGGGAAAAGGCATCCACCAGGGGCTGTATTTACGAAGATCTGAACCATTCTTATTTTACTCTAACTTTGTCCTAAATTGACCTGTCTCCATCTTGAATGCTGAATGTGGCAATAGATTAACAACAGAATGTGGTGCTAGTCACATAGAAGTGCTATGAAAAGAATGAAGAGCCGTAGTATTGTCTTATATTGCCACTGAGCTACGTGAAATTTGCTGCCAAAGGAGGAAAATCTGGGCCAATTAAGATGAAAGAAGGAATAGGTTATGCGAGAAACGGAACTCCAAAATAATGAAATATTGTCAAACTGCTGTTGCGTTGTTTTCATGTCGTTATTCACCTTCCTTTGAACGGGGAATGATTGGTATGAAAGAATGTCAAAGTTTAATATTCTTTGCTGCGAGCGGATATTATAATATTGAAGGCAAAACCAGAATCTACACTAACACTTCAGCTGAGAAAGATCGTAGCATTCAAGGACTTTAAAAAAATCATCTCGTGTACTTTCTCTGTTACTGATGGATGTAGGAATGATGTCTTGGCAGACGCAAGATAATAATGTTCAGCTGGGAGAAGTCTTAGCTGTTTAAGGATGAAAGTAAATTAATAAGTAAATAAAGAAAGGAAAAAAGGAAGAAAGAAAAATTATCTCTCACAGAAGTTAATCTGAAAAATGTCATGAAATATCTAAGTTCATAGTTAGTGGAAATTTACGTGGGGAGAGAGGAGCTACTAGGCAAAAACTAGGCAGGCACGTAAGGCATGGGAGCCAGTGTAAGGTACGGAGGGTTATGACGAGGAAGTGTGGAGTGGCGTGCGATAAACAATCCTGAATCACCGTCATTTACGCCATCAATAACGTCACCACCACACCGAGGCTACCACACCTTCCCCTCCACGCCAGACAGCACCCACTCCCTCTCCAAACCCACACCCCTCACCCCCACCCGACACACACAATCCTTCCCTAACATGGTACTCGTCATTCACCCTTCACATAGCGCCCTCCTCCCACACGTTACGACACGATTTCTTCACACACACACACACACACACACACACACACACACACACACACACACACACACACACACACACACACACACACACACACACACACACACACACACACAATCTCTTCACTCCTTCCCTCCCCACCCACACACACACCATCTTCACACTTACCCTGTCCTGCTACCCCCTGCCCCACACAACCTCCATTCCTCCCTCTAACATCCACTCCCCATTCTGCATCCCCAGTCCTTCCTGTGTTCTGCACTTCTCTAACACTACCCCTCTCCCCCACCTCCTATCCCTCCTCTTCCTCCTGTCCCTTCCTCCATCCATCTCCCCATTCCTTCCCCTAGCCTTCACTCCCCAACGCACTCCCCCAAATACCGGTACCCATTTCATACCCCCTCCCACAATCTTCCCCTCTCTCTTTCTCTCCCTCCTGCCTCCTCCTTGTCTTCCTCTTTCCAGTCCTCCTCCTATCCGCCTCCCCATCCCCTCACTTCCACACCCCTGCAAGTACAAAACACAGGCATCTTCCTAGTATTGAAAGGTTTGAAGAACTAGGCATTACAAGTTCGTATTCTTGAAAGCCTAGGAGTTCGTCCAAACTGCTTTTACTCTAATCTGGCCTAGAATTCCATCTCTCCACCTTGATTACTGATTTGTAACAAGAAATTAAAAAAAGGAATCTGATGCTAGTTGTGAAAAAATGCTGTGGAAAGATAGTAGATCCATAGCACTGAATTTGTCTGACACGGAGGTAAGTTAAATAATCTGCAAGAGGACAGACATCTAGGCCAAGTTGGAGTAAAAAGCCTACAGTGTCTCTTGCTTATTGTTTATATATATATATATATATATATATATATATATATATATATATATATATATATATATATATATATATATATATATATATATATATGACACCCTTCTGAAATGACACCCGCAGTGAAATGGATGGGGACCGGGCGACATAGAGGCGATTTGTTTGTGGCCACCCCTTACGGGATTAAGGCGTCTGGCAGTAGATAGGTAGACACCCTTCTAGCAGCTGACTTCGTGCTGTTGCTTACGTTTACTGATGGCGTAGGAAGGACAAAGAAAGTGCAGAATCTCCCTTTGTCTTTCTTCCTTCCTCCATACACAGGTCTTAGTTACGAAACGAAGAGATATTGTGTAACTTTGATTAAGCAGGAAGAACGCAGAGGTGAAAGTGTAAATTCCTTCCGTGTCTCTCGTATGTGAGGGAGGGGGAAGTGAGCTGGGGGCAGGGCAGTCAGATGGTGGGTGACAGAACGACGTGGAGGCGTTTTGTCTGCGCCCACCTTTTTTCAGGATTAGGGCGTCGGGCTATAGATAGACAGATAGATAGTTTCTCGTTCGTCATGCCAAAAGAATCCTGCGTCACGGCAAGGAATTGACCATAAGAGGAGGTGCAACTCTAGAACATTTTTTTTTTTTCAATGGATTCTCTGTCATAACTTGGACTTCTTTTCGTAGGAGGGAGGAGGAAAGGAGAGGGCCAAGTCTTCCCATATCTCCCGTTCCTCCTACAAAAAATAAATAAATAAGTAAATAAATAAACCTGAGCCACGAGAGAAAATTCATCCTAAGTTATATCTGTATTATGTAGGAAAAACGAGGCAAAGAAAGTGTATAATAACCCTATGTGTGTGGTCCTTCCTGCTGGTCTCCCGGGGTGAATAAAACCGTGATGTCGCAGCGAGAGTGAAATATTATAAACTGAGAGAGAGAGAGAGAGAGAGAGAGAGAGAGAGAGAGAGAGAGAGAGAGAGAGAATCAGGGTAAGTAAAACCGTGATGTCGCAGCGAGAGTAAAGTAACAAAAATAATAAATCCTCGAGGGAAAGGAATTAAGAAGATACACATAGGCCTCCTCACACCGGGTAAGGAGACACTCTTAACACCTCTTCCTTAGCTATTTATTCTTGAATATGGCTGGTTAATTCCCTTGTGTACGTTATTTATGCAGAGTATGGCGATGTTGTACGGATTTATGTAACACAGAATAGGACAGTAAGGTGAAACAAGCAAAATAAATCGCTTAGGAGGAATTAGGGAGCTTCCTTAACGTACTGGATTGACTGCAAAATGAAATCGATGTACCAGTTGACACGAAGCCTGCCACGCAAAGTTAAGCCAACCGTATGATAAACGCATAAGAGATGATGTCTTAAAAGATCTACAATATTTTCATGCTGGGGTGAAAAAAAGATCCTACTGTAACTAATCTCATTTTTCTCTCGGGAGCTTCGACAAGGGAACAGTTTGGCCTCTTATTTTCATGCACTTCTGAGGTAAATAAATGTATACGTTATGAGCCGGTCGTGTTAGCCACCACACCACCGGTCCCCATGTAAAGCCATTAGCAGTGTGTTTTTATGCTCGTGGATTGTGTTGACTATCCGTGTATGTAGGGCCATTGGCGGGGTGTTTTAACAGTCGTGGATTCTGCTGACTATCCGTGTATGTACGGCCATTGGCAGGGTGTTTTTATGAAGGACTGTGTTGACTATCGGTGTGTATAAGGCCATTAAGAGGGTGTTTTAATAGTCGTGGATTGTGTTGACTATCGGTGTACAGTGTTTTCATAATATTTGCCCCTCAAGTCGTCCTGCTTCAACCGGTATCGATCTCCTCTCCCACTTAATTGGAGGGAAGCCAAAAAATATGAGATGATGGTAAAACTGAAAATTTACAACATGAGAGGGAGACGCGACGAGGCGAGAAGAAAAAAAAAATGGAGGGAGAGGGGGTGAGATGTAATTGTAAAGCTGGGCAAAGGTGTTCATCTCTTAAGTGTTGTTATAATATGACGAGATGAGATGAGACGACGCGAGACAGGGAGAGAGGAGGAAGAACATGAAGGGATGGAAGGAGGGAGGTGTACAGTGGTTTAAGGAGAGGATGGAAGAGACGTTCATATCCTAAACGTTGCTATAACCTGACAGGGAGAGACTAGACAAAATGCGACGAGAAATTAGTTTAAATGAGTTTATACCTATTAATTGTGCAAGGAAAATTAAGCCACATAACCACTACAGGTGTGAGATTTGAGGATTGGATATTCTACGTCTTCCACCTGCCTTCGAGGGGAAAGAAAATGGAGAAAAAGAGAGTAGAGTAAGTGGAGGTAAAAGGGTGGAGAGGCAGAAGGGGGGGAAGAAGTGGGGGAAGGAAGGAGGGGCGATGGAAGGGAGAGGAGGGGGTGACCTGCAGTATAGAAGAAGGAGGGCAAAGGTATTCAATTCGTAAGCGTTGTTAGGTGGAAAGGATGGCTACCCAAGTTGCAATAAATTTCCTCTCCAGGCAGTATGTCCCATCAGCTGCCCTCCGCCCTGCCCGATATTCCCCTAAATCTGTGCTTTCCTGATGCCCGCCATAAATCGGTTCGAGGCTAATGCGTAGCTTGGCCTCCAGTGGGTAATTATAATCCCGGTGCTGATACATCATACTGGTTTTGAAGCGGGGTAGGGTCCAGGTTTGGTATATGTGTGTGCCATGTTTTTTATTTATATGTTTTTACTTGAAATTCTGGAGGAGTTGAACGTGTTTTAATAAGACCTGCTTCCTTGTCTACCTGTGTTTACGGTCCTGAGCAATGAGTATCCTCCTGTAAAATATTGATAGCACATTTTTCAGTATATAACATAATTCCTAAGTAGGATGGATACTGCAAGGATTTTATTTATTTATTTATTGCCTCCGCTGTATTTATTTGTCCTTGGCTACTCTTAACATGAATAAAACTCGAATACCTATACATGACACTGCTTTTTGAGGCTGGGTAGATCACTCCCTGTTAAGAGGATGGTTGGCGCTACTGTGTGCGAGTGTAGAACGGATTATTTTCATTTCTGTTCAAAAATCCCGAAGGGGCAATGAATTCGTTTGTTTGTGTTTCGCTCCTAAAGGCTAAGTTTCTATCGTGGGATGTTATTAAGTTGGTGGGGGAATTTGGTCTCTGTACTTACTCGTAATAGCGAAGAGAGAAAAAAAATACTGAGAGTTCTTTCTGCCTGTCTTTTTATTTTTTATTTTTTTCCTCGGCTGATGCATTTAATCGTATTGCGTGTCTGATCTTAGCCGCGTGTCATCAAACTCCCCGTGCTATCATCACACCAGTTTGTATGCTTTTCGGCTTTATCTTGCTGCCTCCTGACGATTTTCCTCAACTTCGGAGAGGCGTAGGGAACTGGGGAGGTGGGGGGGTTGACATAGCCTTCAATGACCCCTTTTTTTTCCCCTGAGATGTATAAAATCGTCTGGAGGCAGAAAAAACAAAAAATAGTATCGTAGAATGGGGCGAGTCTGACCTGCTACGGAGCATCTACTTTTGGTCTGAAAAATTTTAAACAAGTTAAAAAAAAAATTCCATCTCAGAGGCAGACACTTTAATCCCGTGAAGAGTGGCCAAAAAAAGAAAAAATTCTCTACGTTTATTTTTATTTTATTTTTTATTTTTTATTCATCTATTTACTTACAATGTTTTCAGACCTTCCCCCCCCCAGTGGTCTGACCGAAGGGGATGGTGGAGTCATTAACTGTAAAGGGTTCCACAAACTGTACAGTGTGTGAATATAGCGTGACCTTGAAATTAGTCGTTTTTAATCGAAATATCAGATGCAGAATGATGTTTAACTGAGTCTTTTGTAAGTCACTTCAGAGAGAGAGAGAGAGAGAGAGAGAGAAAGAGTGTGTGTGTGTGTATGTGTGTGTGTGTGTGTGTGTGTGTGTGTGTGTGTGTGTGTGTGTGTGTGTGTGTGTCAGATGTAGAATGATGTTTAAATGAGTCTGATTTGTAAGTCATTTGAGAGAGAGAGAGAGAGAGAGAGAGAGAGAGAGAGAGAGAGAGAGAGAGAGAGTGTGTGTGTGTGTGTGTGTGTGTGTGTGTGTGTTTCGCAGAAAAGAAAGAACCTAAGGCTTAAAGGCACCAAAACTCGTTCTTAGCTTTGTAAAGGAAGCTAAACAAGAAAAAATCCAATTCGTTAATTTCGAGATGCCTCGACACACTGCATTTGAAAGACTGGAAAATATGGGCAGTGGAACACACACACACACACACACACACACACACACACACACACACACACACACACACACACACACACACACACACACACACACACACACACGCCGCACAAACAAAACACCCGCTTTCGTTTCGCGAGCGCTGGTGTAATCAGTTTATATGCCGACCTGTTAATCTTAAAAATAAGCAATAATCCTTAGTAAAGAGAGCCAAGGTTTTACTGAGACAAAGATGCAAGTAACACAGCCACTACTGAAGGTATTTCTTAACATCCTCTATTATTAACCCACTGAAGGAGTTACTGCGGACTGTTGTTAATTCCCTTCATAGTTAGAAGCCTGATTATGCTGAGTAAAATCTTCTACAAGTATTAATTTTATGATGACATACTTGAGGGAGCAATGTAGATATTGCAAAGACCTTCACAGATAAAGGTCTCTCCTAAGCTGAATAAAATGCTTTGAAATTAGCAAGGGTTAATTATACAGGAAATCATATCCACAACGAAAATTGCCTTCCCAGTCTAATAAAGCAGCAAGTTAACGTTGTACAGGGTCCTATTCGCCCCCATGTGGTGTGCAAGTGTCAGTTCTCATGTGTTGGAAGGCTTGACTTACCTCATGCACTGCCTACAAACAGAGTCGAGTTACATGCACTGGATATCATTAACTCCCCGCCGCTCTGCTCACTCCATTCAGCCTATCATTCTTTTTCACAGTGTCCCCCCCCCTCTCTCTCTCTCTCTCTCTGTTTCAATGGTCACCTTTTCTGAACTACCTCCTTGCATCCCCACCTCATTAACGCGGCCGCTCAGCACCCGTCTGGCAACCCATTCTCACTGTTTTCTGTTTAATTCTCAGTCCTTTATGTATATAACTGGCTAACTCTGGGATTGTCTTTTCAACCCCTGTGTCTCTTTGCCTATGACCTCCAGCCTTTTAATGGCAATGTGTTAGGACATATCGAAATATACCTCTCTTGATTTCGCTCCCTTTTTGTTCTTTCATTTCAAGGAGTGAAAAATGCTCTGTAGCCTTTCAGTCTTTGATATATTTTTTTCATCGCCCTTGTTCAGAGTAAAAGACACAGTCATTCAGACGGAGGTAGGGGCGTGGAGTGGAAAGGGGAGAAAAGCAAATGGAAACTGATCGTAAACAAGAGGAGTGTCCCAGGCGTAACGCTGCATCAGAGGAGTACGACTAACAGGTCACTGAGGGCGTCGGCGAAGAAGAGCGTGGAAAATGCGGCATATCGAGAATTGCCGAGTCAGTAGGGAATCACCACCATCACCACCACTACCACCACCACCACCACCACCACCACCACTATGCTAATCATCCTTTCATCACACCAAAAGCTAGATTAGGATAAAAAATAAATACCGATTATTGGAGAGATGAGAGAGGCTGCGGCGTATATGATTCACAGCGTCCTATACTCTGTCCATTTTAACTTGGCCTAAAACTGCTATTACTTCCTTAAATGCTAAGCTGTAACCAGAGCTTTACACTAGAATACGGTGCTAGTCACGAAGCAATGCAATGAAAAGAACGTAGAATCGCAGTATTGTGATATTCCGCCACTAACTAGCTACGAAAGAGTCTATCTATCTATCTATCTATTGCCAGACGCCATAATCCCGTCCGGGGTGGCCATTTGACTCTGAATTATTTGTTTTACAGGGAGGGGCACTAACCCTCCACCAACCCACTTGTTGACACGTAGGGAGCACGTATGGTTTGGTTATATGGTTACCACCCAGCGTTGTAAATGGTTTTTTGGCTTACAGGAAACCATTAAGATACTACATAAGGACGAAAATCATGCTTTTAAGGAAACTCCCTAACACCTTTTTCTTAGCGATTTATTTTTAGATATGGCTGGTTAATATCCTTTTGTACGTCATTTATGCAGTGTGGTGATACTGTATTGGAAGGATTTATATGGCACAGAGAAGGACAGTAAGGTGTAGTAAGTAAAATAAATCGCGATACAGAACAGGAAGGATTTATATGGCACTGAGTAGGACAGTAAGGTATAATAAGTAAAATAAATCGCTTAAGAAAAAGGTGTAAGGGAGCGTCCGAAAGTGAGGAGGATACGGCTGTGTGTGTGAAGGTCCAGCGGGGAAGGGGGAGCAACATGGGCGCCGGATTTGCATGAAGACCAGCAATTTATCTGGGTATTTACACGAGCGCCTTCTCCCGCCGACCCGCACCCCCCATAGGCAAGATTGGGGAGATAAGCAAAGATATCGAGGCAGCAAGATACACAGATGCTGCTGATAACGCGATAAGGGGGCTGGACAGGACGTAACTGCATGGGAGCTTCGAAAGTGAGGATTATTTATGCAAGAGGCGGGGATCGGACTCATGTCACTCCCGTATGCCAGACACACCGGGTTAGGACCAGTAATGACCAGTGTCTAGGCGCTTATGAGGTAGGGTTAGGGTTGATGATGATGTTGATTATGACGGTGATGGTGGTGGTGATGTTGATGATGATGATGATGACGGTGATGGTGGTGGTGGTGGTGGTGGTTGTGGTGATGATGATGTTGATGATGATGATGATGACGGTGATGGTGGTGGTGGTGATGTGATGATGATGATGATGATGATGATGATGATGATGATGATGATGATGATGATGCGACGGTCAGAAGTGCATAAACTATAGCCTAGAGATAACAGGGATAAACTACAAAAAGATATCATCGTAGTGACTGGTTGTATGAAGCAAGGCGAGTCGCTATTTTTTTTTTTTTCATTTTTAATTTTTTTGGGGGGTGGGGGAGGGGGACTGCTCCTAAGCCAACAATAGCTCAAATCAAGTATACTATAAAGTCTTCCCGGAGCTTAAAAAAAGAAAAAGGACATACCAAAGAGTAACAACAACAAAACTAACAACCGTATCAAGAAAAGAGAGTTTCAAACATAGCAGTGTCAGGGCGCCACGGGAACCCAATCCCACTCCAAGTTTAAAATATCGACCTAATAATTTCGTAGGATTAGTACAAACTGCATTTAAGATAGAGACCTTTCGTGTGACAGTAGCTCTGCCGTCATACCAAGTGCTTGCTGGACAGTGTTATGCTTGGCCTTGCCGTAAATCTGGAAAGTACAGTATCGAAGACGGTGCATCTTTCCACAGTTTTTGAGAAATTGTTTATTATACTCCTTGCAGCTAAATTGAACCATGACATTGTTCAGGAAGTACGTGATATTTTGCCAAAGCTGTTTTTCACACGATATTTCCCTGTTTTCAACGCGGTCTGTGCTAATACTACGAAAAGTGTCATTGTCAATATTTTCAGCTTTCTAAAACTCTCAGCTGGCTAATTCGGCTGTCAGATCTCTCGGCTACCAGCGGCTCCCTTACACGCAGCCAGGCACGATTTGCATTTTTTTTTCCTTCTGAGATTTTATTATTATAGACTCGTGGAGGGTAATTTTGCTCTTTGGAAACGTTGGTCTTATCATTTTCCTCCTTGGCTTCGTACCTGTAATCATGAATCTTTTTTTTCTTCAGTGCTTTTTGTGCTATGATGCATTTTATTACGGTCCTAGACTCTCTCTCTCTCTCTCTCTCTCTCTCCATCCTGCCTTATGTTCAGGGTGCTCGGTAAATGGCGCCTCACTGGAAACTCATTGGGCGATATATTGTGTTGTGAGTACGGCTCAGTGTGCTGGTGTGGGCGTGGGTGTGGTAGTGAGAGTAGGAGACTGATAACGCTGAACAAGCCGTCTCCCCAGCACACAAGACGCTGAAGTGGTCGTAAACGAAATGACGTAGGAGGCTTTGCTCGTATACTCTTCGGGTAAGGAGGCTCCCTAACACCTCATCCTTAGCGATTTATTTTTGGATATGGCTGGTTAATATTCTTTTGTACGTTATTTATGCAGAATATTGTTTAGCTCTCTTTCCCACCCAGGTTGAGGTACGATTCGAAAACAGGATAGGAGGAAGTAATGGAAGGAATGGGAGAACTATCAGCAACATATCCAGTGAAATGGGTCACATAATCATTTACACATCACTGAAGCCTTTGGAATCCTGGCAGCACAGAACTAATCAATCGTACATATCAGTTAATTTATGGCAGTAAGTCACTTTTTGTCGCACGTTGTTTACACCCATCTCAGTCTCAGGGTCATCATCGTTTTCCCTCACCTCTCTCACAGACGCACCATCCATACTCACACCTCACACCTGCCTCAGCATAGTTCAGTTGGTGCCTTACTTTTAGTCTCCATTTTAATTCTCCATCTGTCATAATTGCCTACCTCTGCCTCACTGCCTCCCCTGCTTTACCCACCTCTTTACCTCCCCCATCTTCTCACTCCCATTTTACTTTGCCTCTCCTTCCTGCCTCTCACCTACCTTTCTCATAGCCACCTACTACTCACTAGCCTCCCACTTCATCCACTTTCCTTGTACCCACCCACCCTGCCTCACCCAGCTCTACCTCACCTTGCCTAACCCAGCTGCCTTACCTGGTCTCTCTGCGCCTCGGTTACCAGGAGTGTCGGCTCATCGTTGGCAATTACTGATACTGCCTGATACCTACACCCCTACCCAGCCTCACCACTGCCTCACCTCCTCTCACATAATTACATCCATCTCCACGCACCTCCTTGCTCCCCCTTGCCTTACCTTCTCATCCTTCACATCTTCGTTTTTCTCCCTCCTGCACCTCTAGTTTCTTCCTGCCAGTGCCCTCTTTTTCCCTCTCTATGCTTCTCTCCCCTCTCCATATTCCCCCTCTTTCTCTTCCCCACTTCTTTCCTCACTTCATGCACATATTTCCTCCCCTCTCTCACACACCTTCACCCCTCTCTCTTCCACCTCTCAGTTACAGCTCTTCTTCACCCACATTTCTTCCCTCTGTCTCTTCCTCGTTTCTTCCGCCCTTCATCCCTCCCCACACCCCTCCATCTCCCCACATTATCCCCTTACCTAACCTCCCCACACACCTGTTCCTACGTACATCCTCACCCCACACACTGCCTGGCTCACCTCTCCGCCTTCCCTCATCTTTGCACCTTCCCATTTCTCCCCAACGCACGCCACCCCCACACTCCCCTCACCGCTCCTGCCTCACCCCTTCCTCCCTCACCTACCATCCTGTCGGCTCCTTGATCGTTATCTCTCTCTTACTCTTCTAGTTTTTACTGGATTCTTCTCTCTTCTCCATTAACTTCCTCTCCTGTTACTTTCTCAGTCCTTCTATTTGTGGTTATATATTTTTCCTTATGTCCTTCCTCTGATTTTCCCTCTGTTCCCCGAGTATTAAAATTAGGGACATTAAATTAACATCAACTATTGCGGGTCGCGTTTTGGGGAAAATGAGACCAACGAAAGAATGAGTTTGTGTTAATGATTTTAGAAGTTAATAAGCATCACTATTTTGTGTTAATGACCCTTTAGAAGTTAATAAGCATCACTACTTTGTGTTAATGACCCTTTAGAAGTTAATAAGCATCACTATCAACCTACTTATTCTGCCATCTCATTATTCATCCTGTTTCGCGTGTCTTCCCACTCTACATCATTTCATCTCTTTATTCATTGGACACACTGCTAAATTCTTCATGCATTTTTCTTGGTCTCATTTACAGCATTCCACCCGGTTCCTTCTTGCTACTGGTCTTTGGGCTTTTTGTACCGCCTCTCTCTCTCTCTCTCTCTCTCTCTCTCTCTCTCTCTCTCTCTCTCTCAGGCATTTTTTTTTATTAGAGGTATATTAGGTGATAGACGGACGCCTTCACGCGGTCGCACCAACTAAGACGGGAGATTCTGTTGCCCGGTTATAAACTCCCCTCAGCTTCCTATCCCCCAAAAGGAGGATGTTGGGGTGCGAGAGAGGGGCAGCGTGTGCAGTTCACGGGGTTGACATGCACTAGTAACAGCAACAGTGCAGTATTAGGGAGGGAAGGAGACAGGCGCACAGGACGAGAAGGAAAGAAAGAGGGAGAAGGAGTGAGACAACGGGGGAGAAGGAGAGAGGCAAAGGGAGAGAAGGAGAGAGGCAAAGGGAGAGAAGGAGGGAGGCAAAGGGAGAGAAGGAGGGAGGCAAAGGGAGAGAAGGAGGGAGGCAAAGGGAGAGAAGGAGGGAGGCAAAGGGAGAGAAGGAGGGAGGCAAAGGGAGAGAAGGAGGGAGGCAAAGGGAGAGAAGGAGGGAGGCAAAGGGAGAGAAGGAGGGGTTTACAGAGAAATATATGACAGTGACACTTCAGTACGCCTCTTAGTCTGAAACCTGTTATGAGAGAGACAGAGAGAGAGAGAGAGAGAGAGAGAGAGAGAGAGAGAGACCAAACACCAGTAGCAAGTACTTTGGAGTCGTATTCACAAACATTTTAAAGCCTTGTTTATGAGTGTGCTTTCGTCTATGTGGGTACCAGGCGCCTCGCACCCACACCAGGCTGGACATCAGAACCGTAAAATACCACAAATATACCAGAAAATAATACCACGAAACAAATTAAGTGTCTTTACTAATTCCAGTCCTTATACTTCAAGCCTCTTAAATATTCCCAGGCTCGTATCATCATTTTATTTTTGCCTCGGTATTTTATTCAGCTTAAAAGAGTTACGTAAAGTGGTTGATGGAAGCTGTGTCGAACCCTGCCCGCTTAGAATATTCCTCCACTTAGAATATTCCTCCCCTTAGAATATTCCTCCCCTTAGAATATTTCTCTCCTTAGAATATTCCTCTCCTTAGAATATTCCTCTCCTTTAATATTCCTCTTCTCACAATATTCCTCTCCTTAGAATATCCACTTCTTATAATATTCCTCTTTTCAGAATATTCCTCTCCTGAGAATATCCACTCCTTAGAATATTCCTCTCCATAGAATATTCCTCCACTTAGAATATTCCTCTCCTTAGAATATTCCTCTCTTTAGAATATTCCTCTTCTCACAATATTCCTCTCCTTAGAATATCCTTTCCGTAGAATATTCCTCTCCTTAGAATATTCCTCCCCTTAGAATATTCCTCTTCTCAGAATATTCCTCTCCTTAGAATATGCCTTCACTTAGAATATTCCTCTCCTTAGAATATCCTCTCCTTAGAATATTCCTCCACTTAGAATATTCCTCCCCTTAGAATATTCCTCTCCTTAGAATATTCCTCTCCTTAGAATATTCCTCCACTTAGAATATTCCTCTCCTTAGAATATTCCTCCTTAGAATATTCTTCCACTTAGAATATTCCTCTCCTTAGAATATCCACTCCTTAGAATATTCCTCTCCTTAGAATATTCCTCTCCTTAGAATATTCCTCTCCTTAGAATATTCCTCTCCTTAGAATATTCCTCTCCTTAGAATATTCCTCCACTTAGAATATTCCTCTCCTTAGAATATTCCTCCTTAGAATATTCTTCCACTTAGAATATTCCTCTCCTTAGAATATCCACTCCTTAGAATATTCCTCTCCTGAGAATATCCACTCCTTAGAATATTCCTCTCCTGAGAATATCCACTCCTTAGAATACTCCTTTCTGTAGAATATTCCTCCCCTTAGAATATTCCTCTTAGAATATTCCTCCCAGAATATCCACTCCTCAGAATATTCCTCTCCTTAGAATATCCACTCCTCAGAATATTCCTGTCCTTAGAATATTCCTGTCCTTAGAATATTCCTGTCCTTAGAATATTCCTCTTCTTAGAATATTCCTGTCCTTAGAATATTCCTGTCCTTAGAATATTCCTCTTCTTAGAATATTCCTGTCCTTAGAATATTCCTGTCCTTAGAATATTCCTCTCCTTAGAATATTCACTCCTTAGAATATTCCTCTTCTCAGAATATTCCTCTCCTTAGAATATTCCTCTCCTTAGAATATCCACTCCTTAGAATATCCTTTCCTTAGAATATTGCTCTTGTTTGAATATTCCTGTTCTTAGAATATCCACTTCCTTGAATATTCCTATTCTTAGAATATCCACTTCCTTGAATATTCCTGTTCTTAGAATATCCACTTCCTTGAATATTCCTGTCCTTAGAATATTCCTGTCCTTAGAATATTCCTGTCCTTAGAATATTCCTGTCCTTAGAATATTCCTGTCCTTAGAATATCCTCTCCTAAGTTAAACACAGTTGCATTATTTTTTTTTAAACTTAAAGAGAAATTTTATTCAAGCTTTGCGAAGCCTGTCATCTAAGGGTTATTTTTTTTTTTAGCCCGTGGACGCTGTTTTGATTCCTTCCCTGCTACGGACATTCGATTTTTTCATTTTCTTTAGGCCAGGGATGACTTTAAGAACCAGAGGAGTTGGGTGTCGCCTTCATAAATTATTTGAATACGATGGTCTGTTTTTTTAAGTTTGTTCAGATCTACGGGGGTGAAAAAATGAAAATATCGTCAGAAAAATATCTCAAGGCTTCATACTATGTCTCATCTCTCCGCTTCGTCCCTGCGTCATCTTCACCTCATGTCCTTCTCGTCCCTACCTCACTTTCACCTTGCCTCATCCTTTTCCCCTCCCCTCTCCTCTCTCCTCCTTTCCTCATCACCACCCCCCTCCCCTCTCTCCTCCTTTCCTCATCACCACCCCCCTCCCCTCTCCTTCTTTCCTCCTTCCCCTAACCCCAACTCACTTCCGTCTCTCATTCTTTATTCTCTTCATTAACGTAACTCATTTTCTTCATTTTCTCTGCCTTCCTCGTCTCTAACTCATCCCTATCTCTCCCCTCACCCTGCACCATCATCCCTATCTCTCCCCTCACCCTGCACCATCATCCATATCTCTCCCCTCACCCTGCACCATCATCCATATCTCTCCCCTCACCCTGCACCATCATCCATATCTCTCCCCTCACCCTGCACCATCATCCATATCTCTACCCTCACCCTGCACCATCATCCATATCTCTCCCCTCACCCTGCACCATCATCCATATCTCTACCCTCACCCTGCACCATCATCCATATCTCTACCCTCACCCTGCACCATCATCCATATCTCTACCCTCACCCTGCACCATCATCCATATCCCTATCTTTCCCCTCCCTTTCTCCTCACTCTCCTCCTCCCTATTCACTGATACTTTCTCTCTCTCTCTCTCTCTCTCTCTCTCTCTCTCTCTCTCTCTCTCTCTCTCTCTCTCTCTCTCTCTCTCTCTCTCTCTCTCACAAACAACACCCATCAAGCTCTCAGCTGGACGCGTAATGAGTCTGAGGAATATTTATGAAGGAGGGAAGGAAGGAAGAAGCGAGAGTAGAGTCAAGGAATATCTGTGAAGGAGCAAAGGAAGGAGGGAGCGAGAGAAGAATCAGGGAATATCTTTGAAGGAGCGAAGGAAGGAAGGAAAGAAAGGAGCGAGAGAAGAATCAGGGAATATTAATGGCGTAGGGAAGGAATGAGCTTTTTTTTTTAGTTTATCTTTGCTATCTCCAGACGATTTTAAGCCCCGGACCGAGTTTCCGAAATGGAGGTTAAATAAAGCCCTTCAGTAGCGGCAGAGGTTCGTCCTGTTCAGAAGTTAAACATCCTTCCATAGCCAAGATAAAGAAAAACAAAGGAAAATGTCTTCAGAGAAAATAAGATTATCTGAGTAAAGAACACGTTATGAGGTCGCAGAGGTTAAAGTGCATATGCTGAAATAATAACTAAGAAAAAAGGGACTCCACTCCTTCCTGTATTCCCTCCTCTATCCCGTCTCTTCCACCCCTCCACCCTCTCGTCCACCCCTCCACCCTCTCTTCCACCCCTCCGCCTCCCATCGCCTCTCCCACCTACGTTAATTATCCACCGACCTGCAAACTATCTATTTTCCATTTCCATCGAACCTTAACAAGCCTGCCAGGGCCGCCAGACCACTCACCACTCCACTAATACCATCACCAGCCCACCACCACTCACGGCTACCCACCCATTCACTCAGCATCCATATTCATTAACCCTTGTGCTGAGCTGTGTGGAAGGCCCGGGTGCTGCTCGGTAAAGGAAGGCCCCTAACGCCTCTTCCTAACCGATTTATGTTGCTAATTATTCGTTACTCTCGTCTGGTGTGGCTCAAATCATTCTAATATCGTCATAGTGTGCATAACGAAGGTACCAAATGATACAGCCGGGTCCAAAAATAAATCGCTTAGGAAGAGAAGCTAGGGTGGATACGGGCCTATGACTGTTTATGCTTTAATTTTCACTCGTCCTGAACACTTCACATGCAAGCAGGAGTGGAATATGGAGATGAAAAAATGCGACAAAGCAAAATCATTCCGGATATGCCAGTAGCTGCCGTGGAGAACTGCTTTTCGTAAATATTGGCTAATATTCTTCATGAATATTGACCTAAGGATGGTGGTGGTGGTCGGCGGGGGGTTGGGAGGTGGGGGGGGGTATGGGGAGTATGGGGCGGAGGGGCAGCAGTGGGGGTTGTGACGGGGATGGGGAATGGAGAGGCAAGGACTGTGATGGTTGGGGCGTGAGGAGGGACGGGGGGTGGAGGGTTGTAGGTAGGGGCGTGGGTAAGGATGGTGGGAGGGTGAGGGTGGGGGAAGAGAAGAAGGCGGCGGGGTGCTGACCAGAGAGCCTGTGGTTTATAATGACAAACAAGGCAATTAGCGGGGTAATGAGGGAGTCGCCACGGGAGACGCAAAACATGATGTTCTAATGATTTAATTGATCTGTCTGGCTGTGGCTCTTGTCCTGCTGATGAAGGACAGAATTAAGATGCGATGAGGTAAGGGTTGGTGCTGTTATTGTTGCTTAACTTAGGTCTGTCTGGCCGAGCAGACCCGTCGACCACAGATTAGCAGTTGCATGTGTGGTATCGTCCCACAGACACAGTGCAGTACATACACTGTGTAGGGAATGGGTGCCCCTTGTGGCACGCAGCGCCTCATCAGGGTCGGACCAGGGTCCTTCCCCACGGCAAGCTGCAGCAAAATATAGGGAGGCTTGGCTCCTGGGTGAACGTCACAGCTGCTGCAGTCCACCCAGAGTACACAGCGGCACCGCGTGTAGGCTTCTCGTCAGCGCCTGGGGGAAGGGAAGAAGGGTGGTAGAGGGTGAGGAAAGGGTAAGGAGTGTGAGAGGGAACAAGGGTGTGGATATGATCTAGGTATAGGTAGGATAGAATGAAGATAAGAGGTTCTGAAGAGAGGAAAGGTGATATGAGGGTGAGGTAGGGAAAGGGTGAGATGAGACACAGGTTGTGGAGTGGAAATCATGGTAAGGATACCGAGGAGAGAGGTAGGAAAAGGACGTGGGACTGAGGGAATGTAAGGACAACAGAGAGGTGAAATGGGGCAGGCGTGTGGCGTGGGAGAGGGCTGTGGGACTATCGGTATGAAAGTGGTGTGGTAAGGACAGTAAGGAGACAAGGGAAGGATGTGGGGTGGGAGTATGGGTGGTGTGGTTAGGAAAGGGGCGTTGGAAGGACAGAGGTATGGCACAAAGGGATGATGTGCGACGGGTGTGTGAGGTAATAGAGGGTGTGAGAAGAAAAAAGATGTGGGAGATGAACGTAGGCAGGACAGAATGTAGATATGAGATTATATACAGAAGGATGAGGAGGTATGGGTGGGAGAGGAGTGTGAGGTAAGAAAAGTGTGAGATTTGACAAGGGTGTGGGGTGAGGGAAGAGTGTGGGGTGAGAGAAGAGTTTGGGGTGAGAGAGAGGGGTCGGTAGGAGAAACTGTATGTAAGAGGAACTGATGGGGGGAAAGTGGAGGTAGGGAAAGATTTGAAGGGAACGTTTGGACAGGAGAAATGGGTGTGGGACAGAAGAGAAGTGTGGGAGGAAAAGGGTGAAAGTAGAAGGCGTAGGTAGAATCGAATGTAAGAAAGTGGTTATTAGTAGAAGAGGGTGTGGACAGAACAGGGAAACGACGTGAGAAATGTCTTGGATGGGAACATGGGTGTGGGATGGTGAGCGATGTGGGAAGGGGTGGATCTGAGGCAGGACAGTGCTGAAGGAAGATAGTTGTGTGTGTGTGTGTGTGTGTGTGTGTGTGTGTGTGTGTGTGTGTGTGTGTGTGTGTGTGTGTGTGTGTGTGTGTGTGTGTGTGTGTAAGAGAAGAAGTAGGCAAGCAAGCTGCCTCCAATTTGCAAGCACCAAAGACGAGACACTCAAATCCCTTGTTGCAATCTTGTAATGACCCACGACAAGAAGATTGGTGAATTAATTACCTTAACTGAGTCATAAAGTATCTAATAATTGTCCATTGTATTCTTTCCTCTTAATACACGATGACGGGCATACCTTTTTAATTAGCATCAAGGTAATATGGAGTATCATTAGGCTGATGTGGATGGCGGGGCATGGAAAAATAAAGGAGCGGAGAGAGAAGGTAAACACAGGTACGAGATGAGGTACGAGAATGAAAAATAAAGAATAAATGGACACAGAAATATAATATTGGAGGAGAGAGAGAAGGTACCGTATATAAAGAAAAAAGGTGATGAGATAAAAGAATTTTCATCATCATCATCACCATCGTCATCATAATCATCACCATCGTCATCATCACCATCATCATTACCATCATTATCATCATCATCATCATCATCCAGACCTCGTTTCCCACCCTAAGGAGGGATGAAGAAGGGCCCAGGAAACTAGAAAAAGAAAGAAAGAAAGAATGCACTCCTAACCAAAGTTTGCCCAGTTAAATGAGCCACACTCCCGTCCACTCACCATTCAAGCCCACGGAATCCTCGCTGCACATGATAAGTCCAAAATAATAATAATAATAAAAAAGGAAATTGCAAAATCCAATAAATGAAGACGTAAATACAGCAACACTTACAGAGATGCCTAAATTCCTGTCAGACTTTCGCTGTGATGACTTGTGGAGAATGTGCTCAAGTTGTACGTCACTAGTTGCATGAAAGTACGAAGTTTTTGTTTTCTTCTTTTAAAGTCTGGGCCAAAACATTAATATTGACAGTTATTAATATTATCTCAAACACCTCTCGTACTGAAAGGGCTGATTCATATTTCTTCTAGCCCATTCTTTAGGTCATCTTATTTTTTTTTCTTTGTTTTTCCTTCCTGCATTCATTGTCTCTTTAAAAAAAAATTTGCTTTCCTGTTCATATATTTCTGAAAATTAAAAAAAAATAATATAAACTCCTTCAGTATGACGATGTAGCGTTAGGTGAAACACATTGAGGTGGTTTGGCCATGTGGAGAGGATGGAGAGTGAGAGACTGACGAGGAGAGTGTATGTGAGTGAGGTGGAGGGAGGAGAGGGAGGGGAAGACCAAGGATGAGATGGAGGGATGGAGTGGAGAGGTATATGAGGGAGGGGGCTGTGAGCTGGGTGCAGGGCAATGAAATGGCAGAGGACAGGGCGACATGGAGACGATTTGTTTGTGGCCAACCCATACGGGATTAAGGCGTCTGGCAATAGATAGATAGATAGTTTTGGGGATAATGAAAGCCTATAACACCTTCATTTCGGCAATTTTCTCCTCCGCTGACTAAAATTAATGAAACTGTCCATAAACACCAAACACAAGATGGAGAAGAACGCTATCGGACCCTTCGTTAAAAACTTAAGGTGTGTGTGATCTGTGTGTACGTGTGTAGCTCAAAAATTAATACTCTCTCTCTCTCTCTCTCTCTCTCTCTCTCACACACACACACACACACACACACACACACACACACACACACACACACACACACACACACACACACACACACACACACACACACTCCTACTCCCTATCCCATTTTTCATCTCCCCTCGTAAAGAGAGAGAGAGAGAGAGAGAGAGAGAGAGAGAGAGAGAGAGAGAGAGAATAGAACACTAATTGGGCTTGACTATCACCCTCAAAATAAATTCACATAAAATCCTCATTCTCACCTGGCACTTAATTACATCGTTCATCCCTTCATTAACCTTTATAAGCATCTGTATACCTGATTCCGGTAACTTGGGCCGGATTTTCGTCCTTTTGCAACTTATTTCACGTAGCACAGAGAAAAAGATATAGGTGTTACGACTCTACATCCTCCCCATCGCACTTTTTCGTGACTAGCATCATATTCTAGTGCTACTCCTTTGTTACAGATTAGCATTAAAATTGAAGAGAGTAATTTCGATATATTACAAAGCCTACAATGGGAGAGGGAGGCCAAGGATGAGATGGAGGGATGGAGTGGAGAGGTATATGAAAGAGGGGTGTGTGAGCTGGAAGCAGGGCAGTGAAATGGCGGGGGACAGGTCGACTAAGAGGCGATTCGTTTGCGGGCACCCCTTACGGGATTAGGGTGTCTGGCAATAGATAGATAGATAGACAAATCTTCCTCAAAGCATTAACCCGTTCCATCCACTGGTGTACTAATTTAGCTTATGCCTTTTGCCTACAAATGATTTTAATTAAGACAGATCTGTAGTAGCGAGGCTGTCAGACTAACTCCATCTCTAAGTTTGCCCAAAAATGAATAAAATCGCCTCGGGGTAGTAATATTGAAAATGACAAAGAAGTGAAGAAATTATGATAATGAATAAAAGTTCCGTATTCAAAAAATTATATTCTCCACTGCATCGGTGTCTTTTTCATTTTATTCCTTGCTGGTTTGTGTGGGTCTGTCCAGCTTGGGAAGGGCGTCTGGAACTGCAAGACATCATTCAGAACCTGACTATAATCTGGCAGTGGCGTAAGTAAAATTAGTCAAGTCCTGAGGCTAATTGAGGTCTGTTTATCTATTGCCAGACGCCTTGATCCCGTAAGGGGTGGCCACAAACAAATCGCCTCCATGTCACCCTGTCCCCGGCCATTTCATTGCCCTGCTCCCAGCTCACATCCCCCTCTCTCATATACCTCTCCGCTCCATCCTTCCATCTCATCCTTGGCTTCCCCTCCTTGTCCCCGCTCCCTCCACCTCACTCGCACACACTCTTCTCGTCAGTCTCTCACTAAATGAGGTAAAGGATAATGTTCAGCTGGTTCTTGCTTGTGAATCGGCCACTTGCTAGCTTAGGGCTAGTAGGAGGTTGAAAATATCGACATTGATGATTTTGGTAGCATCAACACAAATGGCGTTGAAACAGATAAATATCGTGTGGCAATACCTTCGACATTACTTGGTGAACAATGTTATGCTTCGATTTAGTCGATTGTTAGAACAATACTAAGCAATTTTTCAAACACTGTGGCAAGATGGACGATCTCCGACATTGTACTTTCCTTTTGTACGACTCAATAGAAACATAACATTGTTCAGCAAGTACTTGATTTTGACATAGCTATTTTCACACGATTTTTTTCCCACTAGAAAACGTGATTTGTTCGGATACAAGGAATATTATTGATGTCGATATTTTCAACCTCTATACGGCCCAAAACTCGCAGGCGGCCTAGTGCAGTCTCCAACCCTCGTTCAAACATCGTTAACTATACATCCCTGCTGCAGACAACGTTTATTTTTCATTTATTTACTTTTTTACCCCCAGACAAGTCATTTAGCTCCCAAGAGACGTTTCGAATTGGAAAGTCGGTTAAAGCCTTCATTACCGTATTCGCAATTAGGGCTTCTTCCAGGCTTGAAATGAATAAATAAATAAATAAGTGATCTTGTGGTTGGGTGGGTAAGATGAAGCCTGCGCCGTGTATTGAAGGAAGCCCAGGAAGAATATATATGGTATCCAGTGTTCAGGCCTTCATTAAACTATATAAACATCGATAATTACAACCCTTACCGAGCCCCCTCTGTGCATCCAAAGTTCCTCATGCACATATTAAAAATCAAAACAGAGAAAATAATACAGATAAGTTAAGCAAAAATTTATAGACATATGAAGAGATCAGTAAGATGGTAAGTGGATAGGATGCATATATGATTAACCCCTTTATGACTGGAGTAACTCTAGCATAGTATTCCAGAAGGGATAATAGTCACTTGAGGGTAAGGTAAGAGTTCTCGCTGGATAAGGGAGCTCCGTGGCACCTCTTCCTCAGCGACTTATTTTTGGATATATCTGGTTGATATCCTTTTGTACGTTAAACACACTGAGGTGGTTTGGCCATGTGGAGAGGATGGAGAGCGAGAGACTGACGAGGAGAGTGTATGTGAGTGAGGTGGAGGGGGGAAAGAGGGAGGGGGAGACCAAGGATGAGATGGAGGGATGGAGTGGAGAGGTATATGAGAGAGGGGTGTGTGAGCTGGGAGCAGGGCAATGAAATGGCGGGGGACAGGGCGACTTGGAGGCGATTTGTTTGTGGCACCCCGTACGGTATTAAGGCGACTGGGAATAGATAGACAGATAGACAGACAGACGTTAACATGCAGAGTACGGCGATAATCAAATGATTTAGGTAATACGGAGATAGTAATGTGGAATCAGCAAAGGTAAGTTTAGTACCGTAGCCAACCTAACACAAGGCAAATTGACCCTAATGTGAGTGAGTCGTAAGGGCCAGAGGTATTAATGAGGAGGGACAGAAGGTACTGGTGGTGCTGTACCTTCATCCACCTCCACCACTCACAGGATGAAGCGTTGGGTAACTCACGTGTCTCTAGAGAATTATAAAACAGGCTGGCGAGAAAATAGATTAATGACTATATTTCTCTCTCTCTCTCTCTCTCTCTCTCTCTCTCTCTCTCACACACACACACACACACACACACACACACACACACACACACACACACACACACACACACACACACACACACACACACACACACACACGAACCACCACGACAAGTAATAGGTAAGACAAAAGAAAAAGACAAGAAAATCAGCCAAAATCCCAGAGTAAAACCAATAAAGTGGAGAGAGAGAGAGAGAGAGAGAGAAGCGGGAGGGGAAGGGGGGTACTTCGTTAAACAGGTAGTCCATGGAATTACCGTCACAGCATGAGACTAATACACACACACACACACACACACACACACACACACACACACACACACACACCACCTTCCCCACACCAACCCCGGCCCATTCCTGCATTTCCTCCCCCCCCAACATACCCTTCCCAGACTCCCCCACCTCCCCTAATCCCAGACACCCCATCTCTTTCTCTCTCTCTCTCTCTCTCTCTCTCTCTCTCTCTCAACTAAAAAATTACAAAAAACCAGCCCGATAACCTCTCTCTCTCTCTCTCTCTCTCTCTCTCTCTCTCTCTCTCTCTCTCTCTCTCTCTCTCTCTCTCTCTCTCTCTCTCTCTCTCTCTCGTTAAGGACTGTCCTATTTACGCCAGGGGGGAGGGGACGCTGGAAGGTAATAAGGGCGGTAATGATGTCAATGCCAATGATGTTAACGCCCTTATGGTGATGTTTTGTAATAGGTTTGTGTTGTGGTTAATTCCCACAGTTTGAACAATTAGGCGTGGAGGCAGGAAATTCACTGAGAGGTAGGCATGAGTCTCCTTGGTTACTAGTCAAATCAGCCCTCTAATCTGACTACACTTGGCCACTAACCGAACTGAAATGACACACAGGTTAAGTGAATGAACAATAGTTATTTTTGTTCTGCCATGTTGTTCTTCGTTCTGACATAGAGAGAGAGAGAGATTGTCAACCTTTCTCTTTCTCTCTCTCTCTCTCTCTCTCTCTCTCTCTCTCCTATACGCCATTTCCTCTAACTTGGCCCAAAATTGCCATCTCCGAATGCCGAGTTATAACAGGAGATTTGCCAGTCACGAAGAAGTGCTAATATGTAGAGCCGTAGCTTTGTGTTCCCTGCTACAAAGCTCTGTGACATGTGCTGCGAAAGTGACGAAAATCTAGGCCAAGTTAAAGTAAAACTGGGTTGAGAGAGAGAGAGAGAGAGAGAGAGAGAGAGAGAGAGAGAGAGAGACAGACAGACAGACAGACAGACAGACAGGCATACAAATACAAAGAATTGCCATCTCTCCATCTTGAACCCAGTAGATTAACTCTGGGATGTGATGGTAGTTGAGATGTGCTGGTTAAGATAGAGAGGTGTAGTGGTGTTCTGTTTTACTTAGTGAGCTACGGGAAATAGGTTGCAAAGGGAAGAAAACTCTCTCTCTCTCTCTCTCACACACACACACACACACACACACACACACACACACACACACACACACACACACACACACACACACACTGTCATCCCCCTCACGTGTCGCCCATATATTTCCTCAACACCAATGACTCTGTTCTCTACCTCCGACCCATAAGAGGTTACGGGTCTCATAAATCAGATATCAGATTTGACTCCTCCACTAGCGATATTGATCCCACAAGAGGGCGATCCTCTGGGGCAAATGGTAAACTATATCAATATTAATTTCAGATAATTCCATACCTCTTCTCTTGTCATCAGTGGTTTGAATGCAGTGGAAGTAGTTACATGTTAATTCGTAAAGACCTGATGCATCCAATTAACTGTACTCTTTTCACACTAACTTGGCTTAAATCTGTCATGTATCTCTACTGAATGTTCAGCTGTAATAAGAGACTAATGCTATACGCTGCTAGTCAGGAAGAAGTGCTATGGAAGCGATGCAGAGCCACAGTGTTGTCATTTTCTAGCACTGAGCAATGTGAGGTAAGCTATTATCCATCTATTCCCAGACGCCTTAATCCCGTAAGGGGTGGCCACAAACAGATCGCCTCCATGTCGCCCTGTCTCCCGCCATTGCACTGCAGGGTACAAATGAACAAAAATCTGGACCAAGTTGGAATGACACGAGTATGGTCTGTAGTGTCGTCGCTTTAGGAGGCTCCCTGACACCTCTTCCTAGTGTCAGTCAGCTGTTACAAGCCAGGAGTCATGATGGAGAGATGGCAGTGTCAGGTCAAGCAAAGGAAAACGAGAACAACACGAATAAGTTTAGGAAATACGTCACAGGAGAGAAAGGATTAAACTGAGGAAGCAAGCACGTAAAAAAAATAACCCCAAAGCTGAAAGGGTTAATTGGCTGTGTAAAATGAATGTTGTTTGTCCGTGCAGGTTACCTTGACTATGAGAGAGAGAGAGAGAGAGAGAGAGAGAGAGAGAGAGAGAGAATAGGTGGAGTTAAAATGTAGAGCGTAAGAGAATATTGCTCCCCGTAACAATTAATAACACCTCCATAACTCTCTCTCTCTCTCTCTCACTCTCTCTCTCTCTCTCACCAAAAGCACCACACTGACTCTCAAGGAACATTTATTTAATTTGGTTCTCGAGTTAATCTCTGCTACAGACTTTTTCACTTCTAAACGCTTCCATTAATAACATTTTAACAACTGTCATATTTTACAGCCTTCCCTTCAAAGTACAGTCGGTCTCAGAAGTTTGCTTACAGTTGCACTACTTCACACAGTTGGTAACTCTCCTCCCCGACGCATTATATCTAAAAGCATCGCGTATGGGAGGAGAAACATACCAGGGCTACCTTAGCATAGGAATAGTAGCCAGCCGAGTTGTGTGAGATGCGGAGGAAATGAGGAAGAAAGGTGAAACAGTAGCCGAACCTTTTCCCCTTACTGTACTCCAAGGCACGATGCTATAATCATTAATTCTTACCGCCGCTATAATCACTGCTGCCCCTCCCACAAACAACCATAAAACTCCTGCCGCCATTCTCTCTGTGGTACTCATTAAAGGTACACGGATAGAAAAGTATCCAAAACGTTTGAATATAATCATCTGTGACTGTGACGAATGTGCCTGCTTGCTGTTTTTACCATTACAACATAAAAGGGGGAGTTACAGTACACAGAACATTAACTGTACTGTATATTCAGAAATTACAGGTTGGATCATAAATAACACTCCACTGGAACTCACGTCGCAGTATATGTTGTCAGGACGGCCTCGCCGGCTAATGTGGGTGTTTGTGGCACTGACTATAGGAAATTATTAAATGATCCAGGATAGATACTGATAAAACTGAGCCGTCCCCAGTAGACACGAGTGATGGAGGAGGGGTTATATTTGAGCCACTGTGTACTTGCCATAAGAAAAAAAACAACAACAACGCTCTGTGAAGGGATGACTCACGTACTGGAAGATAAATTTGTGGAGCGTGTGTACTCCTGAAAGATATCACTATAACCTGCACTTACACTTACATTGCCACACAGGCGATGAACTGAATAACTGTATCCTTTTTACTCTATATTGGCTTAAAACTGCCCTCTCTCCGTCTTGAATGCTGAGCTGTACCAGTGGATTAGCACTAGAAAGCTCATAGGGTGTTAAGTCATGAAGAAGTGCTATGGAAAGGATTTAGAGCCAGAGTATTATCGTATTGTGCCACTGAGCTACATGAAATAAGCTGGCAAAGGACGAAAATCATGGTCAAGTTGAGATCAAACGACTGTAGCGCCAACCACCATCACCATAAACTTGTGGCCGCGTCAGAGTGCGCGCAGTGCGGTTGACTTACATGTGTACAGCCATGAGCAAAATCCACCGATACTTCTCCCCCGGCTGTACCAGGGGAATCTGCCACAAGGTTTGTTTTTACGTGATACCGGAGATGAGCACACACCAAGGAGTATGAGGAGGGAGGATACCCTTTGCTGTTTGAAGAATGGGAAAATTATATGGAAGGCAGAGACTATTTTTGCAGAGTATTATCGGCTTAACTTTTGCTAACGGCTGTATACCCAGAATCAAAAGTTTGCCTTCTGCCCCACTGCATATACCTCCCACTTGAGGCATCTCCATCACTTTCCTTTCTGACGTATCATATCACAGAAAATAATCTATGGACAGAAAACGTAGCAGTCCAACCTCACCTTCAAAATATTGGCCTTCAGAGTAGGTTATGAGCGAGAGTTGAAATATTAAGATAACTTTTGCCCCCACTGTACCAAGTGATTAAGTAAATTAGAAGAATGGATGGAACTATCATTCACTTAATAACACTAATTCTTATCTTTTATCTTTAATGTAATAAGAAAAAAGGGTCGACCAGAGTACGTAAGTCGCTAATGCATTTACTGTACACATAATACAGAAAACCAGGTTGTAGTTCCTTAAGTACAATACTGTAATGCTCTGATTATCTTTTATCTCTTGCCTGTATTTGATAGCCAGGAGTGACAGGTGAACTAAGTTGTGTGCAGGATTCCGTTCTTTCGTCAGTGAATTTCAGTGAATCTGTGGCAGAGTTAGTGGGTCAAATAGTGAGAGTAATCAGTGAAGGCCGGGGTAGTTAGACGGAGAGCCAGTGAGTTAGTCAAACAGTGCACGAGATGTAAGAGAAGAACAGAGTTAACGTGAGAGAGAAATCAGTGTATTGCAAGTGTACAGGTACCTAAGCTGTGCGTAGAAGGAATAGCACTCTGAAGCTTTCATCTGCCTAGACTAAACACCTGGCATATCCACGTGTCGTTCTCAACGTGTCAACGAAACTACGGATGGCGCCAAATATGTGATTACAACGACTCGGCAGTAAAAATAACAGGATGAGAATAATTAAATAACTATTGATAATCTATCTATCTATCTATTGCCAGACGCTTCAATCCTGTACTGGGTGGCCACAAACAAATCGCCTCCACGTCGCCCTTTCCCCCGCCATTTCACTGCCCTGCTCCCAACCCCCCCCCCCTTTCTCACATACCTCTCCACCCAATCCCTCTATCTCATCCTCGGCCTCTTCCTCCCTCTCCCACCCTCCACCTCACTCACATACTCTCCTCGTCAGTCTCTCACCCTCCATCCTCTCCGCATGGCCAAACCACCTCAGTAATGATAATATAGTGAATAATTGAACAGGCGTCATTAGCATAAAATCCGAAAAAGAAAACATGTTAGAGCCGAAAGATATGCCCAGTGCTTCTACTTTACATATTTTGAAGAGAAAATTAAATACATTAATATATTTTGGAGAAATGGAGACATATGATAAAAGGAACACTTGTCGTCAAAGAAGAAGGCAGTGGAGCCGAAGCTGTCAAATCCGAAGGCGTTGTTTGAGTTGTTTATGCCTCTCAGCTGTTTGGATCGTAGTGTATTTGAGGTTCTTTGAGATTTTAAGTGTCCTTGGTGGTGAAAATGACGTTTTTTTTTAAGCATGTGTATAAAAAAGGACACACGGCTCCTTTAATGAAGATCTGAAGCGTATTTGAAGGTTTAGTAGGCATCAAGGGTGGTTGAATATCGCCTGCATCAGTAACAGAGAATTGACAAAGCGAAGGTGAGGCAGGATATCTTTGTTCGATACATTGTTCACTTCAACTTAACAGAAAAGTGCCATCTCAGCTCCTCTGTACGTTATTCACTGTAATTAGGTGTATAGTTGCCAGTAATTATCTCCGGCCTATACTCGATAAGGCAAAAGTGTTGGTATTTATCATAGCCAAAGCCACAACCCGATTTCAGGAATTACGGTATATTTATTTGTCTTTTCTGTCATTTATTCGATTTTTATAGTTTTTTTTTTCTATCAGAAATCATTCACTTTACAGTAATGTTCCCCCTTATCTGTGGGATGGTGGTGGTGAGAAACTGAGTGATTTGCAGTAGGAATCCAGCCTTTTTGACAAGTTCAATTTCATTGCTGAAATCGTTAAGTTTCCTGGCATTCCTAACAAGATGTTTAGTCGTTCACCAACCAAGATTCCATTCAACTCCTAGACCGTGCAGTGAAACGAGAGACCTTACACCAGTCATGCATGATAGCCAAACTGGGGTTTTTGCCCACCCAAGCCTCCCTCTATGCTTATATTTTAACTTCATACCTGTGAATTTGTAAATTAGTCCCCAGGTCCTTGTAAAACCTCATTGTTTGGAGGAGATTGTAGTAACATGCACACAACAACCATAAATTAGTGCATTAAATAATGATTCTTTTATTAGCCTATTCATTTATGACAGAAGTGTTTTAGAAGAAGTCTTAAATGTCAGGACTAATTTGCCTAACCCCGGGCTCCTGTGCTCCTCATGGGGCAACGTAGGATTGGACGATGGATGGATGGATTTTTTCCAGACATTTAATTATTTTTATACTTTATTTGTTGGTTTTAGCGTGTTATTTACAGGTGTTAGGCTTAGGTTAGCTTCTTTTACAGCTGTTAGGCCTTTTAGATTGGCTTTAAACTTGCTTTTTGGCTCATTTGGGTAGTTTTTGGTCTTGGTAGTGGGGGAAAGCAAAAAAACACATCCCATTACATGTTAAATCTATCCTGATATATGATACCCCCCCTAATGATGGGTTTTTACCTAACCAGTTGCATTGTTAAACTGGGGTATACCTGTACTGCCTTTCTTTTTATTTTTTTGTGATTATTGCAGGATGATTGATGACAATGACTGTCTCATACAGGATAATAATGTATTTTCAACCAGAAGAAAGGGTCCTTCATGCCGGATAGTGTCAGTGATTTTATGCTTACTACCGGGTAGCTGCCATTTTAATTCAGTCATTGGCTATGCCAGATACCGTAATATCATATGCTGGGTGGTGCTGAGATGGATGATCGGGAGTTTATTATTACAGTATTGTTATTATTATTATTATCATCATCATCATCATCATCTCACCCCATTCATGGTTGGGAAATGGGATGTTGATAATAATTATTATTTTCTTTTTATTTTTTATTTATTTTTATTTTTTTTCCAGAAGGTGAACCATGGCATGTGGGGAAACCAAAATTAAGATGGAAGTGAAGGAAGAGCCAGATGGTATTTATGTTGATGAATCTGTAAGTATATACTGTATACTCTTAATTCATTCACATTTACCTAACTGGGATTTTTTTTTTTTTTTTTTTGCTGCTGTTTCCTGTAGCTCAGTTGCAAAATAAGACAGTACAGTTCAATAGACCTCTGTTATTTGCTGGGATTACATACCAGATCCCCCGCAAATGAGTGAAATCTGCAAATAATCCGTACCTTCTTCAGAAATCACAGATTTCACTGTTTTTATTTTTCTCATTACCTACAGAGCCACTGTGAGACTTCTAAATGCATTTTGTGGCATATTAATACTTCCTAAAAAGACAGTACAAGATGATACACAAGCCTCTCTGGGTACAGTGCACTGTACTCACCTGTACAATAATGACGACAAGTTAGCCATGCCATGCAGTGCATGATGGACAATGAATAGTGAATGTTCTGTACTGCATGGCAGGATGACAGTATTTTTTACGGAAAACATGCAAAAAAATAACTATTGAACCACTAGGAACAGCTGATAGTGTGGGAAAAGCAGGCAATATCTTCCTGTAAATTTTTAAAATAATGTCCCAGAAAAATCTGCGAATATGTGAACCTGCGAATACGGGGGTTGACTGTACTGCCTTTCTCAATCCTTTTGCTAACATTTCATTGTGACTAGTATCATATTCTAATGTTGATATCTATAGCTCAGCATTGAAGGTGAAGGGATGGCAGTTTTAGGCCTAGTGCAAGGCTTGGTGGATGAGTTTGGGAGAGTGTGTAAGAAACGGAATCTAAAGGTGAATGTATGGAAAAGTAAAGTGATGGTCTTTGAGAGAGGTGAAGTCAGTGAATGTACAGCGAGGTTGGATGGTGAGGAATTGGAAAATGTGAGTACGTTTAAGTACTTGGGTAGTGTGATGAGTAAGGATGGAGGTTTGGAGGGTAAAGTGCGTGAAAGGGTACAGCAGGGAAGAAAGGTTGCTGGTTCTTTGAAAGCAGCGATAAGAAACAGGGAAGTGAGCATGGAAGTGAAAAAGTTACTACATGACAGTATTGTGATACCAACTCTAACGTACGGAAGTGAAGCTTGGACGTTGTTGGAAGGACACAAGTCAAGAGTGAGAGCAGTGGAAATGAGTTATTTAAGAGGAGCCTGTGGAGTCACATGGAGAGACAGGCTGACGAATGAGGATATAAAGGAGCATTGTGGTGTGGATGTGGATGTGATAGGAAGCGTTATGAGGAACACACTGAGGTGGTTTGGCCATGTGGAGAGAATGGAGGGTGAAAGACCGACGAAGAGTGTGTGTGAGTGAGGTGGAGGGGGGAAGAGGGAGGGGGAGGCCGAGGATGAGATGGAGGGATGGGGTGGAGAGGTATATGAGAGAGGGGGGTGTGAGTTGGGAGCAGGGCAGTGAGATGGCGGGGGACAGGGCGACTTGGAGGCGATTTGTTTGTGGCCACCCCAAACGGGATTGAGGCGTCTGGCAATAGATAGATAAATATATCGTGAAAATAGTGAGTGTACTGTATTATTGGTCTACCCTAAGCACTTAGTTTTTAATAAGCAACTTCTGTTTAATGTATTTAATGATACAATACACATGAACTTACGTTAACCTAGGTGTGTATACATATGTACAGCATAAAATAACACAAAAAAGTTTACAAACTTTTGAAAAGCCCCACTCGTAAAGCCAGACACTCATGAATCATGAAGGCCAATGGTGTTGGCAAGCAGAAATCTTCAAAAGCACTAAGCTCAACTTAAAAACACACTAAGCTGTAAGTGAACTGCTCAAATTTTTGCGCAAAATTGGACTTGAAAATGAGCTAGATTTAGAAGAAGAATATTTATTGGTGCTAAATTATTATGAAAAGTGCTAAATTACCTGTATTATGAAAAGTGCTAGATCTAGCACCAACAGCGCCAAATTGGCAAGTATTGGCGCACGGATACCAGCAGTGACTGCAACCTCGTCGCAGGTGCCGATCAGCTCAGCATATGTGCCAGAAGAGCAGAGAACTTTCATAATGGGACTGTTTATGAAAACCACCGAAAGACTAGAAATACCGTAAGACCAGATGCCAAATGAGAGGACTTTACTGTGTATATATATATATATATATATATATATATATATCAGTATCATCATCATCATCAGCCATTTGAGTGTCCACTGCAGGACCGGCCTATCCCGACCGAAGTCGGGACGATATAGCCAATGTATCTCTACCAAGTGGCACAGGCCTAGGTTGTCTTGTAAAGATTGTATGTAGGGTGAGAAGTGCTTGTAAGTGTACCTGTAGTGTTGGAGTGGCTTTGGATGTGTGTGTGTAGTAAGGGAACCAAATGTAACCAGCCCATGCAAGCTGACTGGGTGCAAGCATACGTTATAGTAAGCGACACTGGTTCAACCTCAGCACCCCTTGTGTCCGCCAATGCAGTACGTGGCCGGATGAACACTCCCAAAGTTTATTACCGTGGCAGGGCGCGAACCCTGGTTCACCCGTGTACGAAACACACACTCTACCACTGTACCACAAAGGCTCCATATATATATATATATATATATATATATATATATACACAGTATATATATATGTACACAGTAAAAGTCCTTCATCCGATGACCAGTAATCCAATTATCCCAATACTTCGAAATTCTTGAGATGACACTGAAATCCTGCTAGTGGCAGGGAGGACGGCCATTTTCAGTTTGTACCTGTGCCCAGTCTGACACTCTTCCAATAATTCCACTCGAGTTTTGGACCAACAAGTCACTACAACAAAGTAGCAATGGCTCCCACACTTACCAGTTGTGGTGGAAAGAAAATTGCTAAACAAAAGCATGTGACACAAACTCAAGGTCTGACCCCTCTTCAGCCAGCAGAACCCTCCCGTTTTCCCTCCCTCCCCGTTCGCCCTCCCTCCTACCCGGCCGCATACTCGAGTTTTTTCTCTTCCCTCTGAAGGCCTGTCTGGATATGAACCCAGCGGACTGCAGACTGAAGTTGCCTTACTCCTGCAGTTCACCATCTTCCATTTGGAGGATAGGGAGGGGGAATGAAGATTTGTATAACCAGTCGGCTCCAGTGCCCAGTCATATTGTTGTGACAGTGTGAAGCCATCCCACCAGCACCTTTTGTAGTAGATGTTGTTTATGTTAATAAAATAGATTAGTATACAAGAAAATTTTGCAGTACAGTGAGGCACCAATTTTCGCGCCTAATTGGGTCCAAAAATAATGCGCGAAAGTGGAATTAGCGAAAGTTGGGGCATTGTCTTTATGGCAAAAAGGCTAATTGGTTCCCGGTTATCCTAAAGTAACATCAGATTTTCATTTTCACTTGCAATACAGTACATCAAATCACTCTTGTACATTGCATTGTGAGATACAAACAATAAAAACTGTACAGTACACATTATATGAGGAGAAACATACCACAGAGACCAGGTTGAGGTGTTTAATGGATGTTGGGGGTAAGTATCCGAGGCACGTGGCGGGCTTATTTAGCCACGCCAGACGTATTGGCGCCACCTCTTGCTGCCGCGCTACCACTCTCTCTGCCTCCTCAGATGCAACTTGATGCAACACTTCCACTCTGTGCTGAATTTCCCTTTGTGCTAGGTTCTCTTGAACAAATCCATCGAAATCTTCATCCAGGTTAAGCTCCTCTATGGCCTTGGCCTTGGCCTTTCCTCCCGACTTTGAATGTCCCGGCCACTTTTTATCACCACCACTGCCTCCCGGCCCTCCCCCCACACCACCAGGCTCTCCCCCCACACCACCAGGCCCTTTCCCCACACTACCAGGTATAGTAGAGGCCATTGAACCGTGAGAATCCAACACAATGGAGCTAGCACGCTCGTACACAATGGCAGGAATGGGTGGACAGAGTGTTGACATGACGTCATTCAAGATGGCTGTGGGTTGCGGGCGGGCGGTGCAGGAAATTCAAAGTTCAAAATATTGTCCCAAACCCAAAATTTGTGTGCGAAAATCGATTTTTTTCAAGCGAAAGTGGAAGTTAGGGAATATTTTGTGCATGCCGTGAAAGTGGATTCCGCGAATCCTGCTGTAGCGAAAGTTGGTGCACTACTGTACAGTATAATAAGCAACATAAATTAGTAAAGAATATTAAGCTGTCTGTAACCATTTATGGAACAGGCAGGTTATATATGTTTGTAATATGTATTAATTTATATATTTCAGGTCTGTCGAGTTAAACTGGAAGTGAATGAAGATTACTTGATATTGGTAAGGTTTGTGCTTTTTATTATTAGTATTAGTATTGCTGGTGGTAGGTGGGGACACTTACCATCCACTCGCTCAGTGTAGTGCTGCTGTGGGTGTCTGCCCTTTCCTCTCTTCCTTCCTTCCTCTTCTGTCTTTCTTTCTTTCATTCTTTCCTCTTACTTCTGCATACAGATGACTTTACACTCCCTCTTCTCTCTTTCTTTCCTTCACTCTTTCCTCTTCCTTCAGCCAGTGGGTGACTACACTGAGTGACAAGCCAAATGGTTTCCTGCACACCAGGAAATCATTTACTATGCTAGTTGGTAACCATATAACCAAACTTTGGCACCTGGTGGTTTAGTGGGTAATTGATGCGCTCCAGTCGGATTAAGCCTGTGTAGGTTTATATTGTAGGGATGGTTGGGGTTTATTGCTCATATAATGCCACTCAGGGATAAGTGAGGCTGGTCACTCTCATCTTAGACATTAAGACCAACTTGCCCTTTTTGTGTGTGGGTGTGTGTGTGTGTGTCCAACTCTGGGCATAGGCTTCACAGCCTGCTCTCAAGGCCCAGTAGTCCTCCTACATACCATACACCTCTGCCTAGCCCAGGCTCCTACACTCGGCTTGGGGCAGCATGGGATTGGATGATGGATGGATGGATTATTATTGTTATTGTTGTTAATTATTATTATTATTATTATTTTGACATAGTGGTAGTAGTTGTGGCAGTATTAATAGTTATAGTTGTTGGTGGTGGTAGGTGGGAGCATTCACCAGCCACTCACTTGATGTAGTGCTGCTCTTGGGTGGCTGCCCTTTCCTCCCTTCCTGCTTTCCATCCTTCCTCTGATGTCGTTCTTTCCTCCATGCTTTCCTCTTCCTTCTGTCTACGAGGGACTCAACACTGAGTGACAAGTCAAATGGTTTCCTGTACTCCAGGGAAATTTTACTACCCTGGGTGGTAACCATGTAACCAGACTATTGTGCCTGGTGGTTTATTGGGTAGTTAAGGCACCCCAACCAGATGGAGCCTGTGTTGGTTCATATTCAGAGGGTGGTTGGGGTTTATTGCTCATGTAATGCCACGCAGGGATGAGTGAGGCTGATCACTTTCATCTTAAATGTCAAGACCAACTTGCCTAGCCCCAGGCTCCTGTGCTTCTCATAGGGCAACACAGGTTTAGATGATTTATGTATGTATGTATGATAGTTGTTGTTGTTGTTGGTATCGTAATCATTCACAACTCTTGTGCCACCTAAGGTTGGGGTGAGTTAGGGTTCAGACACCAAGAAAAAAGCCTGATAGAAGAAGAAACCAATTAAATTTAAAGTAATTTGAATGAACTACACCACAATATCATGCACTCACCATTTAAATCAGTGCTTTTAAAAAATTTCATAATACAGATAATTTAATACTCTGAAGCTGCAGGATAATTTCAGTATATCTGTTATTAATGAACAAATTTAAATCAGATTTAGTGGTTACTTTTGTGTGTTGTTTTACAGTTTATTAACAGTGATACCAGAACCAGAAAGTAGTCTCCTTCAGCATATAAATACCGGTACTATAATTGTACCGGATGTTCCAGACTAGTGAAATTTCAGTCCAAATAATCCACTGAGATGGCTGCTGGAGGGCTGGGTGATGTCTTGATCTAAGCCTGGCTAGTTGAATTGGATCACCTCTATTTATAGGTACCTCATGGGTGGATACCAGGAGGGGAGAGCTTGTAGTATACAGTTGTGATGGAGGTGCCATATTGCCATGCATGTGCAATGAGTACCTACAGTAGATGTTTCTTCAGTGATAATGTTCTAGTTCTGGAGGTGAGATGTTGTTGAACAGGGTCTGGTAATATTTATGTGATGGTTGTTTTATGTGTCTAGTTGTGTTGTGTTGCTCTATCATATAGTGGCAGGGATATTGTGTGCCAGTACAGGCTGTCAGATTAAACTGTGTCTCTCTCATATGTAGATATTCTCTGACAGGGAGGACTTTGGTGTCAAAGTGTAAGTGAGCTGTTGGGGTTTAGTGGTGTGGCAGTAATGATGAGTAGAGTGTTGTTCTGTATGGTGTGCAAGGTGTTATAGTGGGTGGTAGATTAGATGGGGCACTATGCTGAGTAGGCATAGGCCACCATTGCTCTGATGTATTGTTTTTAGAGTAAGGGAAGTGTTTATGTTTGTTGGCCAAAGTCTGCCCTTGTAATTTTCCTGAATGGGTTGATTCTAGGGGTGCACTGCCTATTAACGTCTTGTATGTGGTCCTTGAAGGCGAGTCCAGTGTCAGAATTATGCCACTTCTGTGATCTTAATGGAGAGTGTGTGTGGCATTGGTACAGTCTCATTTATGATGTTAGATGTGTACCTGTGCTTATGACTGCTGCTGATAATGACTGTACTGGTGGATTTACCCGGAGTACTTGTCAGCTTGTTTTCCTTGACCCACGTCTGAAGTGTGTTGTCGTATTCTTGTCACAGTGTTGTGCAGGCATTGTCTGTGGTGTGGTGTGTGGTTGTTATGGTAATGTCATCAGCATATGAGGCAGTTTTTGTTGGAGGTTGGACTGTGGGAATGTCATGCATGTACAGTTGTTGGTGGTGGTGCTTAACCCCAGTTTGCTTGGCTGAGCAGATATTTCGAACGCAGGTAAGCAACTGCCCCCATGGGATTGTTCCATAGGTTCCTTATACCACTGATGTTGTATCTGCATTTTGGTGTGGCAGGTGCTGTGCAGTGCTCCATCATGTGTGTTAGGTTGTTTGGGTCTATTCTACTAGCAGGGCATGTCATCTTTGATTCTGTCCAACCTGAATTTGTTAGCTTAGGAGGGATGGGTGATGTCCCTATCTAAGCTTCGCCTGGTGTATAGTGTTGTGTTTGAGGTGTTGTATTGTCATGTATGTGAAGTGAGTACAGTCTGTGTACAGTGACCTCACGTCCAGTACAGTACTGTAATGAGATCAGACAGCACTATGATAGGGGACTAATTTTTTACTGAACAGACAATAAGCCTTATGGGGAAATGTGGTTGGTGTAAGGAAACAAGAGTCACAGTGCAAACACAGCCCGGATACTGCAAGAAGACTACCTTGACACACTTCAGGCATGCATCAAGGACGATGGGCTGATTTATGCTCCAACTAAATCCACCATCACAGTCGTCAGCAGCAGTAAGCCTGAGAACAGGTACTGTCTGAACATCACATTTAACATGCTGTGCAGTGACACATGGCACTGGACTCACCTTCAAGGACTATATACTAGACATCAAGTGGCAGTGCACCCCCAGACTCAATCCACTCAGGGCACTTAGAGGGACAGACTTTGGGCAACAAAAAGACTCACTTTTCCTAATGTTAAACACAGTCAATCAGATTAGTGATATCCTATGGCTTCCTGGCATCGGTGTCCATTCCATCAAACACCCACTACAGCACCTTGCAGACCATACAGAACAGTGCCCTATGCATCATCATTGACTGCTCACTCACACAATGAAACTAAAGTCCTTCTTGTCAGAGAATATTTAGACATGAGGGGCACATAGTTCTGTGTGGCAGCCTGAACCAGCTCACAGTACCACTGTCATTTTTACAGAGCCACACAACACAACAAGATACATAAAACAATCAGCAGCAAATTATTACCAAACCCTTTTCAAAAATATCTCACCACCAGACATTCGTACACTAGGAATGAAGACACACCAGCAGTACAGTGGCCTCATTTCAAACTTGCATTTCTTTTAGTACTAATCACCTTCAATATGGTAGACACTCAAAATATTGAGTAAAAAAGAAATGAGTTTGGTATGGAACATTTACGAAATTCGAGGTGTTTTGGGGGGTCCATTATTCTGGGAAGTCCTGAGAGAGGTTCTGCAGCCATTGAGAACATGCATTGGGCAGGAGAAGTGCTGCAGCCAATGAAAACATTTGTTTGTGTGTGGCATCACTGAGCATCAGTTTTCCTGTGCTCTCATGTGTAACACCATAGCACTGGGACAAACTGCAGGAGAGCTCCCATTAGTAAATTATGAAAAAATTTTGATGGGGATTATCTTTCATAATTGTATAACACATTTATGCACCCATATTTTGCAGATATAATATTTATGTTACTAAAGAGCATCAAGTTAGGTTTGCAGTGTGTTTGATCCATCACTGTTTTAAGAATGGTGATGATTGTTCCATGATTTTAAATGTTCATAATGCTACAGTTTTGCATATGGGTAGGTGCTGATGTTTGTGAGGGACTGGATGCCTTGTGGTCCTAAATATTTCAGGTGTAGTTGCTGATGCTAGCCCTGTGCTTACATGTTTCTTTGTTTCTTTGATAATGTTACCAGTACATGTCTGTTCTGGAGTGAAGGGGGATACATTGTAGTCCAGTTGAAGGTGGACTGCCTGTGCAGAGAAGATTGTTTTTCAGACTTACTGCATGTTGGTGTAAGGTGACATTTTTGCATAGTGGTTCACACTTATGTCTGATAGTTCTTTGTGAGAAGCAATGTGTTTGGTGTTGGAGGTGATGGTGGCATGGGTCTTGTAGATGCCTGTTTGTAATTTAGTACTGTAATACTGTTTACCGTTTTGCAGAGCCGTGAGGAGTCTGTGGGATGACTGAATAATGTTACAAAAACTGTCCTTTATTTATTTATTTACTTATTTATTTATTAGTATTATTATTTTTTTTTTTGCTGGAGCCTTGTGATGATGTTATGTGTGTGTGTGTGAGAAAGGGGAGCTGTGTTTGAGTGAGTCGTGTTGTTATATAAGGTGAGCAGTCTCTGCTGTGAAGTTTGTTGTACTGTCATTTGTTGCCTTGTGGAATATGGTGTTTGTCTGTATTGAGTATGATTTTGTTAAAGTTCGTAATGTGCTTGTCGGTGTTGGTGATGGGTAAGTTTTATAGTGTGCGGATGTATTATTTGTTTCTTTGCTGAGTTTTGTCTGGTGTGCTTTTTTGTGGTTTGTGTAAGTGATGTGTGCTTGGTCTGGTCTGGAGTGTATTCCTATAATGATTATGATGCTGAAGTGATCTGAAGGGAGTTTGGGTTACATCTGCCATGTGGTGGCAAGTGAAAGTGTAGAGAAACAGAATGTGAATCTGGGGAAGAGGAGGAGTGGTGTGTTTGGTGTGGGATGTAGGTGTATTGTGTGGTGTCATTGATTATGTAGCAACATGTTGTTGACTTGTGATGGATTGTCAAGGCCATGGCAGTTGTTTTCATTGTGTGCGTACCAGGCAATGCTTTTAGTATTAAGTCCCCAGCAGATATATAAGTAGGTGTTTGTGTCAGGGGGGAGGAGCTGAGTGTTGTGGTTCACAAGTATGGTGTGGGAGGTGTTGGGGAATGTACTGTAGATATTAAAAGCATTGTTTTCTTGTTTGTGACCAGTCTGACACAATAGCAGCTGTATTTGTAATGTACAGTAGTGTCATTCTAGATAATTGATTGTGTTCTCTTTGTTGTGTCATTATAGAGGATAGAAATGTGAATGTAAGTGATGAGGTCTCCATGATTATCGTTTCTGTTTGTGCGGATGTGTGAGTAGAGTCTGATGTGTGGAGTTTTTTGTGTGCATATGAGCTTTGTTTAATGTATGAGTGCAATGTGTTTGTTGTGTTTGTGAAGAATGTTGTCAGTGTGTGGTGCTTTGATGTGGAGGCCGTTGACATTTAATTGTCTATCTATCTATCTATAGCCCGACACCTTAATCCTGCAAAGGGTTGCCGCTGACAAAACGCCTCCAAGTTGCTCTATCATCCACCATTTGACTACCCTCCCCCCAACTCACTCCCCCCTCTCTCATATACCTCTCAGCTCCATCCCTCCACCTCATCCTAGGTCTTCCCCTCCCTCTCCCTCCCTCCATCTCACTTACATACACCCTCTTAGTCAGTCTTTCATTCTCCATTCTCTCCACATGTTCAAACCATCTTAGTGTATTGTACTCTGATATATTTATGGTGCATGTTTAAAGATGATGTTTGTCTAGTGCCAGTTGTGTTGTAGGTGTAATGTTTGTGCACAGGGCTGAGTTGTGGTGGCAGTGGTTGTGTGAGTAGGGGGGTTGTAAGAGAGGATGAGGGTAAATGTGTTTGGAGTGACAGTGTTTGTGGGTGCGTTGTAATGTACCTGGCACATAACCACGTACTGGGGTGTTGCCTGATATTTGTGAATGTAGTGCATGTGGTGTGAATGCAAGAGTTACATCAAGCAGATCCGTATTCATGAAGTACATACAGTAGTAGAAAAAAGTTAGACAACGTCTGGTATCTGCCGTCCGTGCAGTGTGCAGCGGAATACGTACTTTATCTGTCCTTTTCCATTCTTTGTAAATTTGCTTGCTTCCTCAACTTTCATACCTATAGCACATTTACTTTCATCTGACAGGCATCCCTAACCCCTTTCAGCTTGGTGGATGGCCAGGTGTAGTCAGATTGAAAGGTTAACTCGATTCATAACCAAAGAAACCTATTCTTACCTCAGAACTGAGGCTCATCAAATTTAATGCGCCCACGACTTAGTAATCATGTTTTGAAAGTGGTCCATTTCTGTCAGCAAAAACAAACAAACTGTAGCTTTCTCACACATACTTTTAGCATATCCAACTGTGGTCTTGATCTACCATGCCTCCTGCTACCCTCAAACACACATATAGTATACCTTTTCACTATACAGTACTGTATTTACTCCATTCACTTTAATGAGGCTCAAAATTGCCATCTCACCATCTTGAATGCTGAATTATCTAAAGAGATTAACACAAAAATATGATGCTAGTCACGAAGGAGTGGTGGCAAAAGGATATGGAGTCGTGGTGTTGTCATATTTTGTCACTGGGCTACAGGAAATAAGCTGCAAGAGGACCAAAGTCTCTGCCTTGTTAAAATTAATGAACTATGCATTATTCTTACCTGTCCACTCTTCCTTTGTTATTATCCCATAAAAGCATATTCTGTGGTTTTCTTAGCATCAAGCACACATATTTGCCGTAGTAACTTCCCCAGCATGCAAAAGGAGGATGGTGAACTACTGCAGAACAGGTTCAGCCTGCAGTTTACTGGGTTCACATCCAGATGAGCTTTGGGTTGCAGCTGTTGTGGCCTACCACCTTTTCATTTCATCATTCATTGCTATCCACTCTTTCTTGGTTTCTATACCCTGAAGTATTCTCCATGGCTGTTTGTACCATCATTAGAGGTGTTCCAACCATAAGAGAGCTAATGTCTTTCATTTTTTCAGCCAAGAGATGGTACCATAGAGAAGGTCATGGTAGATGGTGTTAGAGATGAAGGTCACAATCAACCCTCTCGACGCGGGAGAAAACGTCGTGTACTTCAGAGTAACCGATCAGATACCAGTGCTGCAACACCGGCGCGCAAGATCCTCCCTAGACCCCAGGTCCAGGCCCCCAATTACAAGATTGCATCTCCTGTAACCCTCCCCCCACTTCAAAGTGTGTCAGAAGCCTCAGGGAAGCAAGTGAAATGTCCAACAGTCGTACAGCAATCATGTGCTTCAAACATAGTGACCCTTAGATCATCACCTAAATCACCAGCAACTGTGGCAGGGGGAAATACAACCCGCAAAATCCTCCCAAGGCTGCAGCTGCCCACTGCACTGGTAAGGCCACAACTCTCATCAACTCTCATAAGGCCCCAGCAACAAACAGTTCCCACTATACATCATCTTCAGCCTATCACCTCAGGAAAGCCATCCCAAACTGTCAGTCTGAATCAGCTGCAGTCTATAAGTTGTTCTGGGAAACCAGCACAGAGTCAGGCAATTCCGCTCAGCCAGCTCCAGTCGATCAGTCCAGGTAGCAATTGTAGTATTCTGCCTATACATCCCATGCCATCAACCATGCCTGTCACTCAACTGAAGCCTGCAGCATCTACATACAGCAACCAGACTATGCCTTTATCACAGCAAAAGCCTTTGCTAACTTTACAGGCAAGGAAATCCACTCCTTTACCTCATCTGCAGCAAAAATTACCGGTGTCCTCTCCAAGAATTTCATTGTTACATCCATCAGCTCCCGCATTCACAAAAAACAGCGGGCATATGCAGCAGAAGCAGGGGAATAACATTGCCCAAGGACGTAAACTTCTCCCAAGACCGCACAAGGCTATAATCAGACCATCTGGAGTTATTATTCATTCACAACATCAAGCTGCCCTTCCCCTGTCCCAGCTTCAGCCTCTCACTCCATCAACTGTTGCGCAAACAGTTTCCCTTCACCAGATTCAGTCAATTTCCACTTCCATTCACCAAATTCAGGGCATATCCACTTCATCTGCACAGAACACCTTACCTATTCACCAGATACAGAACATGTGTCAAGCCACCACTGCTCATACCATCCCAGTACAACAAATTCAGAATATTAGCTCAGTAAATGGTGTGCAGATTCAGAACATTAAGTCAGTAAATGGACAGCAGATTCAAAGTATAACCTCAGTAAGTGGACAACACATTCAAAATATGAAGTCAGTACCTGGTCAGCAGATTAAGAATATCAGTTCAGCAAATGGACAGCAAATTCAGAATATTAGCTCAGTAAGTGGACAGCAAAATATTGTTCTTCAGCCACTACAAAGTCCCTTGGTTAAACAGTCAGCCCCCAGGCAAATGATTCCTATAACAACACAGTCAGTACCTCATTGTCAGTCACATGTAATATCACCTGTAGGATCCTTATCCCCAGTACCAGTTCAGCAGTCCCAAAAAGTGATTTCAGGATCAGAAAACAACATTGCATCTGTTCAACATTTGCAGACAATGATTCAGCCTGCAAGCTCAAACCATATGGCTCCAGTACAAACAGTACAAAATAAAACAGTTCCAGTACAACCAGTAGAAAGTCAGGTGGTTCCTGCACAGCCATTACAAAGTCAGACATTTCCGCTACAACCAGTACAAAGTGTACCAAATCATTCTGTGTCAGTACAGTCTCTACAAACTGTACCACCTGGGTCACATCATATAATTTCAGTGCAGCCTGTTTGCAGCATACCGCCTGGTAGTACCTGCCAGAACACAAGCTTGACTCAGATCCACACAGTTTCGACAACAGACAGTGTGCCACAGAAGCTCTCCATTCAGCAGGTTACACAGACCCAAGCATTGTCCATACAGTCAGTAGATACAGTTCTGTCTAACAGTCAACAAGAGTCAAAAAGTCCTGTCCAAGAAATGCAAGAGTCTGTTACCCAGGAAACTCAACAGACCTCAATAGCTCATCAGCATTCTCTAACCTCTCATTTAGCTACAAGTTCACAGCAGATCATGTCCCTTCCATCACTAAACTCTGTTAGTTCTGCCTCAACAGTCATTCCACAACAGCAGGCAGAATTAGAGAGCCATGAACAAGTATTTCCAGCATTTGAACTGGTCCCATCAAGTAAGCAAAACATTACCGAGGAGCATGCCCAGTCCTTGCAGAATAATGCCAGTTGTGACCAAAATGCAACCCAACAACTGTATAGTGTTAATCAGAGTAATTCCAACTCTGTTCTATCACCAAGTAAAATCCACACTTCACAAACAGAACTGCAAATTGGTAAAATCAGCACCACATTACCAATACAAATCCATGAATCAGTACCAGGCAAGAAGGCATTGAGGATTCCAGTGCAGCCAGTCAATAGGCGATCAGTTACAAAGATGAAACTGCGACATTTGCAACAGAATCTGTCGCTGCATTCTGCAAGGAGGAGGAAACCATTGATTAAGATTGGATCTGTGACGTCTTACCCTTCAAGAAAGTGTACATATGTCCATGAAAAAAATTTGTTTATCTCTCCAACACTTACACCAATCAACAAAAAAGACTCAGTAACAATGGCAAAGGTGGGCTCTCTCTTGTCTTACGCCGTAAAGAGGGCGTCAGATAACCAGCATATGAATTTGCCCACATCACAAGGTTTGGATTCAACTCAAGTTTTAGATTCACCTCAGAAGGAAGTTACTGTATTCCCAGTCAAAGGGGGAAAAATTCCACCTCGACGTGTAACACGGTCAATGAGCAAGAATGGGAAAAAGCTTTGTGTTGAGAAAATGACATCTGAGGCCAACTCTGCCAACATAACCACCAGTACTGCCAACAGAAGCAAGTTACAACTCCACCCTATTACCTCCACTACCAACATTGCCACCACCACTACTGCCAACACCAGTAGGCCACAACTAGTTACTACCACTGCTGCCAACATTACCACCACCACAACAGATGACAGTAGGCTGCAACTCCACAGTGTTGTCTCTAACAACATTACCACTACAACTGACAATATTACAAACAGTACTGTCAGCATTTCTACCACCACTACCAACACCAGCAAGCTACAAACCCTCCCTCCAGCCTCCAGCAATATTACCACCACCACTACTGACACGAGTAGGCTACAGCTTCACACTGTTGCCCCTGGTGACAGTACTGCCACTATTATTAACACCAGTAAGCTACAAGACCCCTCTCTAGCCTCTGCCAACCTTACCCCCATCACTACCAACACTAGTAAGCTACAACTTGACACTGTTTCCTCTACCAGCATTACCACCGCTACTACCAACACCAGTGAGCCTTGCACGACCATATTTATACCCCTTAGTAAGTCAGTGGATGAATTGCCAAGCCAGACAACAATGTTTATCCCTGTTCTAGAACTGAACACCTCTGGCCTGAGTCACAAAACAGTTTCCTGCAATCAGAATGCAAGCAACACCTCCTCTCCTATTGAACAGAAACTAAACGCCTCTAGCTTGATACACAAAACAGTGTCCTGTGATCAGACTGCAGCTACCACTTCCTCCCAGGATCAGGATACTATTCATACCTTCTCCCCTATTGAACAGAAAGTTACTGTATCTTCCATTCCAGGGGAAGCTAGCACATTCCCACACTTGGTGTCACCCAGTGATGCCACTGCTGCTTGTGTTGTTTCAGCTTGTGACATGGAAATAAGACAGGAAGACATAAATGTACATGCAGAATTAAGAAATGTAAACAGACTAGCAGAAATGAGAGATGTAAGCAGACCTGTGGACATTGCTAGTGCAAATGCCAACCCTAATGAAAGTATAGCCAAAGAACTTGCAGAAGATATTGGCAAAACTAATGGTCCTGAAACTAGTCTGTCTTGCAATGTTGAAGTAAGAGATGGAAACAGACTTGACATTTCCACAGATGTGAATTTTGTTGATCCTGGTGGAATTGTGGATCAAGAAATGGAGTGTACCAGCAAAACTCAAGGTCTTGAAACTAGTCAACCTTTTGATGTGGAAGTAAGAGATGTAAACAGACCTGCTACTGCATCCTCAAGTGTGAATTGTGTTAGCCCTAATGGAAGTGTAAATCAAGAAGTTGCAGAAGATATCAGCAAAATTCAGGGTCCTGAGACTAGTTTGTTGTGTGGTGCAGAGTTAAGAGATGTAGGCCTAAACAAACTTGTGGCTTTCTCGAGTGTGAATTATGCCAGCCCTAATGGAAGTGCGAACAAAGAAATTAAGAATGTTGGCAAAACTCATGTTCCTGAAATTAGCCTGAAGTTACCACAAGAACTGGTGGATATCAGCGAAACTCCGGGTCTTGAAACTAATCTGAATTCCGCGCATTTGGAGACCAAATATGAAGAAGCACATCATAGTTCAAATTATTTAACAAAAGGAGACAGTTATCAGGAACTTACAGAGAATATAGGAAAAATCCAAGATTTGGAAACCGTTTTGAAAGGGCCTAAAACTATTGTGGAGTTGCCAAATTCAGATGCAAAACATGATGGAGCTCCTTTAAGTACAAATTATTTACCTGAAGAGAACAGTAGTAGAGAACTAACAGAGAATACTGGGGAAACTCAGGGTCCTGAAACTCTTCAGAAGTTGCTAGATTCAGGTACAAAGCATGAAGGAGCACATTCAAGTACAAGAACATTATCTAAAAGAGACATTATTTCTAATCCTTTTAACTCTGAGCCTCAGGAAAACACATTTGAGATAAAACAGGAGAGTGGTGATTTTGTTGATGACGTGGAATTCTTGGAAGAAAAAATGGAACCTCTCTCTAAGAGCACTGAATTCTTGGAAGAAAAAGTTAGGCCTCTCTCTAAGAGTACCAAAGAGGAACCTAGTTGTGAGTTGCAGGATGTCCCAGATGGTAAGGAGTTTACTGAAACCAGCCATACTTTTCAGGGACACAGTGAACTGGAAAATATTCAGACTTGTTCCAACACAAATGTAGACATGGCGTACACCAAGGATATTTTAAGAGCCATCCATACATCTTTGGAAAACTGTGAATTAGAAAGGGTTCATATGCAGTCAAACACAAATGTAGATGAGACCAGTAACTCAGAGAATACCAGTAAATTAGAGAATATTCATGATACCAAGGACATTCTCAAAGCCATCCATATATCTTTTGAGAACAGCAAATTGGAGAGTGTTAAAGCACACTTAGACACAAACGTAGATAAAAACAGTAAATTGAAGAATACTCAGACACATACGTGCACAAACGTAGACATGCCTATTGTTTGCACTGACTCTGAGGAAACAGTTGAAAGAGTATGCATATCAAGAAGCATTGGTAATCTTCCATCTCTTAGTGCAAGCAGTGAATCAGATATAGCTTTCTCATCTCCCTCTGTTTTCCCTGAAAGGACGATGGTGGACTGCAGAAGGGAAGCATCAACTTGCAGCTTTGTGAGTTCACATGCAGATAACCCTGGGACCACCATCACCACAAGAACAATAACTGCAACAGCAACTGTAGCAGGAGCAGCAGCAGCACAGACCCATGTGAGCAGTGATTGTGAGACAGTGTTGGTGCATTCACAAACAGACTCCATCATATCAAACTCATCTGATGACATACAGACATGGTGCATTCAAACTTCTAAAGTACCAACACACTCACAAACAGCCTCTATTACATCTGGCTCTTCTGGAGATTCGCAGATGTCATGTATTCAGACTGATGAAGAATTGACACACACGGACTCCATTACTTCTAGTTCTCCAAATGATTCACAAACGTCCTCCTGTGGGGTTGATAAAGTACTGACTTGCTCACAGTCAGACACTATAGCCTCTAACTCTGCCATGGACTCACAAAAACCATGCCATCAGATTAAAAAAATACTGACATGCCCACAAACAGCTGCCATGACATCCAGCTCATTGGAAAACTCCCAGATATGCCTTCAAACTCTTAATACCCCACTTGCATCTTCTTGTTCCAATAATTCGTGTTCTTCCCAAGAACAGAATTCCAAAGTGACTGTCAGTGTTATCAGTGAAGATGAAATTAAGATCGAGGACGTGAATGACAGCTTTGACAATGTGAGCGGTGGTTTCGAAAATATCAGTGATGGTTTTGGAAATGTAAATAAATTTCACATTGTAAATGAGAAGGAAGACTGTGAAACTATGAGTGAAATTTGTTGTGGACATGTGCATCAAGATTGTGGGTATGCCGCAGAAGTACTTTGTCAAAATGAGAATGAATTTTACTGTAGAAATAGGAGTGACATTCATTGTGGAGAAGTGATTGACAGTAGCTGTAGAAAAGAGGGTGAAGTTCATTGTGGAAAGGGGAACAAAGTTAGTAGTAGAAATATTTGTGAAGTTTGTGGAATTGCTAATGATGTTCATAAAACTGGAAATGAGAATGGCAGTTCTGGAAACTTGACAACATTCAGCAGCATTCAAGACTTCACTCCTACTACCACTTCTGCTGCTACCACTACTACTACAGTTGCAACATCTGCCATCCCAGCTTTGCCCTATCCTAGCCTCACCCCCAGTGATGGGAGAGGAAATTTGTGTTCTAGGGTGTCTGTCCTTGCGCCTGAGACTGTCGATGAAAGTGACGCAAGTATGCAGCCGCAGAACGAGAGAGTCAAACTTGAGATGTCCCCCACAACCAACCAGCTTCACACTCGGCAGGTATGTAACACACATGCATGCACACATGTGCGCACATGCACACACACACACGCACGCATAAACGCATGTGCACACACACACACACGCACACGCACGCATGAATGCACACACACACACACACACACACACACACACACACACACACACACACACACACACACACACACACACACACACACACACACACACACACACACACACACACACACACACACACACACACACACACACACACACACACACACACACACACACACACACACACACACACACACACACACACACACACACACACACACACACACACACACACACACACACACACACACACACACACACACACACACACACACACACACACACACACACACACACACACACACACACACACACACACACACACACACACACACACACACACACACACACACACACACACACACACACACACACACACACACACACACACACACACACACACACACACACACACACACACACACACACACACACACACACACACACACACACACACACACACACACACACACACACACACACACACACACACACACACACACACACACACACACACACACACACACACACACACACACACACACACACACACACCTATCTATCTACATCTTTAGCAAAATGCCTTACCATAATTGTAGAGGGGGTGGTTATTGACAAATTACCTCCACGTCACCCTCTCCTCTGCCATTAGGGTGCCATCTTTTCATCCCACACCACCCTCATTCATATACCTCTCAACCCCATCCATGCATTTCATCTTTGATCTCCCCCTCCACCTCACTCACATACACTCACCAAGGCAGCCTTTCATTCTCCATTCTCTTTACATGACCAGACCATCTCATGATTTTACTCCTAACGCTTAGCAACACATCCACATCAACACCACAGTACTCTCAAACTTCTTTTCATATTTTACAAGATTACAGTTACAGATGCCTGGAGGTCTGGTGGTAGAGCTCATGGATGGATGGTAATTATGTCTTACTGCTTTGTGTTGAATCCTAGAGATGGCAGGAGGTTTTTTTTGCTATGTGAAATGTTACCAGGGGCATCGTCTGGCCTCCTGCCCTTAAATATAGTATTCTGGACTGTTGTAACGTAGCCTCAGGTGTCTTATTCCCAAAGGGAGTAGAATGGGATTGACTCTTAAGGGAATGCAAGGAACAGCATGGTGGAATGAAGAGGTGAGGCAAGCTGTGGCACAAGAGAATAAAGCATTAGTGAGTGGATGTGAAGCAGAGGCATGGAGGAAATTTTGAGAGACAGATGAGAGAGTTATATATGAAGAGGAAGAGAGGAGTGAAAAGAACATTAAGAAGAGAGAGGATGAGGAATATGGTAAGAATTTGAGTGTAAAATAGAGCGAATGTAAGAAAATGTTCTGGAGGGAGGTAAAGAGAGTTAGACAGGGTGATAAAGTTAGTAGGGGAGTGAATGATAAAAATGGTAGATTGACAGTGGAGAAGGAAGAAAAAGTGAGCAGATGGAGAGAACACTTTAAGGAACTGTTAAACTTAGAGAATTAAAGAAATGCGAGCATAAGTGGCTGGGGAATGGCTGGGAGAAGGAGGGTGATCAGAAGGGAGGAAGAGATCAGTAGGATGGAATTTGTAGAAGCAGTGAAGAAAGTCAAAGTGGGGAAAGCTGGTGAAATGATGAATCATGGCGGAAAGATAGCAGTGGAATGGATGTGGAAAATGTGCATGTAGGCCTGGGAGGAAGGTAAAGTCACAGAGGATTGGAAATCGGGTATAATTATTCCCCTGTACAAAAGAAAAGGAATCTAAAGGTGAATGTAGGGAAAAGTAAAGTTATGGTTTTTGAGAGAAATGCAGTCACTGAATGTACAGGGAAATTGGATGATGAAGAAATGGATAATGTGAGTGCATTTACGTACTTGGGAAGTGTGATGAGTAAGGATGGAGTGATTGAGAAGGTACAGTAAGGAAGAAAAATGGCTATCTCTTTGAAGGCAGTGATAAGAAATAGGGAAGTGAGCATGGAAGTAAAAAAGTCGCTGCATGATAGTATTGTGATACCAACTCTAACGTATGGAAGTGAAGCTGGGACCGTGTTGCAAGGACACAAGTGAGAGCAGCAGAAATGAGTTATTTGAGAGGAGCCTGTGGAGTTATATGGAGGAAAGACTGGCAAATGAGGAAGTGAAGGAGTGCATGTGGTGTGGATGTGCATTAGGAGAAATATACTGAGGTCGTTTGTCCATGTGGAGAGGATGGAGAACGAGGGACAAGCAAGGAAGGTGAATGTGAGTGAAGTGGAAGGGGGGAGAAGGAGGGGGAGGCTGAGGATGAGATGGAGGGATGGAGTGGAGAGGTATATATATGAGAGAGTGGGGTGTGAGCTGGGGGGAGGGCAGTGAAATGGTGGGGGCAGGGCAACATGGAGGCGGCAGGGCGACATGGAGGCGATTTGTCTGTAGTGACCCCTTACATGATTAAGGCATCTGGCAGTAGATAGATAGATTGATAGACAGTTTTAAGCACTAAATCATGAACCATCAAGTATATTTCACGTCATGATCGCATTTGCCTGCACATTTTGAAGTCCAGTTGTTCCCAGACTTTTGTTCCCCTCTGTGCCCTCCTGACAAAGTGATAATATTCTTGGCCCCCATCTACATCTTTATTTGAAGGAACAAAGCAACATTGCTTGAATGAGCACATTTGATATAAACTGTTATTTATTCAGGTAATTAAACAGAGATGCCTGCACTTAAAAAATACGGTACTCAGGAAGTGAAATGAAAATAACAGTTAACTGTTCAAATTGCATACATTACAAGGTATTTGCTTCCAGCAGGTTTTTGTTGAGAAAATCAGTAAGGGTACAGAAGAAGTCATCTTTCATGGGGAACTGAGTACAGGTACAGTCTTTCAGAGTGATACTTAGCAACTTGTAAAACTTTGTAAAGGCAGGTAAACAAAACCAACAGAAACACTTAGGCAGCCAGTATCCTGAGAATAGGCCAGCATCCTATTTTCATCCCAGACTTCACCAAGATCTTCTCTTAGATTGTTCTGTGGTGCATGAGCAACTTCAGCCTATAGTTTATTTTATCTGTTCTGAGAAGAGATGAGCCTTGTCTTTTTTTTTTTTTTTTTTTTTTTTTTTTTTTTTTGAGAATTCAAAATTTCACACATATCTAGACTATCCAATAAACTTTGTAAGACCTCATTTTTAAATTAATCTAAGCAAATAACTATATAATATTGTATCTTATTTGAACAATCTTATCATCTAATGGTTGTTGTAACCAAGTAACGACCAGTCAGCTGCCAGTTTTCAAAAGCTTAAGGCTCATCTCTTCTCAGATGAGATTGAATAAGGTATAATAATTTATCATGCATTGCCTCCAGAAATGGTTTGCATAAAATTTTTGACAGAATGGAATTTGTCACAAAACTTTCCTCAGGAAAATTATTATAAAGTTCATTCTGCATTGAATCCAAATAGTGTGCTTAAGATTACCCCATGGACCCCCTATAAAATACACTATTGCCCCCAGTCAGGATTCTTTGGACTTGAGTGGTAAGTTAATGAGAGTGTGGTCCATTTCATTGAGTAGACTTGCCGACTGTCTTTCTAGCAGGCTTTTTATTGCTCTGTGGACCCTGTCTTTAGATGGGAAAAGAAGTCTGGATGATGATGATGATGAATGTGTTGGAAAACTTTTACATTAAATAGTCCCAGCTTTTCATCCCTCTGTAGCATATTTCATGTAGCTCAGTAAAATAAAAACGACAGTGCCACAATTCTACATCCTTTCAAAGGTCTTCTACATGATTAGCACCATATTATGTTGTTAATTTATTGTTACTGCTCAACATTCAAGATGGAGAGATGCCATTTTTAGGCCAAATTAAAGTGAAAAGGAGATACGATAGTTGCACATGAGCTTTCATTTCTTTTTCATACGCTGAATGATGGTGATGATGATTTACTATAAATCAGTTATAGTACTAGATGTTAACCTACATCCTTCATTTTCAGAATCAGAATTTAGGAGAGGCCAATGAAACCATTCATCAAAGTAGTACCATCCAGCATGGAGGAAATCTAACATTCTTATTGGTACACCAAAACAAGTCTGCCAGGCCAAAAAATCAGAATCATATCTCGTGCACACAAAGGGATCAAAAGAGACTTAGAGACGCAGAGCAGAGAGAGATGCAGAGGTTGAGATATCTGGTGGCATCGCAAAAGAAAACCATAAGAAAATTGTGGAAACGGCTGCATTTTGAACAGAGTAAGAATAGAAGACTGCAGTACATGCTCTCCAAATCGAAAGACAGTCAAATTCAAAAGAAAAAGTATAAGAATGCTGTTATTACTAGGAAAGGAGATTCTGATATTGTGAGGCAAACAAATTTTAGTTTAAATAGGAGGTATAAGAGTACTGGTACTGTTATTAGTAGTCAAGAGACCTGTGATACTGGGAATCAGACTAATATAAGTTTAAATAGTAAATGTAACTTCATTACAACTAGATCTATGAAGAGAGTGCAAACTAGGTCAATGAGACGTATTCAGAATTTTGAGAGTGACTTTCAGGATCGTGTAAAGAGACAGTGCACAAATGATAGAGAAGCCTGCAGTGCAAATAATGTAAGTGCTGCATGTGACTTTGAAAAACTTCTTCAAAACCCATGCGAAAATATGGACATTTCATCGTGTAGCAACAAGGAAGAGGAATTGAAGACTTTCATTCATAAATTCGTGATGCAGGATGATGTTTCAGTGTTTGTTGATAAGACACCTGACTCTACTGATGATGGCCCAGTTAGATGCAGGCTTCACTATCTTCCAGTTTTACACAAGAGATTCATTGCTGACTGCTGCCAGTTGTGTTCATTGGAGACATTCATTAGCCATATCCCACAAAATGTTAAAAAATGCAAGGCAGAAGAAATGGATGTTTGTGTTTGTATGGTTTGTCATAACCCAGAGCTAAAAATCAACAGCATGGTCAAGCAGAGATTTCTGAGCATAAGGACTAATATAGAGAACTTAATACTAAGCTCACAGGGAATCATATCGTTTATGAACACCCTGAAACCACTGAAATCCCGCCGAACACCTTTAACATACACAGAGTGGTGTATAAGCGCAGGTACCAACAATACACAGGTCCCACAGAAAATGTCGTACACGAAATCTTTAGGTGATGTTGTGTGTGCTTTGGAAAATGAAATGCTGTTACTTGCCGAGCATCTAAAACGCACGTATGAACAGTACGAAGCCACATATAAGGCTAAATGTGAGGCACAAATGTCCCCACACTATGCAGTCATACAAACAGAATGGTCTCCATTGATAATTCTGCACCTTTTGGGAAAAAATGGGGTACCAGAGCCACAAAGAGTTGTAAGCTTAAACTGTGGGTATATGTGGTCACAGAAGGAGTCATCCGGTTTTGTAGCCATATCAAATTCTGTGGATCGAACTGCACCAGGCGTCTGTGCAAGTCTGGAGACCATCCTTAATAAGCTCATCAAACAGGGAGTCAAAACAATTACCCTCGTCACCAGTCCACAAATGCACGTTGCTGGCATTCGCAAGTTTGGCTTAAAAAATGATATAGAGGTTAAGTGTATATTTTCCGAACCTGGACATGGCCCTGGGATCGGCGTGGCTGAAACTGTAGGGAACAGCATTACTCAGTTGATATGCGACACCATCAACGCTAAAGGCGTCAACACGGTTCGAACAGCCAGGGATGTGTTTAAACTAGTTAGCCCTCACTCAAACAACCTGGTTTATTTCTACAATGATTATGAAATTCAGAGGCAGAGGGAATTACTTAACTCAGGCAACCCAGTTAAGAGTGGGAATAAACTGATTAAGCCAAAGATAACTCTACCACTCTAGCTTGTAAGATTTAATTTGTAAGTGCCAAGGATAAAAAATATGTATAGCACTCATCTTTAATTTCCAAAGCCTAAGAATGATTCTATATTTTTTTCTTGCTACCTTCAGACAGTTGTATTCAGCTTAGGGGAGACCATTTGAACTGGTGGATTTATATATAGTTTGCCTTGATGATGATGGTGATGGTGGTGGTGGTTGTGATCTTGTTGCCTTCACACCTTTATATTTAGTTTTGAGTTAACTGTTTGAACTGGAATGGTTATATAGATCCCTAAATAACTTCTAAGCTCAGGACACTTAAAGTTCATTAATTTTTAGTTATGCGGAGATTTTTTGTTCTTTTGCAGCTCAGTGGCAGAAAGAAGCTACAGTCAGGTCACGTTATGTGGTGGGGTTATGTCAAGTGAAAACTTATCGCATAGCGATTTCTCATATACAGCGAGCGCGCTCATAACATGGGAACATTGTTCCCCGAAGCCCCTGCTTTATGGGAATTCTGCATTATAGGGCCTTATGTTTACATGTTAAAAGGTTTCATGGTACCTAAGCCAGCCTGATGTTCAGACTTTGAGGCAAATTTTTTTTTTTTTTTTTCCCCAGGACACTTACCTACCTTATAAAGACTTCATTACATACAAACAGTGGAGGATTCCTCACCTTGAGTGGAAGAGGGTGTGGGCTTGCTGGGGGGAAGTGGAGTGGGGTTCCGAGGAATGGCAGGACTCTTGCTGGTCACAAAGATAACACAGAGCACGTATCGTATGCAGCCAGCTGGGGCAGGAAAGCTCAGTGGATCATGATGGCACCCTGCACAGACTATTGATAGCAGTATGTCATAGGCTGATGCAATCCACGCTCTGTTTATCATCTGCTATGTTGTGTTAATTCCAGCTGTAACTTTATGTCTTGTGTCACATTCTATCTATCACTGGCCATGTAGTATGACTTTGAAACATAAATTGGGGCCTCCTACTGCGTTATGTCCATCGTCACTGCATAGTTGAGTGCTGTAAAAAATGAGTAGCTTCCTCCGACCGCTTTATTTTTTTTCCGTATTGAAACATTTTTAGGACACAAAATGGCACCTCCCGTGTTATGCGAGCTTCGCGCTCTGTGAATGCATGTTATGTGAGCGCTTGTTGTACCATGGTTAATATAATGTTGGTTCACTGGAGGTAGGGAAGGGGCCAAGGGCTGCTTAACATAAAATCTCAAAAACTTTACCTTTCAGGCTTGCCCTCATCATCCTCAGAAGCACGATGCTTTCCACTGGGGCAGCATCCTTGCTAGACATGATTCTCAAGTCATAAGTTTTAGTATTTCTCACAAAAAAATTGTCACTTAATATTGTGCACTTACATTTAGTAGGATAGAAGTTGTGGAAGCAATGAAGAAAGTTAAATCAGGGAAAGCCCCAGGAATTGATGGAGTGTGTGGTGAAATGCTGAAGCATGGGGGAGAGATAGTAGTAGAATGGATGTGGAAGATGTGCAGATTGGCCTGGGAGGAAGGTAGAGTCCCGGAGGATTGGAAGTCAGGTATAATTATTCCCTTGTACAAAGGAAAAGGGGAAAAAGAAGTATGTGGTAATCATAGGGGCATTTGTCTTCTTAGTATAATAGGAAAGGTGTATGGTAGGATACTTATTGACAGAGTTAGAGAAAGAACAGAGAAATTAGTTGGAGAAGAACAGGGAGGCTTTAGGAAGGGAAGAGGTTGTGTAGATCAGATATTCATTCTTAGATCTTTAGTGGAAAAGTTTCTAGAGAAGGGAAAGTTGTATGCGGCTTTCATGGATTTGGAGAAAGCATATGACAGGGTGGATAGACAAGGATTGTGGAAAGTGTTAAGAATATATGGAGTAGATGGGAAGTTGTTGAATGCTGTGAAGAGTATGTACGATGGTGCGAAGGCTGCAGTGCGTGTGGATGGTGAACTAAGTGAATTTTTCTCTTTGAAAGTTGGGTTGAAGCAGGGATGTGTCATGTCTCCATGGTTGTTCAATCTGTACATGGATGGGGTAATAAAAGAGGTACAAGGTAGGGTAGTGGATGTTGGAGTGGCCCTGGTGAGAGAGGATAGTGTTTGGAAACTCCCTGTACTGTTGTTTGCAGATGATACTGTGTTGTTGAGTGAAGACGAAGGGGAGCTGCAAGGCTTGGTGGATGAGTTTGGGAGAGTGTGTAAGAAACGGAATCTAAAGGTGAATGTAGGGAAGAGTAAAGTGATGGTCTTTGAGAGAGGTGAAGTCAGTGAATGTACAGCGAGGTTGGATGGTGAGGAATTGGAAAATGTGAGTACGTTTAAGTACTTGGGTAGTGTGATGAGTAAGGTTGGAGGTTTGGAGGGTGAAGTGCTTGAAAGGGTACAGCAGGGAAGAAAGGTTGCTGGTTCTTTGAAAGCAGCGATAAGAAACAGGGAAGTGAGCATGGAAGTGAAAAAGTTACTACATGACAGTATTGTGATACCAACTCTAACGTACGGAAGTGAAGCTTGGACGTTGTTGGAAGGACACAAGTCAAGAGTGAGAGCAGTGGAAATGAGTTATTTAAGAGGAGCCTGTGGAGTCACATGGAGAGACAGGCTGACGAATGAGGATATAAAGGAGCGTTGTGGTGTGGATGTGGATGTGATAGGAAGCATTATGAGGAACACACTGAGGTTGTTTGGCCATGTGGAGAGGATGGAGAGTGAAAGACTGACAAAGAGAGTGTATGTGAGTGAGGTGGAGGGGGGAAGAGGGAGGGGGAGGCCGAGGATGAGATGGAGGGATGGGGTGGATAGGTATATGAAAGAGGGGGGTGTGAGTTGGGAGCAGGGCAGTGAGATGTCGGGGGACAAGACGACGTGGAGGCGATTTGTTTGTGGCCACCCCAAACGGGATTGAGGCGTCTGGCAATAGATAGATAGATAGACATTTATTTGGCAATAGCAGTGGTGTTCCAGTGGCCTTGCACACATGAAACAGAAGGAAAAGGAGACAATCACATCAAGTGTAGACACTGGATGGTCTTTTTTTCTCAAATGTCTGATTGTCAGCTCGTGTGGGAGGCACCGTGTACACGGGTTTGTCATACATGGCCACCACTATTATCATCCAAGTAAATTTCACCATTGTTATCATGAAACTGGGTATAGCTTAGTTTATCATTCTGTCAATTTATTGCGTACCAAAGTGACATACTGAGGCCAGACTGTACTGTGGCTCAACATCCTTTCTACGATGTGTTCTAGTGTTAATCTCACCATATTTCAGTGTTAATCTCTTGTTCCATCCCAAAATTCAAGATGGGGAGATAAAAATCACATGCCTTGTTAAAGTGAACAGAGTACATTGTACAGTATGGGTACAAAAGATTACACTTCCACTATACAGTGTCAACCTATTGAGCCTGATGACTTTTTTTTTTTTTTATATATATATAATTGTATTCATGCCATCTCCTGATAGCTTTATTTAGCTTAGGATGGATTCTTTGAACTGGAGAGGTGACACATATAGTAGTCCATAATAAGCCCCTTCAGTACGAGAGGCTTTTCCGAAGTTGATTAAAAAAATTTTTGTAGCAGCAAGAATACAGGGTGTCCTGCAAGGTTTTTGAGAAACTTTCAAGGAGTTTTTCAAGGGCTAATTTTGAGCTATTAAAAAAAAAAAAAAAAAAAAATCCATGGGTCCACTTCTCAACCATTACCAAACTACTGTATAACTACAGATGACCCTGTGGGTGAATTATGAGAGAGCATTTTTCATTTTTACCCATAAGGTCATCAGTGACTGTAGCCCTGTAACAGGTGAGTTAAAACTATGTTGGTATAGCTTTTTAAATTAGTCAAAGAATAGCCTCCTGAGATTCTGTTAAAAAAAGGGGGGGGGGGACACCATGTGTATTAAATACATCATGTGCTTTCATGATGTAACTCCTAATTTGTAACTTCCATAGATAAATGAGTACTGTACTGTTGATGATGATGATGATGATGATTATGTCTGTGCAACATTTAGGCAATGTATTTACCATAAATGAGCCTTTATGAATTGGAAACAAACTGATTAAACCAAAAATTACATAACCACTCAAGCTTGCTACTATTGATATGTAATTGCCATAGATAAAGCATTGAGTATTGTTTTGTTCATTGTGAAGTGTTGATATTGTTTAATGAAATTGGGCCCATTTTATTGGTCTTGCTGCTATTCAGGTCTTCCTCTTTCATGTTTTTTGTTTTTTTACATGCACATGGATTTTATGTTTTGCTGTGTGTGTGTGTGTGTGTGTGTGTGTGTGTGTGAACAAAATCTGTAAGATTTTTTTTTCCCATAATAACCAGATTTGGGGAGAAGTTCAGAGGGATAGTGAAGGGTTTGACCTCTTTATTTGGTAGAACAATTGACCAAATGTCAGGGTCATGGATAAGTCAAGTTTAACCTAGAAAAATTAACTTGAACAGTTTTTATCCAGTTTAGACCAAACTTTGTGGAAGTGTTGAGGGTAAGAAAAAAACAAAGGACTTTCATTTTGAGAACAGTCAGTCAGAGGTCAAGGTCACAGGACAAGGTAAGGGTTTGACCTTTGTGTGTGAATAATATTGCCAAAACAGTTTCAATTTGATATGTGCCAAACTTGCTAGAAATGTTTAGGATCATCCATGGGGTTGATCTACTGGTTTTGAGAATGTTGGGCCAAAGGTCAACGTCAGGTGGTATTATTGTCTTCTGACTATCCCATTCAAAGCAGACTTTATGGGAAGGTTCTGAGTAACAGAAAGATAAAGAGACTCAGTTTTGAGAATGATCACTCAAAGGCCAGCATCACAGGGTAAGGTTAACTTCAAAAGGTTTGATGTGATCTGGACCAGACTTGGTGGAAGTGTTAAGGGTTAGACAAGAATGAAGTATTTGATTTTGAAAGCAGTCAGTAAAAAGTCAAGGTTACAGAACTTAGACTAATAAATGGGTGCAGGTATTGAACTTTCCATTTGTTTATTTATTTATTTTATTTTTACACTAGCTTATTTTATACAAGGAAGAAGGAACCAAAGGCTAGAAGCCCACAAACTGTTCCCTCTAAGAAATAATAAAAAAAACATATTAGAGAGCCTGATTAAAAATCCATACCTTTTGAGATGCCTGGACACATTGCATTTAGAAGACTTGAGGTCATAGGCTGTAGGAAATACAGACAGAGGAAGACAGTTCCAGATTTGACCTGTAGCATACACAAAGGACTTGGAACAATGATTAACTCTTGCTTTAGAGGGTTGAATTTTTTTTTTTTTTTTTTTTTTTTTTTAATGCAAGGAAGAAGAAACCAAAAGCCAGAAGCCCATGAATTGTATCCTCCAAGAAAAAAACAAAAAAAGATTTGTTCACTTCGAGATGCCTGTATACACTGTTTTTGAAAGACTGGAGATCATAGGCAGCAGGAAATACAGACAGAGGGAGATAGTTCCAGAGTTGACCTGTTGCATACATGAAGGACTGGGAGTAACGGTTAACTCTTGCATTAGAGAGATGGACAGAAAAGGAAAGAGAGTTTGCTGCTAGACGGGTGCTGTGCGCCCATCATAGTTGTGGAGGGATGCAAGCAGACAGTTGAGCAGTGATCATTGAAGTAGCGATAGAAAAGAGATAAAGAGGCAACAGTGCAATGAAGAGACAGGGGTTAAAGGGAGTCAGTAAGAGGAGGAGAGTTAATGAGATTGTGGGGATGCTAACCATCCTCTCACTCGATGTAGTGCTGCTCATGAGTGCCTGCCCTTTCCTTTTTTCCTTCCTTCTCTTCTCCTGTCTATCTTTCTTTCCTTCTTTCCTCTTCTGTCTGCAGGTGACTGTACAATGAGTGACAAGCCAAATGGTTTCTTGTACACCAGGAAACCATTTACCACACTGGGTGGTAACCATATAACCATACTATGGCGCCTGGTGGTTTAGTGGGTAATTAAGGCGCTCCAATTGGATTGAGCTGGTACAGGTTCATATCCTAGGGGTGGTTAGGGTTTATTGCTCATGTAATATCACTCAAGGATGAGTGAGGCTGGTTACTCTCATCTTAAATGTCAGGACCAACTTGCCTAGCCCTAGGCTGCTCTGCATCTCATGGGGCAACATAGGATTAGATGATGAATGAATGAGTGAATGAATTATTATTATTGTCATTATTATTATTATTATTATTATTATTATTATTTTTATTATTCATCCATCCCTCCAACCATCATCCAATCCTATGTTGCCCCATGAGAAGCATAGGAAGGTTGTTCTTGACATTTAGATGAGAGTGACCAGCCTCACTCATCCCTGAGTGGCATTACATGAGCAATCAACCCCAACCATCCCTGGATATAAACCTTCACTGGCTCAATCTGATTGGAACGCAGTAATTACCCACTAAACCATCAGGCGCCAAAATTTGGTTATCGTATATGGTTACCACCCAGCATAGTAAATGGTTTCCTGGTGTACAGGAAACCATTTGGCTTGTCACTCAGTGCAGAATTACCCACAGACAGAAGGAAAAGGAAAGAATGAAGGAAAGAAAGACAGAAGGGGAAGTGTAAAGTCACCTGTAGGCAGAAGGACAAGGAAAGAATGAAGGAAAGACAGAAGAGGATGGAAGGAAAGAAGGATGGAGGAGAGGAAAGGGCAGACACCTGATAGCAGCACATTGAGTGAGTGGATGGTGGGCGCCCCCACCTATCACAATGTGTGCAAGATATTCACAGAAGATCTGTGCAGCATGTGAAGTGAAGAGAAGATGAAAGAGGGTGCAAGGAACAGCATGGTGGAATGCAGAAGTGAGACAGGCTGTGGCACAAAAGAAGAAAGCATGTAGTGAGTGGATGAGAAACAGGGATGTGGAGGGAGTTGAGAGACAGAAGAGAGAGTTATATGTAGCGAGGAAGATAGGTGAAAAGGTTAGTAAGAATAGAGTGGATGAGGAATTTGGAAGGAATTTGAGTATGAGGTGGAGGGAATGTAACAATATGTTCTGGAATGAGGTAAGGTGAGTTAGACAGGGTGAAGAAGAAGTAAGTAGGGGAGTGAGAGATAAAAATGATAGCTCACTAGTGGAGAAGGGAGAAGAAGTGAGCAAATGGAGAGAACACATAAGGAATTGCTGAACATAGAGAATGAAAGTAATGCTGGTATAAGTGGCTAGGAAGAGGAGGGATGTGGGAAGAGAGGATGGAATCAGTAGGATGAGGTTGTGGAAGCAATGAAGAAAGTCAAAATGGGGAAAGCCCCAGGAATTTATGGAGTGTGTGGTGGAATGCTGAAGCATGGGGGAGATTTTTTTTTTTTTTTTTTTTTTTGATTAATCCCCGAGCTAGACCTCATCAGATCATATAGCCCTGCTAGGGTTACAGGAGAGTGCTACCCCTCCCAGCACAGCAGCCACCGGGTGGGTCACGAACTCGCAACCTCACGATTACGAGCCCGACACCCTACCACTGAGCTACCGCGCTCCCCTGGGGGAGAGTAATGGGATGGATGTGGAAGATGTGCAGATTGGCCTGGGAGGAAGGTAAAGTCCTGGAGGATTGGAAGTCAGGTGTAATTATTCCCCTGTACAAAGGAAAAGGGGAAAAAGAAGTGTGTGGTAATCATAAGGGCATTTGCCTTCTTAATGTAACAGGAAAAGTATATGTTAGGATATGTATTGACAGAGTTAGGGAAATAACAGAGGAATTAGTTGAAGAACAGGGGGGTTTTAGGAAGGGAAGAGGTTGTGTGGATCAAATATTCATTCTTAGGTCTTCAGTGGAAGAGTTTCTCGAAAGGGAAAGAAGTTGTATGCAGCCTTCATGGATTTGGAGAATGCATATGACAGGGTAAATAGACAAGGATTGTGGAAAGTATTGAGAATATATGGGGTAGATGGGAAGTTGTTGAATACCATGAAGAGTATGTATGAGGGTGCTAAGGCTGCAGTGCAAGTGGATAGTGACTCATTGAATTTTCGTATTAGGAGGCTGGGTTGAAACGGGTGTCATGTTTCCATGGCTGTTCAATTGGTATATGGATGGGGTTATAAAAGAGATACAAGGTAGGGCAGTGGATGTTGGAGCGGCCCTAATGAGAGAGGGCAGTATTTGGAAACTGCCTGTACTGTTGTTTGCAGTTGATACAGGTTGTTAAGCGAAAACAAAGGGGAACTGAAAAGCTTGGTGAATGAGTCTGGGAGTGTGTGTGTGAGAAACAAAATCAAAAGGTGAATATAGAAAAAGTTATGATTTTTTAGAGAAATAAAGCCACTGAATGTACAGTGAGGCTGGATGAGGAGGAAATGGAAAATGTGAGTCTTCGTGCCACTGAGTTACATGAAGTAAGTTGCAATAGGACGAAAATATATGTCAAGTTATAGTGAAGAAACTGTTAAAATAAATTTTGCGTGGTTTGCATTGTGGTCATATCATTCATATATTTTTATATTGATATACTAGTGTCTGAAGTGGAAAATAAATCGATTGTTGTAGAAGTGATCTGTATACCTTTTACAACAATAAATATTTCAATTCAATTTGATTAGGAAATGCTACGAAATTTCAAGCAATGAGAAATACCTTAACTATTTCCTTCTATAATTTGGCCATAATTTAATGAATGAAAAACTGATGATAAATTAAAAAAAAATTCTGTATCAAAAATTTGTCACTGAAAAGTAAATATGTTAGGCTTGTATTGTGACGTCACGGCCTCACGGTTGTTATGGCAATGGAGAGGCTGAGGGGGGTAAAGCCTAGGTCAAGAGAATTAATGTCTGCCCATCGAGGTACCAGTTTTCACCCCTTGTGCGCATGACGTCACAAGAAGTGTCGGGTAAAGCCCTGAGTGAAGTCAGTTCATCTCCACTGACCCATGCACCAAGAAGGATCTCCGTTTTCTGTGAATTCACGAAATATTGAGGGAGGGTCTCTTTTATTTTTATTTATTTATTTTATTATTATTATTATTATTATTATTATTTTTGTTTGGGGGGGGTAAAATGCCCACTTTTTGTGCAGTGAATGGGTGTAGAACTTCTCGGGTTAAAGGCATTAATATAAGCTTCCACAGATTTCCTAAGGATGTGGAAATCAGAAATAAATGGGTCCAGTTCTGCAGAAAAACAGATCCTTGTTTTAATCCTGCCAATTCCTACATATGTAGTAAGCACTTTGAAACAACTGCATATGAGAGAAACCTGAAGTATGAATTGCTTGGGATACCTGAACCTCCATGTGTGAAAAGGTTCAAACCTGGAGCAGTACCAACTCTTCATGCACCTACAATTGGTAAGTCATATTACCGGTGTTATTTATGACATTTCTCTTCAGTTCAAGAAAAATTCCGATACCTATGGGCAATATACAAACTTTATTAGCCCTCATAGTAACTACCTCGGTTTTATTATGTGACTGTGATTCATGCCAAATAATTTTATTTAATGTGTGGTAGAACTGGTGTGAGAATATATATATATAGGTGAACTCAGGCGAAAATAAAATAAATCAAATATTGCAGACCTCCCAGAGGCGGCGGCAAACAGCAATGAAGGTAGCCAGAGAGAACTGGAGGGGGCCCATGTTACTAGAGACATACTAGATTCTTTTGATCAGAGAGGTAAGAAATATATATATGAATAGCAACATCATAAAATGAAAATCTAGTATTCGAGGATGCACAAAGAACTTAGTCATGTTGGTGCTAACCGTGGAAGTTTAGTAATTAAGGAAATCCACCTGTAATGTCGTCTCATGGGAATGAGTGTTGCCAAAAAAATATTGGAAGTTTAGAAGAAATATTTTGCCCATTTATCCAAGCTTTGCATCCTTAGGCTTATATGTTCAGCCAGTGAGAGCTTCATATTCTTATTGTATTCATTTTCATACAATTTCCTTGCACCCAAAAATATTGTAAAGTTAGATAAAAATTCGGTGTTAATATTTATGTTGGCAGTTTGTGCGATTTTTTTTTTTCTCTCTCTCTCTCTCTCTCTCTCTCTCTCTCTCTCTCTGTATATATATATATATATATATATATATATATATATATATATAATTTGAGTTAGAGTGAGAGATTAGGTAAACACTTTTTTTTTTTTTCTGTTACCACAGGCCAATCGACGGTTACACTGAGCGGCCAAAAAAGGGGAACAAAAAGATGCCATGAAGAAATTGATGTTGTGGTGACAAGTGAACAACCCCAAACAGATGCTGAAGATGTTGGTGCTTTACAGTGCATAATAAGAAATTTACAGTGTGAACTGGAAAAGGAAAAAAAGGAGAAAGAAAGAATTCTTGTGGAGAAGAAAAAATGTGAAGAACTTATAGCTAACTTGAGAAAACAACTGGACATTTCTTATCAAAAGTTTTGTGCCGACATAAGAAAAAATCTAAGTTCATACTTTTCCAGTACACAGATTGAAACAATGTCCCTTAAACATACTCCACCATATTCGTTTTCTCTGTAGCCTATAATTTTCTCATTCCCGTTTTCTGCTCTCTCTCTCTCTCTCACACACACTTCTGCTGACGTCATGGATAAGCTGCGTGAGGAGAGACCTTATTAATTCTCTTGACCTAGGGTAAATCCCTTTTTTTACATTGTTAGTCTCATTATTGTCATGGTAACTTACATGTCCATATAGTTTTTAGTGTCTGGTGCCATTGCAGAGGCGTGTACTTGGTTGATATAGCCTATAATTAGTGGCCTTAAGGATGGTGTATGATCCCTGCCTTCTAGGTGATCAAAATGTTACCTTTAAACCAGACAGGTGTCATTTGAATTCTCATATATCCTCCATCCTAACATGATGGAAGATTTGAGTGTGATGCAGAATATGGACGAAGGCTAGAGATCAATATGACTGGGGAATATTAAGTGATGTAGGGTAATTTTGGGTATTTTGAAAGGTGAAATGTTTCAATAAAGATCTGGAATCAGCCATGTAACTGATGATCTTGGTTTAAATCATCAAAAATATATGCCATTCTTAGTTCTTAGAAGGCCTGAAGGTGAGGTTAAATGAGGAAACATTGTAAATAGTAAACTGGATAAGTAATCATGCATTTTATTTATTAATGATGTTTATTCATCAAAATAAGAGATGGATTAGGCTGATTGTTTTATGTTAGGCTGCTCCTCAGGTTTCAGGCTTCAGGTAATGTTCGAGAGTATAGCCTTTTTAACGGCACTCCCTGATGTTATTGTCGCTGTCTGGTTATACTTTTCTTTAGTCTTGTTTATGTCCCATTTTCTTTTCCTTTATCTTCCAAAAAGAATAAATAATTTCCTTTGTTTCATCTATATTTTCATTTTCAAATAAGAACTTTCCAATAACATTTTTCACACTTTCTTCATAAGGCTGCTGTAATCTAATACACTTTCTCCTTTCCCCATAGTATGCTGGGCACCACAAAATAAAATGAGTCAAATCTTCTTTTATACTGTCACATAGGTCACATTTTGTCTCCTCTCCTCTAAACCTCTTCCTATCATTTAAATTTAAGTTGTTAGTTCTGCATTTAAATAATAAAACAGAGTTCTGTCTATTGTCTTATGCACTTTCTTGGTTTCCTAATTCTGTTCTCCATTCTCTATAAATACTTAAGCATTCTTTCTCATAATCTTTTTCCATTCTATCCTGTCCCATTCCTTCACTTTTCTTCTTATTTCTTCGTCCATACTATTTTTCATTGCTCGATCCTGCACTCCTATTTTCTTTAACTCTTTGTCCAGCTCCTTCATCCATCTATTTTTCTTTTCCTCTCTTGTGACCTCTACTATCCTTCTTAACAAATCATTTCCTTCTTCTTTCATGCTGTAACTTAAAAATTTCCATTGTCCCTCTAGTATTCTAGCCTTCATGGATGCTGCACCAATCTCTCCCCTCAGAGCTGCTGTTTGAGTGTAGCTAGATGCTCCCAAAATCATTCTAAAAACACTATTTCCCACGCTTTGTAGTTGGTCTATTTCTTAGTCATATCCATCACATTGACTCCGTATAATATCGATGGTAATGCTATACTTTTCCAGAAAGTTTTCCCTATTAATAATCTTGAGCAGCTTTGTTTTATCACAGGATATGTCATATTTGCTAATTTTCGTGCCTTGTCCAACAGTACTTTCTTTTGTTTAAAACAATTCTTACTATCATTTATCATTAGGCCCAGATATTTAATTTTGTCTCCAACTTTTATACCTCAAATATTGTCTGGTTTTTCTTTCAAATTATAAATTAATATTTGACACTTTGTGTTATTCATTTCCAATCCATATTTTCTACTCACTCTAATCGTTTCATCTATCACCTCTTCTGCCTCCTCTTGACTACTTGCCAACAGCATTCCATCATCTGCAAAGAAAAGAGATGATATCTTAAAGTATTCGTCCTGAAACCCTTTGTCCACTTCCTCTAACTTTTTAATTATTTCAAATGTTACTAGTCTGAATAATGTCATAGACACTGTACAGCCCTGACGTATCCCACTTGACACTTCCATTTCTACTCTTTCTTCCCCAATTTCAATTATTGTTTTATCTTCATTATATATTTCAGCCAACAGATCAATGATTTTTGGGTTCATTTTGTTTTTCCTAAGTATATTTATCAATTCCTCTCTCTTTATACTATCATAAGCCTTTTTATAGTCAATTGCTACCACAAATAACGGCTTTTTCATTTCAAAAGACTTTTCCACACAGTATCTCAGTATAAATAAATTATTTTCCATTCTTGCTTTTTCTGTGAACCCTCCTTGTACATCCTTTTCTAGCTCGTTCTTTTTTATATGATCTTCTAAATACAGTCTCACTGCACCCATCATTAGTTTATACTGTATCCTTGGTTTGTCAATGCAATTGGTCTTAGCTCTTGCACCTTTGGTTTTGCTACTTTTGGTATCATAGTTGTTCGTGATTGTTTCCATCCTTTTGGTATAATTCCTGTTGCTATTGTCCCTGTTAAACTTCTTATCATTTCTTCTACCAACTGCTCGCTTTCCCCTAAGCTTTTGAACATTTCAGGCTTTAATCCATCCATCCCTGCTGCCTTCCCACACCTCATCTTTTTCAAACATTTTCTCACTCTGTCCTCACTTACGATTTTATTATTTATGTGAATTATTCCCTTTTCCATTTTTGTTATAATTTCAAAATGCTCTCTTTGCATCACACTGCAGCTCCTGATATATGTACCTCTGGTCTTATCTTTACCATTTTGTTCACTCTGAAAACACACCTCTCTGCCTATCTGTATATTTTTCTTTACTTCCTCATATTCTTTCATATTCCTCTTTTTTTTTACTGTTCCATACCAAGGCTTGGTGGATGAGTTTGAGAGAGTGTGTAAGAAACGGAACCTAAAGGTGAATGTAGGGAAGAGTAAAGTGATGGTCTTTGAGAGAGGTGAAGTCAGTGAATGTATAGCGAGGTTGGATGGTGAGGAATTGGAAAATGTGAGTACGTTTAAGTATTTGGGTAGTGTGATGAGTAAGGATGGAGGTTTGGAGGGTGAAGTGCTTGAAAGGGTACAGCAGGGAAGAAAGGTTGCTGGTTCCTTGAAAGCAGTGATAAGAAACAGGGAAGTGAGCATGGAAGTAAAAAAGTTACTACATGACAGTATTGTGATACCAACTCTAACGTACGGAAGTGAAGCTTGGACGTTGTTGGAAGGACACAAGTCAAGAGTGAGAGCAGTGGAAATGAGTTATTTAAGAGGAGCTTGTGGAGTCACGTGGAGAGACAGGCTGACGAATGAGGATATAAAGGAGCGTTGTGGTGTTGATGTGGATGTGATAGGAAGCGTTGTGAGGAACACACTGAGGTGGTTTGGCCATGTGGAGAGGATGGAGGGTGAAAGACTGACGAAGAGAGTGTATGTGAGCGAGGTGGAGGGTGGAAGAGGGAGGGGGAGACCGAGGATGAGATGGAGGGATGGGGTGGAGAGGTATATGAGAGAGGGGGGTGTGAGTTGGGAGCAGGGTAGTGAAATGGCGGGGGACAGGGCGACTTGGAGGCGATTTGTTTGTGGCCACCCCAAACGGGATTGAGGCGTCTGGCAATAGATAGATAGATAGATAGATACCTTACTTATATTGTTTTTATTTTTCCTATATACTGTGCTCCAAAATTGTACTATTTCTTTTCTTATACCAGCTTTATCCAGTTCTTTTCCATCTTCTCCATATATCCTTACATTATCTTCTTTTTCTCGGTTTCCTTTCAATTTATTTATGTATTTCCACATCTTCCTTCCACTGTCTTTGCTTTCCTTGATTTCTCAGGTTAGTTTTTCTTCATGTTTAAATAATTCATTTCTTATAATTTTCTGTGTTTTACACTTCTGTTCTTCATACATGTTTTTCCATTTTTCCTTCTCCTTTGTACTATTTATTTCTGTTTCTATTTAGTTTCTTTCTTTCCTTTATTTCTTTTCGTATCTCTTCGTTTATCCAAGCTGGTTCTACTTCTTTATTATTCTTTCTTTGCCTAGTTTTATATTTGCACGTCAATATTTCATCTGCAGTGATTTTTATCCTCTCCTCTAACTCAGTTCTGTTTTTTTGCCTCTTTTTCCCTTCCTTTTCTTTCCATCTCTTTTGTAAAAACTTTTAATGACTCTTTATCTGTTTTATAATATTCCTTTATCACCCAGTCCTTTTTGTAATCTTTCCTTTCTGTGCCCACATTAAAATATATTTTCAGTAAATTGTGATCAGATATATCAAAGTCTTCTTTCTCTTCATCTATTATCATTTTCTGAAATTTACTATACATATTATCATTTGTCAGTGCAAAATCTATTACACTTTTCTGTTCACCTCTACCCCATGTGTGAACTCCTTGACACCTTGCATCATCATTTAACATATATTGGGTTATATTTCTCCATCCACTCAAGGATCATTTTTCCGTTTATATCCAATGCTTGCTCACCCTTAAAACCATCATGTCTGTTGAAATCTCCAACTATTAGTAAGGGTTCTTCATTTTCTACTATTATCTCTTCTACTTTCTTTCTTATCTCACTATTTCTGTTCTTTTCATTTACACTAAAATAAACTACCATTACCTTCATTTCCCATTTTCCAACAGAACCACTGACAAACAAAATGTCTTTATTCTTTGTTGGTATTTTGGAAAATTTTATACCCTTATCTTTCCTGTAAAGTATCATCACTCCTCCTTTTTTCTCCTGCTTACCTCTCATATTTTTAATCACACTAATATCCTCCTTAAAAACTACATCTCATCTTTTTTTTGTGTTTCTGTCAAACAAACAATGCTACTAGTTTCCAAAATTTCCCCAACTTCTATACTTTTCACCCTTGTTAGACCTTGTATGTTGATTACCTTAAATACCACATATTTTCCCTCCTCCTCATGCTTCTCTTTTTTCCCTAGTTGTCAATGTTCATTTTCCTCCTCTCGTACCTGTATTACTCTGTTTTTCTTGATGATCCATTTTCCTCCTCTTTCTCTTTTTTTTTTTTTTTTTTAGCTCATCCCTTAATTTAGAATTTTCCTCCCTCTCCTTTTTTGTCATATCAGCTCCTATTCCTATTCCTATTCCTATCTTCCTTTAAGAGTAGGACTAATTTTCTAGAATAAGACAAGGCTGTAGGTGTAGGAGGAGGCTGGTGCATGGGCCAAACAGGGTGGTATTCCTGAGGGGAATGGGAATGCTGGTGATAGGGAGAGCTGGAGCTCTTGTTTCACAAGGTATCTAACCATCCCCTTTTGCTGACCTTTTCAGTGTGACAGTAACATGGAGAGTAGACCAGCATACTTCCAAACATTTCCTCCAACTATCTTATGCACTACATCACAAGCACTTTACATTTCACACAATGTATCCCATTGCGTTATGGGGTAGGCGCCAGCAAGGGCATGCGGCCAGAAATTTTTGCCCCCGCTACCTAGTGGCGGACTTCCTGGGGGGAGGCGTGGTGGGGGTTCCACCGGCATAGATCATGGGTCCAGGGTGAGATGGGGCATGAACCTGTGCTAGAGGGTACAGGGCATTGCGGTTCTCAAGCTGCCGCTTCCGCCCAATAGAGAGGGGACCGAACCTGGAAGGACCGCCCCAGGAGGCTGCCCTATCAGTGGGTGTGTAATGGCGGGACAGTTGCAGTGGCAGGGTGCACTAGGAGGGTGTCCCTGCAGCTGTCCTGGCAGGGTGCCCTGAGGCCACTACTACAGCCACTGGTAAGCTGATGGGCTAGGGGTTCCAGATACATTGCCTGGACCTGGCACTGTACAGTGACTGGGGCCTGTGGTATGTCTATACCCCTTTATTATTCCTATGTTGTAATGCTGTATGGTAGTGAGACCTGGGCAGGAAAGGAGGAGGATATTTGTGGGCTCAGATGTACAGAAATGACAATGATTAGGTGGATGTGTAGTGCGTCCCTGCGTGCAAGGTCTGGGGGGGCTGGGTTTACGATGGAAGAGTTGAGAGGTAGGATGGGACTGGAGTGTATTGGTGTTATGATGAGGAGAGGTAGATTGAGATGGTTTGGGCATGTGGAGAGGATGGGGGATGATAAGTGGGTGAGGAAGGTGAGAAGTGTTAATGTTGGGGGTGGGGTTATGAGGGGTAGACCGAGAAAGACATGGGACGAGGTCATTAAGTGTTACCTCAGGGTTAAGGGACTGAACAGGGAGGCAGCAATAGATCTTGCAGCATGGGGAGCCACCATTAGGTGACCAAAGCTGATGCATGCAAGCATGTTGGAGCCTTTAAAAATTAAACGAAATGAAACAAAGAGGGATATAAAGGCTCTCCCCCACCCACTAAATCCTTCAGCTGAAACTGTCAGGAAAAAGTGAGAAGGAACACCACATAGCATTAAAAAAGAAGTGGAAATATTTTAGGAAAGGAATAGAGTAAGGGGTAATTATTTACGAAATGGGCGTACCGATTCCACCCATATTTTAATGAATTCACCATCTCAAGGTACGGTAAGTAATTTTGGTACAGATGCAACACAGATAGTTAACTGCAGAGTTGTGAATGCAGGAAGTGATTGGGAAAAGACAAAATTTACTTATTTTTTGGTATTTAAAGAAGTGACCAGGTCGCCCACATCATGTGTTCGTCAACGATCTCCCCAACAGTCTGCACTGTTTACAAACCATCGCTTCGACATCGCAAAGGCTTTCAATCAATCCTGGCATAAATCTTTAATTTCCAAATTGCCATCTTATGGTTTTTATCCTTCTATCTGTGCCTTCATCTATAGCTTCCTTTCTGGTCATTCTATAGCCACTGTTGTAGACAGCCATCATTCTTCTCCTAGATCCATCAACCTTGGTGTTCCTCAGGGCTCTGTCCTATCACCAACTCTCATCCTTTTATTCATCAGTGACCTAAGCTGTACATCTAACCCTATCCACTTGTACGCTGATGACTCCACCCTTCACTTTTCCATTTGGTTCCCTCAGCGTCCATTTCAGCAGTTACTTCAACAATCAAGGGATGAGGCTATGGCACACCTGATGTCTGACTTGGCTTGTATCACTGACTGGGTTAAAAATAATCTTGATGTTTTTAATGCATCAAAGACTCACTTTTTACACCTATCAACTCGACAAAATCTTCCACAGGGGTACCCACTAATGTTTAATAATATCCAGCTTACATGGCGTCTGGCAGTGAATGAAAAAATGAATTAATCCTGCATCATCCCTGAACATGCTTGGGGTTTCATTCACTTGGGACTTATCTTGGAAAGATCATATTACATCTCTTGTAAAATCTGCTTCCAAGAGATTAGGTGTGCTAATCCAACTCTGTACCTTCTTTACCCCTGCACAGTTGTTGACTTTATATATCGGTTTTATTTGCCCTTGTGTAGAGTACAGCTGTCATGTGTAGGGAGGCTCACCATATACAGCTCTTCTCAATAGGGTGGAATCAAAGGTTTTTCGTCTAACTCTACTCCTCCTACTGGCTTCCTTCAACCTCTGTCTCTTCGCTGCACTGTTGCATCCTCATCTCATATCTGTCACTACTTCAGTGGTCACAGCTCCTCTGAACTGTCTGCTTGCATCCCTCCACCTCTACGATGGGCGCGTGGCACCCGTCTAGCAACAAACTCTCATCCCTTTTCTGTCCAACTCTCTAATGCAAGAGTTAACCATTACAGTACTCACAGTCCTTCACTTATGCAACAGGACAACCCAGGAACTGTCTTCCTCTGTTGGTATTTCCTACTTCCTGTGATCTCCAGTCTTTCAACTGCAGTGTGTCCAGGCATCTCATAATGATCAGATCTTGAATTTGGCTCTCCCTTTTATTGCTTTTATTTTTTCTCACAATAAAAGAGGTACAAGGTAGGGCAGTGGATATTGGAGTGGGCCTGGTGAGAGAAGGTAGTGTTTGGAAACTCCCTGTACTATTGTTTGCAGATGATACTGTGTTGTTGAGTGAAGACGAAGGGGAGCTGCAAGGCTTGGTGGGGGCGCGGTAGCACGATGGTAGCGCGCTGGACTTGTGATCGGGGGATTGCAAGTTCGAGCCTCGCCCGGGCTGCCGTTCCGGGAGGGGTAGCGCCCTTCTGTAACCCTAGCGGGGCTATATAGTCCAATACAGGGCTTAGCTCGGGGGAATTCCATTTCTCCCATTTGCAAGGCTTGGTGGATGAGTTTGGGAGTGTGTGTAAGAAACAGAAGCTAAATGTGAGTGTAGGGAAGAGTAAAGTGATGGTCTTTGAATGAGGTGAAGTCAATGAATTTACAGTGAAGTTGGATGGTGAGGAAATGGAAAATGTGAGTACATTTAAGTACATGGGTAGTGTGATGAGTAAGGATGGAAGTTTGGAGGGTGAAGTGCTTGAAAGGGTACAACAGGGAAGAAAGGTTGCTGGTTCCTTGAAAGCAATGATAAGAAACAGAGAAGTGAGCATGGAAGTGAAAAAGTTACTACATGACAGTATTGTGATACCAACTCTAACGTATGGAAGTGAAGCATGGATGTTGTTGGAAGGACACAAGTCAAGAGTGAGAGCAATGGAAATGAGTTATTTAAGAGGAGCCTGTGGAGTCACATGGAGAAACAGGCTGACAAATGAGGATATAAAGGAACGTTATGGTGTGGATGTGGATGTGATAGGAAGTGTTAGGAGGAACACACTGAGGTGGTTTGGCCATGTGGAGAGGATGGAGGGTGAGAGACTGATGAGGAGAGTGTATTTGAGTGAGGTGGAGGGGGGGATAGGGAGGGGGAGGCTGAGGATGAGATGGAGGGATGGAGAGGTATATGAAAGAGGGGGGTGTGAGTTGAGAGCAAGGCAGTGAAATGGTAGGGGACAGGGCGACGTGGAGGCGATTTGTTTGTGGCCACCCCGTACGGGATTTAGGTGTCTGGCAATAGATAGATAGATGGATAGTTTTTTCTTGGAAAGAACAGTTTGTGGGCTCCTGGCCTTTGGTTCCTTCTTCCTAGCATTAAAAAAAAAAAAAAAAAAAAAAAACTAAGGTACTGTTTGGTTGGATGATCTAGCCACATCGGATTAGTTGGTAGGATGTCATGTTAATTATTTACATGCCTTTAAATTCCTAAAATAGAGGAACTGAGAAGCATATTCCTGATATCTCTTGCTATTCGGCACTTTTGTGAGCTGCTTGAGCCGTGGGTGACACTTAGGTCATAGCCCACAAACTAACCCCATGATTCTTTTCTAATTGTTCCCAGTGTATTTCCCACCAAAAAATACTTTTAGAAACCCAACTTAACCTAACCTAAACCAGGTCAGGTTCTGAACTCTAATAGACTTCATGAATATGCAACTGGGAATGAAAATTAATGGTAAGTAGGCAGATGTTTGCATTTATTATAGTGTTACTGATTTAGTTTGTTATTGCATTTTGTGTTTTGTTGTGGCCTGAGGTCATCTGAATGCGAATACAATGGAATGCAGGGTGATATTATCCTCTTACACTCCACCATCTTACTTTCAGGGGATAGGAAAGGAGTTGAGGCACTTTTGTTTAACCAGGCAGCCTGGTTATATCAGTGTCATTGCTTGCAGACACTTTAGTAATAGGTCATATAAGCAAAGAACATTTTGTATAACCTAAAAACAACTCTTCCACAGGTGTGTCCAGACTTCGTCCTGCTGCGTAGTGTTGTCCTTGGGTTAATCACATGGCACTGTGTACTACCAACTCCAGAGTGGGTAGGGGTTCATGTCCTGTCCTCCATCCTCACACACGTATGTCGTGGCAGCAGCCAGTCCACCCGAGGCATAGACTGAATCCATGCATCAGGTAGTGGACACATGGAGCTGGAGACTTTACTTAAGTTACTGGGAAGCAATTTTGTTTCCCTGAGAGACATGCTTCCCTTAGTAATACCTAAATAGATATACAGTAAACCTTTGATATCTCCAAGTTAGCAGGCTAGACTGATTTCACCTGCAAGATATACTGAGCCCAGTTGTATTACCTGTGTGTTGCTTTGTTGTTGCCTACCTCCAGCATGCTGCTGCATTAGTGCTCTGCTTTGTTAATGCATTTCATGAGTGGTAATTGACCAAAATGGACCTCAGCCCCACCACACCACCTCCCTGAAAGGGTCCTTGACTCAGGTCATGAAACTGACATGTCTTTCCATTCAAGAAAAACTCATTGCAATGTTTGCTGAAGTCATTGCCTGTGCCTCTTAAATAGATGTGTCGGGTAAGGGCAGAAAGTTATCCACTGTTGATAACCCAGCAAAGGACAGCCCTCAGAGATGCAGAGATATTGAAGATTTTACTGCACTGTACAGTATAGTTTTGAAAATGTGTATTGTGATGGAATGGGTATTGTAATTGTACAGCGGTATATATATTTAGTGCTGTGCCACTTAGTGTAGAGTCACCCATAGGGAGAAGGAAGAGGAAATATGAAGGAAAGAAAGACAGAAGAGGGAGTATACAGAAGCAATCTCAGATTTTTTATTCAAAATTGTCCAACTACTGTTCTGAAGCAGTTAGCTGGTTTTGGCATATGACAATGCTTTCAATCCATTGAAAACGTTACCTGTACCATGGCCACCTTTGTGTATGTGTGGATGCCTATGTCTGTGAAGTTTATTCGGGATTCCGAAGGCTTGAATAGTGCATGAATGAATGTTTGTGTTTCATTCATCTGGCCAGACTTTTTATTTATTCATTTATTTTTTACTCATCCCTTTCAGAAATGGGAAAGTGGTATAAATGATGATGATGCTAGCGATTCTTTGTGGCGTAATATGTGTGTACTAACAGGTTATCTGTGTGTGCTGATTGCTGAGCCTCTACTGATCATGCCAGTAGACATTGACAGTGGTCGCCTCTGTCAGGTCAAGGTGACGGTTGGGTTAGTCACATCATCATGCCACTTTCATATTCCTTCAATCCATGTTTCTGAATCCTTCATAACCTGTTATATTGTACTTTTCTTTTTCCCTATTTCTGGACCCTGCCTTACCCCCATTTGCTATGAGGACTGTCTGTATTTTCCTCTTGGCCAAAGTGCCTGGAACTGACAAAATTGGCAAATAATGTTGGTGCTGGTTAGTGTTTTGGTGATGAATTGGTTGTCTGGACAGGTTTACATTCTAGAAGTTAAAAAAAAAAAAAACATAGAGAGGAAACTGCAATTTATTTTTATGCCAAAACTTTTTCTCCCTCTTGATTTACCTCAAGTCTGAAGATTTTCATTGTAATAATTGAGTTTTTACGCAGTCATGTATGATTTTTTTGAGAAACACACACTAGGAGCAACCTTTGATGTTGTGCTGTCTGGAAAGTTGCCACACAAATGGTCTGCTGTATATAACATTCAAACTCCACTACCATTCCATCCAGATTTTTGAGGAGCATGTATCTTGGAGTAAAATACGAGTTGGTGGCGCCAACGCTGTTTCCTGAATTAAGTAAACTGTCCATATTGACCCTGGAAGCAGACACCCCCGACCACTGCTACTGGCCTGTCACCTTCGCTTGAGGCCATGCCAGCTGGGACGTCCTGGCTTGGCTACTGAGATCTGGGGCAGGTGCAGCGGTTAAACTTTGAGATGGCCGCCACCCCAATACCAGAACCACCACCCCTCACTCAGATGGTGCTGCTACTCACCTGCCAGCACCTTTATTTACAACTGATCCATCTGCTCGTTGGACTATTAAGGTATGTTGGTTGGTAAACTGTGGCAGATGCATTTGGTCTTCCCACAGAGGTTGTCTCTTGCATATTCAGTCTGTTCAGTTTGTCATCCGTTTCCTATCCTTGTGTGAAAATCTCTGATATACTTGTATGCAAACTTTATAATTAATCATGGTGTTCATTCATTTTAGTAATTTTGGTGTTCATTCATTTAGTAATTTTGGTGTTCGTTCATTTTAATAATGTTGCTCTTCATTCATTAAATCTTGGTGTTCATTTTTTTTTTTTTTTCCTAACATGAAAATACATACTTGTATGCATCACTACATAATGTGGTGAAAGTTTTTGGGTTATCAGCTAGAGCCAGGATTCTGGGGGTTTGAATGATGAGTGAATGGAAGTGTGGCCCATTGGAATGGGAAAACTTGGGCTGTCAGGACATTGTTACTCCTCACCCTGCCGTATGGTGGGAAAGGAGGTCCAGATGATGATGATGATGCATCACTTGACCTTTTCTTTGGCACTTCTGTTTACTTATTTAACTAGATGGGTGAAAAACAGTTGGGATGAATTGATGTAGATATTTATTTATTTGTCATACACTGTATCTTGGCCAACACTTTCAGAGCTGTGTACTTAGTGAGGTCAGTGGCTGCTCTGTTAAGCTGGTGCATGTGTTAGTTGGTGGAACATCACCCTCATCGTCAGTAGCATCAACCAGTACATCATCCTCATCATCAACCAAACCATTTTCAGCATCGTCCAGGTCACTGGGGTCATCTGAAGGCTGCAGCAATGAGAGGAGAGAAGAGGACAGTGAAAATGGGTTCACTCCAGCACTTATGACAATAATTGATTACAAGTACCTGTCTGTTGGAATGCCCCAGGCCGTATCCAACTGGTTGGCAGCACTGCAGGTAATATTTATTATATTTTGTCAGTGTAATGCACAAATCCTGCACCAGCACCACACAACACATGTCGTGTCCTGAAGCACATCTGAAATGTGAATCCAGCGAACTGTGGGCTGAAGCTGCCCTCCTCCTGCAGTTCACCATCCACTTTTCTGGGGATAGGGAGGGAGCTGAGGAATGTTTGTCAGATCTGGCAGTGGAGCCGACCAGTACACCACATGAAGGCATCCCTCTTTATATACTTTACTACAGTACACCACATGAAGGCATCCCTCTTTATATACTTTACTAAGCTTACGTTGTTTGTACAATGGCCTGTGTAATACATCTGTCTTCACTCAATGTTAATAGATAATTCATAATGAAGTCATTTAGATGGAATATCAAAGTAATTAAAACTAAGCCATTTTTGTTAATAGTAAACTTATGGACGCTTATTCATGCTATTATTTGGGTAGGGACCATTATAAATACTTGCCAGTGTATCACCTCAGACATTACAACAATTTGGACAAGATTAAGATAAGTATCCTGGAGTTTGGTAACATGTTAGGAATAATTGTCTGTGAACTGGTGGGTTAATCAAGGACATAAATTACTAGCCATGAGGGGAGGATGAAGAACAAGAAACTGTGCATGAGGTGGAGGGGGAGACCAGGGATAAGATGAGAGGATGAACTGTAAAGATAAATGAGACGAGGATATGAGTTGGAGGGAGGGCATCCAGAGGGCAGCCAAAGGACAGGGCAATGTGGAAGCAGTTTGTGTCTGGTCACCCCATACAGGATTAAGGCTTCTGGCAATAGTAAGTTAAATTATTCCTATGTATTGCCTGCAGCCTAAAACCTAAAAAGGTTACATCACATGTGTTTACGATTGTTGTATGCAATCAACAGTCAGAGTCAGGAGTTTGAGGATGTGGTTTCAGTTCCAATAGATTATCTTGGGATCTTTATGCACCCATTACAATACATAATATGCGCTATTATAGGTCACCAGAATCGAAAAGAGTGTACTGAGATGGTATGGTCATGTGGAGAGAATGGATAACAATAGAGTTGTGAAAAAGGTATATCTGAGTGAATTTGAAGGAGGGAGGAGATGAGGTAGGCCAAGGAGAAGGTGGAGAGATATGGTGGATGAGTGTGTGAGGAAGAGAAGTTTGGAAGTCAGTGAGGCTAGGGGACTGACAAGAGATAGAGCTGGCTAGATGAATGTTGTGAGAAGTGCATGATCAGGGATTTGGCACTCCTTTTTAATGTGATTGACTCTATTGATACGTTTATGTGAAGCTGCAGAACGTGATGAATGTTTTTGGCATATCAGATAGAGCCAGGATTCCGGGGGCTTGAATGGTGAGTGAATGGAAATGTAGCCCATTGTACTGAGCAAATTTGGGTTGTCTGGACGTTGCTACTCCTCACCCTGCCCTAGGGTGGGAAAGGAGGTCTGGATGATGATGATGATGATGATAGGTCATATGTTAATTTTGTTTGTGTTTTAGGTATAACTTATTTTTGTTAAAAACTGCCTATATATAGCATTATAGGTGTAAGTTGGTGGTGGTTAAACACTCAGTCCCCATTTTGCACACAGGTTATGTACTCTTTTATACGAACAGATTTCCGTAAACTTAACTACTGGTAACATCGAGTCTTTTTGTATTAGGGTTTAATATGAGTAACCGCAATGTCATTTTGAGTAATGCATGTGTAGATGGTAGACAGAAAGTTGAGTGGTACCTTTAATACTTTATAAGTGTATGTGTTACAGAAGGAGTTAAGTGCCAAAGGGAAAATGGTCAATCAGGTTGTACTTATAAGATGGAACTATTACTTCAGATAGTTAGTTGATGTGTCATGGCTGTGGCATATGTCACTGGGTATGCTGTTTGATCGTTATATTCTCTCTCTGTGGTGGGGAGGAAGGGGGATCCTACCTCATCCCTTTTCTTTGGTAGGAATTAGGGGAGGAATATTGGGATTCTGGGTATCAAGGGGCAGTTCTAGAGGTGTGTCTGACCTCTCCAGTTTGTTATTTTTACCCAAGCAGAATAAAATTGTCAGTATATAATAGGATTATACAGTACTGAAAATCAGTGTAATTGCAGAGAAGGAGTTAAAGTGATTTGTTATCCCACAGGGCATTCGGCAAGTATCAGATCTGAGCCAGCGAGCAGGATTGTTAGTTGGGCAGGTGAAACTGATCAGCCGAGCCGGCCACTTCCTCCACCCTGTCACCCTTCATCCCCTGGCCTGCCCATCATCCACTGTGGAGGGGCAGCAGCAACACACAAGGACTCTAGTGTCGCCCAGACAAGCGCTGTCTGTTAGTAAATGCCTCCAGTCACTCACCAATACCTGGATGATGCAAGGTTAGTCCTATGTGCCAGTGTTTGCAGTTACCTTTGTCTGTATGTGTCCAGCTGTGCATTTATCACGAGGTAACGAAACTCCACTGATATCTGGATGATTCATAGTCATGTGGATTTATATTACTGACAAAATAATCTGGCATGTCATTTTTGGCATAGTTTTTACTATTAGTGGTTGGTGGGGGCACTTACCATCCACTTCCTGGATATAGTGCTTTCTAGGGTGCCTGCCCTTTCCTCTCTTCCTTCTTTCCATCCTTTCTCTTTGTCTTTCTTTCCTTCTTTCTTTCTTCTTCCTTGTCTGCAAGTGACCCTACACTGAGTGACAAGCCAAATGGTTTCCTGTACACCAGGAAACCATTTACTATGCTGAGTGGTAACTATATAACCAAATTATGGTGCCTGGTGGTTTAGTGGGCAATTAAGGCGCTCCAGTCGGATTGAGCTGGTACAGGATTATATCAAAGGGTTGGTTGGGGTTTATTGCTCCTGTAATGCCGCTCTGGGATGAGTGGGGCTGGCCACTCTCATCATAAATGTCAGGACCAGCTTGCCTAGCCCCAGGCTCCCACACTCATGGGGCAACACTGGATTAGATGATTTCCCCCCCCCCCCAGCCAAGATTTCAAGAGACGTAACTGGAGGAGTTAAATATGGCTTTCAGACATGTCATCACTACTGTAGAGGCTCATAAAATGCTGAAGTAAATATTCAGGCAATAGTGAGCCTATATTTAAAGAAACTACTGAAGTTTAACCTTTTGTGCTCTGGACCCATTGAACCTTCCAGTGTGATATTTTATTTTTAAAATTCATTCTTCTAACAATTTTAATGAACTGTGACGAACCACCTACAGCCAAGATGCTAGTATATTCTCTTAAAAAAATACAGGAAATTTAAATTGTCTCTGGATGATGGTTTGTGATTTGGACCTAAACCTTTCAGTATGGCAATGGTGTATTCTTTATTTTTAAAATTTCTTCTGACAATTTTATTGAACTGAGACAAACTTCTTTTAGCCAAGATGCTGCTAGTACTCGCTTCAAAGTAAATTACAGTTAATGTTGTCTGTAGATAAAGAAAATGAATATTTTAAAGACATCATATTGAAAGGGTCAGGTATAATATTTTATTTGTACCCACATAATGAACAATTTTTTTCAACTGATCTTAGGATTTAAACTTCTTTACTGGTAACTTTTCAGTAAACAGTTGTCAGTACTCTTCCTCCCTGTGCCAGCATCTTCCTCCTCCTCCTCCTCTCTCTCTCTTCCCTCAGTGATAGTAATTTCCTTCTTCCTTCCTTCTCTTTCAGTGCCAGCCCCTTTCTCCCCCCCCCCACCACCCTCTATCTGTCAGAGACTTATTCTCCCCCCCCCCCTCTCTCTCTCACTTGCAGCCTTCTCCTCCTCCCCCTCCTTTCTCAGTGGACTTCCCTTACTCCTCACTCCTCATTTCCTAGTGCACTTCCCTTGCACTGTGCCCCTTCCTCAGTGCACTTCCCTTACTCCTCACTCCCTCCTTTCTCAGTGCCCTTCCCTTACACCTCATGCTCCCTCCCCCCCTCTTACTTGCAGCCTCCTACTCCTCCTTCCCCTTATTTCATAGTGCCCATCTCTCTCTCTCTCTGCCAACTCCTTATTCCTCGTCCTTTCCATCTCAACGCCAGCCCCTTCCTCCTCCTCGTCCTCTCCTTTTCATCTCTTGTGTCAGCCTTTTCCTCCTCAGTTCTGTGTGTGTGTCATTTCATTTCAGTACTCCTCCTCCTTTCTTTCTATGACATTGCCAGCCCCTTCTTCCTCCATTCTCCTCTCTCAATGCCGGCTACCCCCCCTCCTTTTCTCATAGTGCCAGCCTCTTCCTCCACTTTCTTGTTATCTTCTCTCTCAGTTCCTGCCTCCTCCTCCACCCTCACTGCCATTTCCCTTATTCAAGAAAGAGCACCTGGTCACTTGCCTTGTAATCCAGCTTGGACTAAGGTGTGTAGACCCAGGCACCTGTCCTCCTCATGGGACACTGAAGGGTTGTATAATGGTTGGAGGAGTGGTTTTTAACAATTTTATTATTATTTTTAACCAATTTTGTTCTGATCCCATTCACAACAGAGGTGCGAGGACAAGCGATCAGCTACATTAAGGGTGAGAGGGACTGCCAGTTGACACCCAAGTGTGCCTTCATACTCACCCTTCTTGATGCCCAAGGTAATTAATGTATTGAAGGCTACAGTTGTTTTTAAGTAAAATACATTTTATGTCCACTTGATTAAAAATTATCTTATTCCCTCTTTATCATTTGTCTGGTCTGTGAAAGTTATAACATTGGTGATAATGGTGGTTGTATTTATCATAAAGTAATTATAATATAACAGCGGAAGGTGGTAGTGCAGTCATACTGTCCCCCTTTCCCCTTTTTCTCTGTCCCCACCCCTTCCCCCTCCTCCCACTTGATAGTGACCCCCTCTCTTGCCTCACACAGTGTAGTGCCTCCCCCCTCCTCTCTGGTTTGCTTGATGTATTCCCCCCTCCCACTTCTCTGCTTGATGTAATCCCTATCTCCCCCTCTCCTTGATGTTGTCCCCATCCTCACCCCCCCTCTGCTTGTAGTCCTCATACCCTTCTGTCGCCTTGATGTAGTCTCTCTCTGTATCTCATGTAGTCCCCCTGAGTGACAAGTGAAATGGTTTCCTATATGCCATGTCATTTGCTATGCTGGGTGGTGGTTTAGTGGGCTAAGTTGCTCCAGCTGGATGGAGACTGTAAGGGCTTCATCTGAGGGGTGGGCAAGTGAGGCTGGTAACCCGTTGCTAGCTCCAGCTCTGTGTTTACTAGGGCACAAAATAGGATTAGATGTTGTTGTATTAGCTCGTAGGTCCATATTTTCATCACTCAAGGAAGCTGCCTAGCATCTTTTCCTTGGCTAATTATTTTTGGACAGGGCTGCTTACTGTCAGTTTGTATGTCGTTTATGCTGATATGGAGATATTGTAATGATTTAAATTACACAAGAAGATAGCTAGGGGTAGTAAGCAGAACAATCACTTAGGAGAGATATTGAGAGTTTAACTGATGAGAGTATGGGCCTTAGTCACCCCCTTCCTCCCCCAATCCTACCATTCACCCAACAATTTTTTTTTATTTATTTATTTATTTATTTTTTTAAGATAGGATTGAGATGATTACTATTCCCCCCCCCCATCCTTATTACCTGGACATGCTGGTAGGTGGGGTGCTCACCATCCACTCACTCAGTGTAGTGCTGTTTTGGGTGTCTGCCCTTTCCCCTCTTCCTTCCTTTGTCTTGTCTTTCTTTCCTTTATTCTTTCCTCTTTCTTCTGCCTGTGGGTCACTTTACACTGAGTGACAAGCCAAATGGTTTCCTGTACACCAGGAAACCATTTTTTATGCTGGGTGATAACCATATAACCAAATTATGGCACCTCGTGGTTTAGCAGGTAATTCAGGTGCTCCAATTGGATTGAGCTTGTGTAGGTTTATATCTAAGGGGTGGTTGTGGTTGATTGCTCATGTAATGCCCCTCAGGGATGGGTGAGGCTGGTCACTCTCATCTTAAATGTCAGGACCAAGTTGCCTAGCCCCGGGCTTCTACATTCCTCATGAGGCAACATAGGGTTGGATGATGGATGGATGGATTGCCCTAACTCCACTAAAAGATCGGGTTAGGTAGGATCCAGAAACAAAAAGCATATAAGGATTTTGTTATTTTGTTGTATCAATATGCTGTTGAAAGATGCCTTCATGCAGTGGCACTGATAGAACCATATACCTAGTCTTGTTATCCCCTGAAAGGAGAATTGACTGCAAAATAAGAGCTTGTAGTAGAGTGAGAGCAGTGCGAGTATAAGTGGTTGGGGAATGGCTGGGAGAAGAAGAGATGAGAGGAGGGAGGAAGAGATCAGTAGGGCGGAAGTAGTGGAAGCGATGAAGAAGATTAAGTTGGGAAAGGCCCCAGGAATTGATGGAGTGTGTGGTGAAATGCTTAGGTATGTGGGTGAGATTGTTGTGGAGTGGATATGGAAGTTGTGTAGATTGGCGTGGGAAGAGGGAAGGGTTCCAGAGGACTGGAAGTCAGGTATAATTGTTCCTTTATACAAAGGAAAAGGGGAGAGAGAAGTATGTGGTAACCATAGGGGTATTTGCCTTCTTAGTGTGACTGGTAAAATATATGGTAGAATACTCATTGATAGGGTTAGGCATATGACAGAGGAGCTAGTTGGAGAAGAACAAGAGGGATTTAGGAAGGGAAAAGGGTGTGTAGATCAGATATTTGTTCTAAGATGTTAGTGGAGAAGTATCTAGAGAAGGGAAGGAAAGTGTATGCTGCCTTCATGGACTTGGAGAAAGCTTGTGACAGAATAGATAGGCAAGGTATGTGGAAGGTATTAAGAATATATGGAGTGGAGGGGAAATTGTTGAGTGCTGTGAAGAGTATGTACGAGGGAGCTAGGGCTACGGTGCGAGTGGATGGTGAGCTGAGTGAGTTCTTTGATCTCAATGTGGGACTGAAACAGGGTTGTGTGATGTCTCCATGGCTGTTTAATATATACATGGATGGGGTTGTAAAGGAGGTGCAGGGTAGGGCAGTGGATGTGGGGGTGGCTTTAATGAATGAGGGTGAGATTTGGAAGCTTCCGGTGTTGTTGTTTGCTGATGATACAGTACTGTTGAGTGAAGATGAATGGGAGTTGCAAGGTTTGGTGAATGAATTTGGGAGAGTGTGTAGGAGGAGGAATCTGAAAGTTAATGTAAACAAAAGTAAAGTTATGGTGTTTGAGAGGAATGAAGTCACAGAGTGTGCAGTGAGGTTGGATGGTGAGGATATGGAGAATGTGAGTTCATTCAAGTACTTGGGTAGTGTGATGAGTAGGATGGAACTTTGGGGGATGAAGTGCGTGAAAGGGTACAGCAGGGAGGGAAGGTTGTTGGTACACTGAAAGCAATGATGAGAAATAGGGAGGTGAGTATGGAAGTTAAGAAGTCACCGCATGATAGTATTGTGATCCCTACCCTGACGTATGGAAGCGAGGCATAGACCTTGCAAGAGGGGAACAAGTCAAGAGTGAGAGCAGTGGAAATGAGTTACTTGAGAGGAGCATGTGGAGTGACATGGAGGGACAGGTTGACGAATGAAGAAGTGAAGGAACGTTGTGGGGTGGATGTGGATGTGGTTGAGAAGATTAGGAGAAATACACTGAGGTGGTTTGGACATGTGAAGAGAATGGAGAATGAAAGACTGACTAAGAGGGTGTATGTAGGTGAGGTGGAGGGAGGGAGAGGGAGAGGTAGACCGAGGATGAGGTGGAGGGATGGAGTTGAGAGGTATATGAGGGAGGGGGGGGTGAGTTGGGGGGAGGGTAGTCAAATGGTGGGTGACAGAGCGACTTGGAGGCGTTTTGTCTGCGGCCACCCTTTGCGGGATTAGGGCGTCAGGCTATAGATAGATAGATAGATAGATAGTTCACTGGTTCACCTTCAGAGGAGTCTGGGGCTACAGCAGCAGGAAAAACATCATATTAATAAAGATGATGAGTATGATGGCAATATTTATTATTATGCTGATAATCAGTTATTTATGATCATCAGCACAATAAGAAATATTACCATCATATTGATCTTTATCCATATGATGTTTTTCCTGTTGTACTATAACATTAGGGCCCATATTGTAATCAGTTAACTTCCTAATATCTCTTCCTATGCAGTTATTATGCTTATTACTCTCTTAACACAGTTTCTCTCTCCCTACCAGCCTGCAGCAATCCACTCTCCCTGTTGTCCAAGCTCCCCAACTCACTGCTTCCAACATCCGTCATATCATCACCTGCTAAAGTTTTATTTATTGACCATAGGTAGAAGGTGGTCATGCATATACTGTAGGTGTGTTTTGTACATATAAATGGTTGTACATTAATTGAACTGGACTAAGCTGATTATGTACAGGACATTTTTACGTTGAAGGTTATGTATTTGGGGGGACTATCATTGCTATTTTTTTTTTTTTTTTTTTTATACCCAGGTTAGAGCTGTAATACATATATAAAGACAGACTTGTGCTTAATGCTCAGCATGTTTCTTAGACACAGACTGAGTAGAGCTGTATCAGTGGATCTTTTTCTGAATGCTCCATTATGTAAATTTCTGTTACCCTTTGCATCAGGAGGACAATTTTCTAAAGCTGTTACTAGTAGTTAATTCATACTAAGTCATTGGTGTGTCCTGACAAAAAATTTAAGTAGCTTTTAACCACTTCACATTGGATTCTTACCAAGGCCATTCAGTATGGGGCATAAAATGTTTGCTTTCAGAGACAACACTGCAAAAGCTAGTCAGTTTGCCATTAGTTTCTTGTGATGGCCTGAATAAGTTAATGTAATACAGATCCACAAAGACTTGAAGAATGTCAGAATAATAGTTTGTCTCAATGCACAACTAATATTACTATACATTTTTTACTCTAACTTGGCCTAAAATTAACATCTTTTCCATTATCACTATACAGTAGTTGTAACAAGAGATTGCCTAGAAAATTGTGCTGATCATGAGGAAGTGCTGTGAAAATGATGTGTAGTTGGCACTGAATGAGAAGTTGAGCTACAAAATTATGAAAACTGGGCCAAGTTAAGGTGAAGAGAGTATAACCATGTACCATATTATGTACAGTAAGTGAATGTTATTTTGTAAAAATAAACTCTTGTATGTACATTTTTAAAAACTTGTTTCAGTTGCCTGACTATACCCATTTTACCCTAACTTGGTCCAAATTACTTTCAGTCTTCTGTTCTTGTGCTAAATATGTACTGTTTGGAGCACAGCCGTATGTGATGTTGGTATTGTCAATCAGTTATAAAACTGTTCCGTATCACTGTATAATGTAAGTATTAGTGTATAATGTAGCACTAAACTTGTCACTACTCATGGTGGCTGCCAAATAATAATAACGAACGAAAACGAATAATAACAGCATATGGAAAGACTTCAAAACTTAGATTTTATACAAAAATATATATATTTTTTTGAGGCCAAATAATTATATTGCAGTGGCATCTTTAGTATTACATATTATTGATACAGTATATGACTACCCCACACTGCTTAGACCTATACACTATGTTAAAAGTTTACCCCTTACGCCTTATGCAGGAGAGAGAGGCAAGGTAAACAGAAGGGGAGATAGGATGTGTGTGTGTGTGTGTGTGAGAGAGAGAGAGGAGAGAGAAAAGTACAAATAACAAGGGGAAATGGGATGTGTGTGTTTGTGTATGTGAGAGAGAGAGACAGTAAGGGGGAGACGTATGATAGAGGGATGAGAGTTAACGAGGGGCTGTATAATAACAGGAGAGAGAGGGAGAAGGGGGAGTTGAATGGTGCATATAATGAGAAATGGGATTGTGTGTGTGTGTGTGTGTGCGTTAAGGGGGAGATGTGTGATAAAGGAATATGAGAGAGGGGGGGGGTTACATATAAGGGGAGATGGGATGTTAGAGAGGAAAGGGTATGTATAAGGGGTGGGGAAATAGGGTGAGAGAGAGAAAGGGTACATATAAGGGGGGAGAGGGGGGTACATATAAGGGAAGAGAGAGAGTATTAAGGCGGAGACAGGTGTGATAAGGGGAGATGGGCTGTCAGAGGGAGAGTGTTACCGGTGGGGGGGGGGATTCTTTCCTCGATTTAAGGCCCAGAAAAAATACAAAATGCTTTCCGTGCACTCATCCACGCTATATAAATATATAATACTGGATGGTTTAGTAATAGCAGTAGTAGTAGTAGTAGTAGTGGTGTTGGTGATGGTAGTAGCAGTAGTAGTAGTTCATCTGAAATGTGAACCCAGTGGACTGCCGGTTGGAATGATTGTGTAATGCTGATTACTATAGTCCCACCAATCACCAGTAATTTATCACTAAATTGTCTCAGATTTCCTCTCCATATCCCATACCCCCGTCATCCTCCTCATTACCCTGCCCGCTCCCAGCCATTGCGTCTTCCCTTTATCATTATCGAGATTGGCTAGAAAAATAAGTTACACAATTTCAGCCTGCAGTCCACTGGGTTCACATTTCAAATGAACTTGTGACTAGAACTCTTACTACTACCACCACTAAAACCATCCAGTCTGATATTTTGATATGGTGTGGCTGAGTCCAGAGAGCACTTTAACCTTTTTTTCTGGGTTATGAATTGTGAGAAGAACCCCCCCCCCCCGACTCTCTCCATTAACATTTTTCCTCCTTCATTATTTACATCCTTTTTCATTGCCATGAGCCTCATATACAATGTAACTTGAATCTCAAACGTAACGTGTTGAACACTGGAGTACAAAATAAAATGCTGGAAATACTACCTACCCTGTTTCCTGTAACCTCTATACTCTATAGTACTGTAGTGTAGAAACAATACTTACCAGGCCCGTGGATGAACAGGGGGGTAATGAGGCCTTGATGTTCACCAGTGGTAAAATTAGTTTACATATTTTCTACCAGATGGCAGCACTGGTAAAATTAGTTCACATATTTGCCAACAGATGGCAGCACCGTCGAATCCAACAGGCGACGGTGGCGCCATCTACCAGGCTAAAAATCAGAGGGGGCCATCAATAGGGAATCATAAGGCCCGGGTGTTCAGCAGTGGTACAAGCTTCCAATTTTTCCCACCAGATGGCAGCACCAGTCTTCTCAGGAACAGGAAAACATAAGACCCCTTCCCTGTGCAACCAAAAATAGTTCAAAGGATGACCAATAGATGGCAGCACTAACAATGTCTTGTGCTGCCATCTATTGGTCATTCTTTGAACTATTTTTGGTTGCACAGGGAAGGGGTCTTATGTTTTCCTGTTCCTGAGAAGACTGGTGCTGCCATCTGGTGGGGAAAACTGGAAGCTTCTACCACTGATGAACTCCCGGGTCTTATGATTCCCTATTGCTACATCCCGGAGCTCGCCAAATTTGTTTTCATTGTCCAGTATTTGGGAATCAAAACACACAGACGACGATTTTATTTGCCTGGAGGAGATTATTCCTAACTTGGCCAGCACTACGTAAAATCACCTGGAAAATCAAGAATAGGTTAGTTATCGGACTGTAGGGTTTAAATCTGTGGACGAGAAGGCTGGCACTGAGGAAGGGGAGGAGGATGAGAAGAGGGGTACGGGGAGGAGGATGAGAAGAGGGGTACGGGGAGGAGGACGAGGAGGTGGGGACGATGAGGAGGAAGATGAAAAGGAGGAGGAAGGGGAAGGAGGAGGACAAGGAGACTAGGAGGAGAAGGAGGATGGGACGACGAGGAGAAGGGGAAAGGAGGAGGAAGGAGATGAGAAGAGGGGGAGATGAGGAGTAGGAAGAGGGGGGATGAGGAGGAGGAGGAGGAAGGGGGATGAGGAAGAGGGAGGGGACAAGAGGGCGGAAGGGGAAGGAGGAGTGGGGATAAGGAGGAGGGGTCAAGGATGAGAAGGGGGGGACGAGGGGGCGGAGGAGGGGGAAGAAGGGGATGAGAAGAAGGGGATATGAGGAGGAGGAGGGGGTATGGGGGGAAGGAGGATGGGGGGGACGAGGAGGAAAGGGGAATGATGGGGCAGAGGATGGGGGATGATAAGGAGGGATGATGATGATGAGGAGGCAGACGAGCAGAAAAAGAAGTTGCCACCGAGGAAGGAGGAACACAAGATTGGCACTGAGGGATAGGAGGTGAAGGAAGCCGACACTGAGGGAGGGGGGGAGTTTGGCACTGAGCTGGGAGGTGGAGGAGGAGGAGGAGGTTGGCACTGAAGAGGGAGGTGGAGGAGGAGGAGGAGGAGGAGGTTGGCACTGAGGGGGGAAGTGGAGGTGGAGGTTGGCACTGAGGGGGGAGGTGGAGGAGGAGGTTAGCAATGAGGGGGGGACTTGGAGGAGGAGGAGGTTGGCACCGAAGGAGGGAGGTGGAGGAGGAGGTTGGCATTGAGGGGGAGGTGGAGGAAGAGGTTGGCACTGAGGGGGGAGGTGGAGAAGGTTGGCACTGAGGGGGGAGGTGGAGAAGGTTGGCACTGAGGGGGGAGGTGGAGAAGGTTGGCACTGAGGGGGGAGGTGAGGTGGAGGAAGAAGAGGTTGGCACTGAGGGGGGAGGTGGAGGACGAAGACGTTGACACTGAGGGGGGAGGTGGAGGAGGAAGAGGTTGGCACTGAGGGGGGAGGTGGAGGAAGAAGAGGTTGACACTGAGGGGGGAGGTGGAGGAAGAAGAGGTTGGCACTGAGGGGGGAGGTGGAGGAAGAAGAGGTTGACACTGAGGGGGGAGGTGGAGGAAGAAGAGGTTGGCACTGAGGGGGAGGTGGAGGAAGAAGAGGTTGGCACTGAGGGGGGAGGTGGAGGAGGAGGAGGTTAGCACTGAGGGGGGAGGTGGAGGAGGAGGAGGAGGAGGTTGACACTGAGGGGGAGGTGGAGGAGGAGGAGGTTGGCACTGAGGGGGAGGGGGAGGGGGAGGAGGTCGGCACTGAGGGGGGAGGTGGAGGAGGAGGTTGGCACTGAGGGGGGGGGGGAGGGGGAGGAGGTTGGCATTGGGAGGGGAGGTGGAGGAGGGTGGAACTAAGGGGGGATGTGGAGGTTGGCACTGAGGGGTGAGGTGAAGGAGGAGGTTGGAACTAAGAGGGGAGGTGGAGGAGAAGCAGGTTGGCACTGAGGGGGAGGTGGAGGAGAAGCAGGTTGGCACTGAGGGGGAGGTGGAGGAGAAGCAGGTTGGCACTGAGGGGGAGGTGGAGGAGGAGGAGGTTGGCACTGAGGGGGAGGTGGAGGAGGTTGGCACTGAGGGAGGAGGTGGAGGAGGTTGGCACTGAGGGAGGAGGTGGAGGAGGTTGGCACTGAGGGGGGAGGTGGAGGAGGGGGGAGGTGGAGGAGGAGGAGGTTGGCACTGAGGGGGGAGGTGGAGGAGGAGGAGGTTGGCACTGAAGCGGGGAGGTGGAGGAGGTTGGCACTGAAGGGGGAGGTGGAGGAGGTTGGCACTGAAGGGGGAGGTGGAGGATGGGACTGAGGGGGGAGGTGGAGGAGGTTGGCACTGAGGGGGGAGGTGGAGGAGGTTGGCACTGAGGGAGGAGGTGGAGGAGGTTGGCACTGAGGGAGGAGGTGGAGGAGGTTGGCACTGAGGGGGGAGGAGGAGGAGGTTGGCACTGAGGGGGGAGGTGGAGGAGTTTGTCACTGAGGGGGAGGTGGAGGAGGAGGAGGTTGGCACTGAGGGAGGAGGTGGAGGAGGAGGAGGTTGGCACTGAAGCGGGGAGGTGGAGGAGGTTGGCACTGAAGGGGGAGGTGGAGGAGGTTGGCACTGAAGGGGGAGGTGGAGGATGGGACTGAGGGGGGAGGTGGAGGAGGAGGAGGTTGGCACTGAAGGGGGAGGTGAAGGAGGTTGGCACTGAAGGGGGAGGTGGAGGAGGTTGGCACTGAAGGGGGAGGTGGGCGAGGTTGGCACTGAAGGGGAGGTGGAGGAGGTGGAGGTTGGCACTGAGGGGGGAGGTGGAGGAGGTGGAGGTTGGCATTGAGGGGGGAGGAGGAGGAGGCTGACACTGAAGGGGAGGTGGAAGTTGGCACTGAGGGGGGAGGTGGAGGTTGGCACTGAGGGGGGGAGGTGGAGGAGGTTGGCACTGAGGGAGGAGGTGGAGGTGAAGGAGGTTGGAAATGAGGGAGGAGGTGGAGGAGGAGGTTGGCACTGAGGGAGGAGGTGGAGGTGAAGGAGGTTGGAAATGAGGGAGGAGGTGGAGGAGGAGGTTGGCACTGAGGGGGAGAAAGTGGAGGAGGAGGTTGGCATTGGGAGAGGAGGTGGAGGAGGATGGAACTAAGGTGGGAGGTGGAAGAGAATAAAGTTGGCACTGAGGGGGGAGGAGGAGGAGGAGGAGGAGGTTGGCACTGAGGGGGGAGTTGGAGTTTGGCACTGAATTGGGAGGTGGAGGAGGAGGAGGAGGTTGGCACTGAATTGGGAGGTGGAGGAGGAGGAGGAGGTTGGCACTGAATTGGGAGGTGGAGGAGGAGGAGGAGGTTGGCACTGAATTGGGAGGTGGAGGAGGAGGAGGAGGTTGGCACTGAATTGGGAGGTGGAGGAGGAGGAGGAGGTTGGCACTGAGGGGGGAGGTGGAGGAAGTGGAGGAGGTTGGCACTGAGGGGAGAGGTGGAGGAGGAGGAGGAGGAGGTTGGCACTGAGGGGGGAGATGGAGAAGTGGAGGAGGTTGGCACTGAGGGGAGAGGTGGAGGAGGAGGAGGAGGTTGGCACTGAGGGGGGAGGTGGAGGAGGAGGAGGTTGGGAATGAGGGAAAGGAGGAGGAGGAGGAGGCTGGTACTGAGGGAGGGAGGTGGAGGAGGAGGAGGATGGCACTGGGGGGGGGGCAACTCACCTGGATGTGTCTTGTGCTGCGGGGCTCAGTCTGGTGGTTTGGCCGTGGGTGTGGCAGGGGGGGGGTGCTGAAATGAGGCAATAGTAAATGTAATACCTATTAACTGAACACACACACACACACACACACACACACACACACACACACACACACACACACACACACATGTACACCTTTATATTATACTGCACACTGTTAATATCTCATAATGTGTTTTGTTACCTGACTCTTCCTACCAGCACACGACTTTCTTCCATTTCAGGAGTGCTCCATCAGTGATGGGGTTCATGTAGACTGTATGCCACTCCTTAAGTCTATCCGAAACTAAATACAGTCACATGGAAATAGCAACACCAAAATATCTGAGAGCACCATTACGTGAGAGAGACAAAGGAGAAGTGAGGGAGCCAGGTGGTGCTGATGTTGAAGTGGGAAGCACATTAAAAGATATAGTACGAGATGGTTTGGCCAAGAGGAGAGCAAGGAGAAAAAGTCTGACTAGATGTGTGTGTAAGCGAGGTGAAACGGGAGGAAGAGGGAAGGGGAGACCGAGGATGAGACGGAGGGATGGCATACAGACGCATCAGAGGGAGGGGAAGTGCGAGTTGGAGAGAGTTCAGTCAAATGACGGAGGACAACGCGTTTGTGGCCAACCCTGACGAGATTCAAGCGTGTAACGATACAGATAGACAAATAAATATACAGATGCAGATAGACGTAGACACATAGAGACATGCCATCTTATAGATGTGTCACGGGGGTAAACACAGGCTACTCTATGATTATATTAACAACAATAAGTAAATCAAGCACTACTATAACCTATCATTCATTTTTCTCTTGCTACCTCCAAACGATTTTACATGTTACTGGGGCTGGTCTTCTCTAGGGTTTCGTGACACATTTTACAGAGTAACTTATTCCAGTATTACATCTTAGCCTTCTTTTGTATGTTATTTATCTCGTTTGACAGTAATTTTTATATTAACATTATGAGCAGATAATAAGGCATAATGAAGAGTACATCAGTACGGATGAAGTGTTACATAATAATTATATTACACCTAAACATTACAGTATATGCTATTTGTCATTATAGTATAGATATAGTTGGTGTCCGTAAATTAAAAGATGCTACTGAGGTGTAATATGCAGAATAAATAGCTAAGGAAAACGTGTTACGAATCTCTAGAGCCACTAGGAATATGACGGTGAGTCTGCAGTGCCAGGGATACCGCTGGTCTTACCCCTCACAACAGCGACGTCGCAATCATCCTCACTCCACGATGGCCAGCATAAAAATGACGATATTTCAATAATTTCCCCTTCCAGCTGTGTCTTTTTGATACAGGCGGGTGTGTATATCCTTCTTACAACACTGGATCACTTATGTATCGCCTGTGTACCTGAACAACATTATTTAAGCCAAAAATAGTATACTTTCAGTATTACCATCCCAGTTACACTCTTAAGACAAATAAAAGCGGCATTACTTTCTAGTTTGTAATAAAGTGATGGTTTGTATGGTGTTAATATTAGAAGTAACTGTATTTCCTGTGGTATATCTCCACTATTATCTTCTCATCCTCGTGCTAAAATCCAGACTTGGTCAACACGTAATCCAGTCTTAAAAAACCCTGCACCTATCCACTCCCACCTAAACGCACCCTCTTCCCTCGCACCTCCTTCTTAGCAATATAAATTTTCTCATATTTCAACGTAGTATTCTCTTTTATGACATTAATATCATTTTGATACTGGAATAGTTTGTATCAATATCATCTAAGCAGATGCTGGAGTGTGATGCGCGGAACAAAGCGCTGTAGAAATGTAAACCAATAATACAGTCCAGCGTCTGCGTTGCCATGGCGACCATTTGTTTCCTTGCCCAAAGAAGCGACTTCCCAGAGTACCTCTTGCCTCGGTGGCCGACATAAAAATGACGATATTTCCACTATTTTATCGTTTAGGACTGTTTCCTTGGTGCAGACGGGTGGGTGTACCGGTATTACAATACCGACATAGCTTAGTTCTCGCCTGTATAGTCGAATAATTGTATTTAAAGCTAAAATGATGTGCATACCAATGTTACCAACAGTAAAAGTATCCTTGGCCTCTGATTTCGGTTCCAGATTAAAGGGATATTATAAAGACTGCTAGTTTCTCTTACATACTTCGTCCTTGCTGTCTTAGTGGTCATAATTCAAAACCATTCTGTGAGATATTCGTGTCTCTCTGTTAACTGAATTACTGACATGCAACTTCCGGAGACACCCCGTGATCTGGCAAACAGTGTGGGGTGATGCGAGGGTGCCATGGCTGTAGCACCGTATTCGTAAATGATCTTCACTATTTCTTACGATAAATATTCCTTTACAGAGGTAAATCGGGATCAGAAATCGGTCTGTATGGAGGTATTGCCAGCTAAATATTCACCCTGGTATGGTTGTAAAGTGTCTGGGCGATATACCAGTGAAAACAAAAGGCTCCTGTACACAGGTAAAGGTCGAGAAATTTTATGAATATTACGTCATATTTTGTTAGAACTTAATCAGTCACGTCAGCTAATGTGGTGCTAATGTGCACTTTATGTCTGGCTTAACTTCACTACATAACTACACCCAAATTGGCAAGTTTCTCAGTCACATAAGTTGATAATAATAATACAAAATGGATCAACGGCGCTAAGGTTAAATTAATTTAATTCTGACGTCATTTTTAGGGTGTTGTTGGTGAGACTGTCATGTTCAAACACTAAGAAGAGAAACCCTTGCAAGTAACTAATGCGCTGATCTAAGTTTAATGGCTGTCTCTTGTATCATTATTAGGTCATTCTGGAGGCTGGTATTCCGCCTGAAGATGGTACAGACTGGGCTCTTGGCCTATACAAGGAATATCACAAAATTCTCTCTTAAATGAAAGAAATCGCAAAGATAAAAGTCTCTTAACTTCCGTGTTTCGTTTGTCTCCCTGGCCCAACATGGATGCCAAAGACTGCAGATTCTAGCTTCATAATTTCAGCAGAAACATCCAGAACAGGGGCTGTTTTTTAACGCTGCTTGAGGTGTTTGTCGCTGATAATATACGGTAATTAACCGTACTGATATGCTGTTGTGGCTGTGTTAGTGAAAATAAAGTCATAGGAGAGTGTAGTTCAAACACGGAGGTTATTTAACCTCGTTGAATTGATTCAATGAATCAGTCGGCCAAAGACATTTGTGAGTTCAACCAACACCTCGAGGTCTCAGAACACCACGCAGTTCCCAGATCTAGGTGTGCTAGCCATTTACGAATTTAGATTTTATTATAATATGAGTAGTTATACAATTAAGGGAAATGGCATAAAAATAGTCGTTACTGAAAATATTAAACCTTCATGAACCCTAAGTTGACTAAAAACTGGAATCCTCAGTAATTTTGCTATGAGTTAAGCTTGAAGCGGCAGGATACTGGTCTTATTATACTTGAGAACACTGTGTAGCATATTATTTTGCTTTAAATAATCTGTATCCGCAACGACTGCGATATATATGTGGTGCAAGTATTGCACTATCCATACACCCACCCTCCTGCCTCAAAGAAACAGTCAAAAAATTTAAAATAATGGAAATATCGTCATTTTTATGTTGGCCACCGACGAGAGAGGGTGACGGGCGTCGCTCCTGCTGGCGGGAAAACAAATGGTTTCCATGGCAACGCAGACTCAACTCGCACATTAAAAATATTTGCTGTTTTGGGAGTGTGTGCTTGATTTACGACATAAGTAGCTTAGTGGTAAAGACAGTAACATAATAATTCAATGTTTTACGCATTACTCTGACAATGTAAGCCTTCAATAACACCTGAAACCAGAAACCTTGAGTTGGTTTCATTTGCTTTTGATACCGACGTGGGATACCAGCCTTCCTGTTTAACTTGGCACTACTGTAAAACCAATACTTTTGCCTTTAATATACTTATTTAGGTATAAACGCGATACGTAAATGATGCCGGTTTTGTAATAACCCTGTACCCACTCCCCTGTACCAAACAAACACACATGGAAATTACATTTGAGGAACTATTTCTATGTGAGCCACCGAGGAGAGAAGATGCGGGGCACATCTCTCTCTCTCTCTCTCTCTCTCTCTCTCTCTCTCTCTCTCTCTCTCTCAGGGGTTCCTAAATGGGAGGAGGGTGGGGAATCTGGATTCAATGGGGTGACTGAACAGATAAGGCCAAAATGGCCTTTCTGACGTGCTGTTCGTTATATAATGATATATTTACTGATCAAATGCTTTGGATTTTAATCTGGGCTTATTAGCAATTATGATTTTTTTTTCTTTTTGAGATCTCAGATAATACATAATCGTTACATAAAAATAAAACATGTACAATATTCCTAAACCTTTATAAGTATGTCTATAACACCGCTGGATTCCATGCCGTTACCCGTCACAAACAAACGCTAAATGGAGCCAGAGAACTGTACAACTGGATTATTGAAAACAGCTTCCACGGAGGTTCCCCCCCCTCCCCGAAGAATTGTTGACACGGACGGTCCCGTTGGAGGGAAAGCCTATGGTCTCCATGGCAACGCAGACTGACGGTGGTATTATCTCCATGGCAACGCAGACTGACGGTGGTATTATCTCCATGGCAACGCAGACTGACGGTGGTATTATCTCCATGGCAACGCTGACTCACGGTGGTATTATCTCCATGGCAACGCAGACTGACGGTGGTATTATCTCCATGGCAACACAGACTCACGATGGTATTATCTCCATGGCAACGCAGACTGACGGTGGTATTATCTCCATGGCAACGCAGACTGACGGTGGTATTATCTCCATGGCAACGCTGACTCACGGTGGTATTATCTCCATGGCAACGCAGACTGACGGTGGTATTATCTCCATGGCAACACAGACTCACGATGGTATTATCTCCATGGCAACGCAGACTGACGGTGGTATTATCTCCATGGCAACGCAGACTGACGGTGGTATTATCTCCATGGCAACGCTGACTCACGGTGGTATTATCTCCATGGCAACACAGACTCACGATGGTATTATCTCCATGGCAACGCAGACTGACGGTGGTATTATCTCCATGGCAACGCAGACTGACGGTGGTATTATCTCCATGGCAACGCTAACTCGCGGTGGTACGCCAACTGGCCTTTATTTCGTAACACCTCTACCTTGGCAACTTATTCTGCACTCCACACCTCAGTATCTTTATGCAGCATTACTGATGTAAACTATACTTATATTAAAACCATATAATTAATAAACAAGACGATGGTAAGGTGTTACAGGCAGAATAAATCGCTAAAAGATGGGTGTTACGAAGCCCACTATGCCATTTTAGCTAATTACTCATGATCTTACACCTGGATGATGATGATAATATTGTGTGTGTGTGTGTGTGTGTGTGTGTGTGTGTGTGTGAGAGAGAGAGAGAGAGAGAGAGAGAGAGAGAGAGAGAGAGAGAGAGAGAGAGAGAGAGAGAGATGAAATCTGGAAATGAATGTGGCAAAGAGTAAAAATTCTTGTGTTTGTGAGGAATGAAGTAATGAAGTGTTTGTGATGCTACAGGATTAGGAAATGCATTGTGTGTGTGCCTTCAATACACTACCAACTCACCTGCAGGCCCTTGTGTGTTGTGGAGACGGCTAAGGCTGCTGGTGTGGGCGTGGGGATGGCAGTGAGTGTGCTGAAATGAGACAGAGGAAATAAGTATGTATACCTATTAATTAAACATGGAGTTAATTATCACACGCGTGTATACTGGCACTTATTACTTCACTACCCTCACAGCACACACACACACACACACACACACACACACACACACACACACACTAGCATGCATACTCTTAATATCTATAAAAGTACACTTAATAACGTTAATGTTTCATAAGGATGTATTTGCTTTTCCAACTCATCTGATTATGTATAGACTTTTTATGGGTTAAGATTAGGCGTATATGGTATGTACGGTATATATATAAAGTTTTGTGACATACAGCACGAAAATAACTTTGACTGACCAAAATAACTGATTTTCCAACACCGCCGCCAATGTCACCACCTCCTCAACCATTAGTTAATTACAAATACTTCACATTTATTGTTGTACCCGTTACTTTACCTCGGTGTATTTACCTATTTGTATTTACCTATTTGTAGTATACAGGAATTGAGCAATGCTCGTGTTGTCCTGTCTCCATATCCACATTTATCAAGTCTACCTTTACACACATGAATGTTTTTCTCATGCACCACCTCTTTGTCTAAGTCGTTCCAAATATTTAAGAATATACCTAATTGTGATATACACGGAATGTACTATGCTTGTGGGTTTCCGTCGCTGTTTCTCAATAAGTCGAATTTAACTTTAAACTCGTTTATGTTTTTAGACTGGACGATCTCTTTGTCCAGGCTATTCCATAAGTCTATACTTCTGTAAGGAAAGCTATATTTCTTGATATCCTTCAAGCAGCTTGACTTTTTCAATTTCATTCCATGTCCTCTTGTTGCTCTCTTATCCCATACAAACAGATCTTCTTTGTCAATTTTATCTACTCCCACCATGGTCCTGAACACCGCAATCATGTCTCCCCTCTTTCTCCTTTCCTCTAACGAAGGCAAATCCAGTTTTTCCAGCCTCTCTCTGTATGACAGGTCTGTCAGACTGGGGACCATCTTGGTTGCTGTTCTTTGTATTCTCTCAATCTTGTTTATATCTTTCTTTTTGTGTGGGGACCACACTACCGCTGCATATTCTAACCTGGGGCGGATCATGGCCACTATCAATTTTTTCATCATTTCCTCATCCATATAATGAAATGCTACTCTTATGTTAGTCAAGAGCTTATAAGTCTCTCCAACTATCTTGTTAATGTGCTTTTCTGGTGACAAACTATCTTGGACCAGCACTCCCAAATCTTTCTCTTCTCTCCTTTTTGTGATTAATTCATTACCCAAAAAATAATTCAGTGATGGTCTCCTGGTACTTTTACCCATTTCCAATATTTTACATTTCTTTACATTAAATTTCATTTCCCACGTCCGGCTCCAATTGTGTATCCTATCCAAATCCTCCTGCAGTATTTTACAATCCTCCTCAACCTCTATCTTCCTCAAGATCTTTACATCATCAGCAAACAGACTCGCATAACTGTTCACTCCATCTACCATATCATTTACATAAATCAGGAACATTACTGGCGCCAACACTGAGCCTTGAGGGACTCCACTTGTTACTTCCCTCCATCCAGACATCTTTTCCTTTATTACTGTCCTCATTTGTCTGTCTCTCAAAAAGTCTCTCATCCATTCCAGAAGTTTCCCCTTTAGTCCTCCTATATATTCTAGTTTCCACATTAGTCTCTTATGAGGTACCTTGTCAAAGGCCTTCTCTAAGTCTAAGTACACACAATCCACCCAACCATCTCTCTCCTGTACCACATCAATCGCTCTTGAGTAAAAGCTCAACAAGTTTGAAACACATGACCTTCCACTTCTGAATCCAAACTGACATTCAGCCAAAATATTCATCTCTTCCAGATATTTTATCCATCTGTCTTTCAGGATTCTCTCACACAATTTTGCGACCATGCTGGTTAGAGACACTGGTCTATAATTCAGGGGTTCTTCCCTGTTTCCTCCCTTGTAAATTGGTACCACATTTGCCCTCTTCCATTCTTTTGGCACTTTCCCCTCTTCCAGTGAGCATACAATTAAGCTGTGAATTTTATCCGCCAGTTGTTCTCTGCATTCCTTCAGTACCCAATTAGAAATTCCATCAGGTCCTGGGGCTTTCCTTACATCTTGAGTTTCCAGTAATTTATACACTTCCTGCACCTCCACTTTTATATCTTTCATCACCGGAACATTTCTAATCACTCCCTCCCCTTCCACAAGCTCCTTTTCTTTAGTGAAAACTGACTGGAAACGTTTGTTCATTATTTCTGCTTGCATTGCCGCATCATTAAAGACCTCTCCATCTACTTTCAGCTTGGTGATTCCTTCCTTTTGTTTCAGTTTGCCATTAACAAATCTATAAAACAGTTTGGGTTCATCCTTGCATTTGTCAATTATACCTTTTTCAAAATTCCTTTCTTCTTCCCTACGTATTCTTGTGTATTCGTTTCTTGTTCTTTTATATTCTTCCTTTGTTCTGTCGTTACCTCTCTTTCTCCAATTGTTCCACGCCTTATCTCTCTCTTTTTTGGCTATCATACACCTTCTATTAAACCACTCCTTTTTCCTGTTTTCTTTCCCTCTTACTCTTGGTACAAATTTTTCCACTCCCAAATTATAGAGGTCTAGAAAGATATCCCACTTCCTCTGTATCTCTCTTGTTTCTCTGAATTTTCTCCAATCCGCATTTTCAAAAAGTTTCTCAATCCTGTAAAATTTGCTTTGCCAAAGTTGTATCTTCCCTGTCTATGAAGCTCGTCTCTTGGCTCGACGTTTCCTATTAACATCTGGAACTCAATGACCACGTGATCACTTTTTCCCAAAGGACAGAGATATTCCAATGATTCTATTACATCAGGTTCTTTGGTGAACAGTAAATCTAACCTTGCTGGTGTGTCCTCACCTCGAAACCGTGTCTCTTCTTTGACCCACTGCGTCATCACATTATTCATTATTATATTTAATAACATAGTACCCCACGAATCCTCGCCGCCTCCCGAGTACCATTCCTCCCAGTTCACCTCTTTACAATTAAAGTCACCCACCAAAATTATATTATTGCTTTTCTCAATTATTTTTTGCAAGTAGCTAGCCATATCTGACAACATCTCATGGTATTCGTCATCCTTCCATGCTCTCGTCTTTGGGGGAACATACACTACCGCCATATCTCTCTTAACATTCTCTCCAGTTTCTAATTTCATATATATCACTTCAGCCCTGCCTTCTCCCATTTCCACAGTATCTACATTTATGTTGTTCTTCACTGCTATCATCACTCCTCCTCCCTTTTTTTCTTTTCTGTCTTTTCTCCACAGTTTGTATTTACCATCTCCCAAATGAACATCAATATCTTCTCTTAATTTGGTCTCTACAAAGCACATGACATCAGGTTCATGTTCTCTCAAGAAATCATTAATTTCGATCCTTGTCGATATGAAACCATCAACATTAGTATATATCACCTTCAAATTATTTTTGACATTATTAATACCCTCTTCTCTCCTACTCTCTGTCCGTACCACTTCCTCAACTTCTGATCTTTCACAACCATCCCCCTAATTTCCTTCACTTCTATTTCCTTAAATACCATTTCCTTACTTTCATATCCAATACTCTCCAAAAAAAGTATTACGTTCTTCCTCTGTCCTCTTATCATTTTTTCCCTTACTTCTTCCTTTAATGATTTTAAAGCTTCTCTTTCTTCTTCATTCAGATCTCTTTTCTTATTATAATATTTTCCATCCCCGCCTCTTTGCTTAATTTCCAGGTCACTTTAAGTATCTCATTTATTACACTTTCTGATGTAAACTTGACTCTCATTGGTCTTGTTTCCCCTTTCTTATAAGGCCCTATCCTCCTTACTTCCTCAATTTCTTTTACCCACTTGTTTCCTTCGGGGTCAATCTTGCCTAATATTCCTCTCACCATGTTCGTGTCTCTCTCGAGTCTTGCGAACCTAACCTTTTCTTCCTCTTCCCTGTTTCCAAATACTATCACACATCTGTTCCTTTCTACAGTTTCTCTCACTATTTTCTCTTTTTTCTTCAGTATTTTCACTACTTGGGTCTGGTTAGTACTTGGATGGGTGACCGCCTGGGAACACCAGATGCTGTTGGCATCCCTACGTCAAGTGGGGTTGGTGGAGGATTAGTGCCCCTCCCTGTAAAACAATTAACTCTAAGCCATTGGCCACCCCATTTGGGATACATGGCGTCTGGCAATGGATGGATGGATGGATTTTCACTACATTTTCTTCCATTTCTTTCTTGTTCATTTCCCTTTCTTCCTGGATGATCTCTCTTAAGCTGACCACTTCTTTCTGTTCTTCTTCTACGTGTGCCCACTTTGCCTTGTGTTCTTCTAGTACATTACTCACCTTCTCCGTTTTATTAGTACTCTCTTCAAGTTTCCTCCTCAGTTCAACATTTTCCCGCTTCAAATTCTTAATCTCTTCATTGGCTGTTTCGTTGGACTGGATTAGACTCTGTATGGTGGTTTCCGTATTTCCTGACACATCCTTTATCACTAAATTCTCTACTTTTTTTTCGAGTTCACTAATCCTCATAATTAATGTTTTCACTAGGTCCATGACATTAGTATTAGCATCAAATCCTTGAAATTCCATTCCCTCATTGTTTACATTTTCGGCCATCTTTAACGTACCGATCAAGTACCTAAACAGCTGTTACCAATAAGCCACAAACATTCATGTATACTATTGCCAACAAATCTTTACATTTTTGGTAGTCTACCAACTTTCATTATTTTAAATTTAAAGAAAGACCCTAGGAGACAGGACAGACAAAATTCCTGAAACTACTCAAGGTCAGGAGCGATGCCTGGGACGTCCTCTCTCTCCGGCTGTTAGTGTGTGTGTGTGTGTGTGTGTGTGAGAGAGAGAGAGAGAGAGAGAGAGAGAGAGAGAGAGAGAGAGAGAGAGAGAGCAGACCAATCAAGCACAAGCAAGGAGGCGCCTTGCTGTGGCAGACAGCACATGGCCAGGGTGGGAACAGGGTCCTTCCACATGGCGAGGTGCAGGTATAATGGAGGAGGTATGGCCCCCAACAGGATGAGCTGCGTATAGGAAATATATGTGAATAGTTGTATCAGGCCGGACTTTGACTACTTGGTAAATGTGGCTGAGTTCCCCGACTGGGAGTGTTGTGCAAGGCCAGCTACCACACTGTAACCAGTTGGAGTGCCACGGTGAGTCTGCGTTGCCATGGAGATAATCCCACCGTGAGTCTACGTTGCCATGGAGATAATACCACCGTGGGTCTGCGTTGCCATGGAGATAATATCACCGTGAGTCTACGTTGCCATGGAGACAATACCACCGTGAGTCTAGGTTGCCATGGAGATAATACCACCGTGGGTCTGCACTGCCATGGAGATAATACCACCGTGAGTCTACGTTGCCATGGAGATAATACCACCGTGAGTCTACGTTGCCATGGAGATAATACCACCGTGAGTCTGCGTTATCATGGAGATAATACCACCGTGGGTCTGCACTGCCATGGAGATACAACCAAGAGTCTGCGTTGCCATGGAGATCATAGGCTTTCCGGCCAACAGGAGAGACGTTCATGTCATAACTTTTCTTGGAGGGGGGGGGGTTACTGTAAATAATTCAGTTCTAGTGTGTTGAGTTATCTACCTCCACGTAGCGGTACTGTGTAATGTGTAACTCCAAGAAATATGGCGGTGATAAAGGGATTTTTATAAAGGTATGGCAATATTTTAATGTTGTATGTTTATGTACCATATTATATAGTATGAGATCCAAAAAACTATCCTAATTCCTAATAAGCTCAAATTAAAATCTAAAAAGCATTTCGTCATATAATAATAACGAGCAACACATAAAAAATAATACTTTGACCATTTTCGGCCATGTCTGTTTTTAATTTCTCCTGGAATATGCAAAATCTCTCACACGGCCCCCTGTGTGGGAACCCCTGACGTAGGGAAGGAGCCAGCGCGCCCCTCGTCCTGTCTCCTCGGTGACCCGCATAAAAATGACGATATTTCCACTAATGCAACATCCACGCCTGTTTTTCTGGTACTGGCGGGTGGGTACAAGTATATTACAACACTGGCATTGTTTATATATCGCGTGTATACCTGAAAAAGTTTATTTAAGGCAAAAATAATACTCTTACAGTGGTGCCAAGTTAAAGAACAATACCATCATCCCACGTCGGTCTTAAAAGCAAACTAACACAACTCAGGTTTCAAGTTTATAGTAAATTAAGACATCATATTGTCTTAGTAATATGTAAACTATTTAATTCTAGTGTTACTGTCTTTACCACCTGGCTACTGGTGTGGTAAATGTGGTAAACTGATCCACCCATAATACACTGTGATCTGGGAACTGTGCCAGCCATATTCACAAAGCATCTTCGGCGTTTCTTACCATATACACGTTCCTTTAGCAGTGAATAATAAACCGTACAACTGCGTGTTGTATTTCTCACTGTAATATTCATTCTTAGTTACGTTGTGAATACGATAAAAATAATAAGTCAAAGAATCCTACACGGAACTAATGTCTGGGATAATTTATAACTATAGCCCGCGGGTGTTGTGAGAGCTTCAGGCTGGGATTTATAAAGGTTCCTAACTAATCTACAGGATAAACTCAACTCCATAAGTTATCTAGTGTGACAAGTGATTTTGTTTTTCATATTTTGTCACTGTAATATTGTTTAATTATTTAGTAAAGTGTTTGTTAGTTGCCTGAGTGATGATAAGCGTCTACAAGGGCAGTTATATACACAGTTTATGTTTAGAACAGTTTATAAATACACCAAAAGTTTTGGTTAAACTAAATCAGCGGGTTTACTTTATGTGCTGTTAGTGTAAATATGTTTTCTGTCTTAATCACACTACATAACTACCCAATAAATTGCTTCCTTCCTGCATACACAGTTAACAGCGGTGGTACAGAAATAAACCAATTTCGTTAAAATAATAATATCAATAAAATAGTAAGTTCCATTGCTTGGTGGTGCTGTAGTAAAGACTGCCAGGTCTGAATACCAAGAAGGGAAACATGAGACATAAGTTTACCTGAGCATTTCCAATCACTTTACCTGGTTTATTCTTGAGAGTAAAATTTAGCCTGACATCTGGCCTGTCTTGTCCTACCCTAACAAATGTTCTGTTCTCACACAGCATCAGTCTTTGCCTATCCTCTCCTATTTTCCCTTTCTGCACTACACCCTCCTTTCATCCACCACACCAACCACTTCAGACCAACCATGCTTCGAACCTGCCGTGCTCCAGCATTTTCATAAATACTCGGGCTTAATTTACCCAATTGATGGTCCAATTAATGTTGTTACATGGCATGTGTTCACCTAGGTTCAGCCAGACAGCCGCATCAATGATAACTGCAGCTTAAACACACATTACCTGACTTGAAGGAAGCAGTTCAACCAAAACCTTGAACCTTTTCCAGCACAGACTGACACACAACAGTTCCCACATCATGACTGCATTACCTGTTGACCCAGTCTGGATTTTGCCACGAGGATAATAAGAAAATAAAGGAGATATACCATAGGAAATATCGTTACTTCTAATATTAACACCATACAAACCATCACTTTATTTTAATACAAACTAGGAAGTAAAGCTGTTTTTATTTGTCTTAAGAGTGTAGCTGGGATGGTATGTTGCCTCCTTGTATTGGCAATACTGAAATAATAATATTTTTGGTTTATATGACATTGTTCAAGTACACAGGCGATACATAAATGATCCAGTGTTGTAATAACCATATACAGTACACACCCGCCTGTACCAGAAGACACAGCTGGAAGGGAAAATTATTGAAATATCGTCATTTTTATGTTGGACACCGTGGAGTGAGGATAAGAGCGACGTCGCTCCTCTCTCTCTCTCTCTCTCTCTCTCTCTCTCTCTCTCTCGTTAGCCAGTAAGGAGAGATGAAGTTGACGAGAGAGCAAATATCTCCATGGTTACGCAGACTCTCGGTCTTATTGCAACTAACACTTGAGAATTCCTAACACATCTTGCTTACTGATTCATTCTGCATATTAGACCTAGTTAATGAGTTTGGAAGTTAGTGTGTGAAACAAATTCTGAAACTAAATTATAGCAACGACTAAAATTACCGTCTTTGAGAGGAATGATGTCAGTGATGCTATACTCATTCTATACTAACTTGGCCTAAAACTGCCATCACTACTCTGAATTGTGATTTGTAGCCAAAGATTACCACTAGTATATGATGCCAGTCACGAGTAAGTGCTATGGAATGGCTGAAGAGACACAGTACTGTGTTCCTTCGCCACTGAGCTGTGTGAAATAAGATACAAAAGGACGAAAATCTGACCTACGTTACGGTAAAAGAACTACAGTGACGATGACTGGTCAGGAAACACAGCGTGAGTGCCTTCAATAAGTTAGCTAGTTTACTGTAACCCTACAATTCCTTTACCACGCGGGGTGATGACAATAAATGACTCCTGGTGGTTAGTGGGTTAGTATACAGCAACTGGCTGGGGCTGCAGGGGTTTACAGCCAAGGCAAGGTTAGTGGGTTAGGGTATACCAACTGGCTGGGGCTGCAGGGGTTTACAGCCAAGGCAAGGTTAGGGGTTATTGTGTTGTCAATGCCACTCAGGGGCCAGTGAGGTGGGTCACCCTCGCCTTCAATGTCAGAACTGAGTAGACCAGCTCCCAGGTCCTACGTTCCTGATAGGGCAGCACTGCATGATGGAAAGATGATATGGAGGAACAAGGACGCTGGTTTAAGTGATGAAGTGTAAGAAAGAGTACAGCGGGGAAGGAAGCTTGTTGGTTCCCTGAAAACACTAACAAGGAATGCAGAAGTGAATAATAATAATAATAATAATAATAATAATAATAATAACCACCACTGTGCTGCCCATTTTAACATATGGCAGTGAAACTTCGACTCGGCTGAAATGACAAGCCAACAGTGTGAGTACTGGACATGAGTTATATGTGGAATTACATGTACAGACAGGCAGACATTTTTATAACGAAATAAAGGAGTCTTGCGGTATTGGTGTGTGTGTGTGTGTGTGTGTGTGTGTGTGTGTGTGTGTGTGTGTGTGTGTGTGTGTGTGTGTGTGTGTGTGTGTGTTAGAAGTATCCTGATACGGCTGGGCTATGTAGAGAGAATGGAAAACGAGAAATGGACTATGAGGGTATGTATATGAGTGAAGTGAAGGAGGGGGAGGCCAAGAATGAGATGGAGATCGATGATGAAATAATGACTATGGCAGGAATAGGTTTAGAACAGCCTGCCATGCTGAGTAAAATATCTAATACAGTCAGTGTGCTTTCACTTGACACAGATCCCTAACCTCTTTTAGTTCAGTTGATGGCCAAATGTGGTTAGATAGGCCGGTGAACCTGACTGGTAACCAAGGAGATTCATATCTACTTCATTACTAAGGTTTACCATGCAACGACATACAGTTCAGGGTGTGGGAAGAACACAGTTCCATCAGATGAAAAGAAAAAAACAAGCCTATAGTAGAAAGAAGAGAATATATATAAATATATATATATATATATATATATATATATATATATATATATATAAACGGATATTGAACTGGGCTCTGTTATTTTGTTTGTATTTTTTCTGGGGGGGACTATCTTGTGGGACTCTTTCTGATCTTTGTTCCTTCTTCCTTGTATTAAAACTCTTCATCATCATCATCATCATCATCCGGACCTCCTTTCACACCCTAAGGCAGGGTGAGGAGTAGCAACGTCCAGACAGCCCAAGTTTTCCCAGTCCAATGGACCACGCTTCCCTTCACTCATCATTCAAGCCCCCGGAATCCTGGCTCTATCTGATACGCCAAAAACTTGCACTAAATTCTGTAGCTTCATATAAACTTTTCCTTGTATTCAAACTTTTCCTTGTATTAAAACTTTTCCTTGTATTAAAACTTCCTTGTATTAATACACACACACCAAACGAAAAAACAAAATGCTAAATTTTTATACTGGTCAAACATGATACCAATCCGTTTACAATTATTGCTCTAACAGAAAGCTATCTATCTGTCTATCTACCTTTGCCAGCCGCATTCATCTAGGAAGGGGTGGCCACGAATAAAATCACCATCTCACTCTGTCCTCTGTCATCAGGCTGCCCTCCCTCTTACTCACACCATCCATATTCATGTATCTCTACCCCGTCCCTCCACCTCATCCTTGGCCTTATCCTTCCCCTGTATTTCATTAAGATACTCTCATTTACTCTGTTCATTTATCTTGTCCTAAAACTGTCACCTCTCCATCATGAATGCTCAGTTGGAACAACGGATTACAACCAGATACAAAGTCAGTCATCAGTAAGTGCTAAGAAAAGAATGTACAGCCATTTGCACCTAAACATGCCGTCTCTCCATCTTGCATGCCGAGTTGTAATAATTATAGTTCCCCACTAGAGTACGATGTTGGTCACGAAGTGCAGCGAAATGGATGCAGAGCCACAGCAGTCTTTTTCTGCCACTGAGCTATGTGAAATAAGCTACAAGATAACCAACACCTGGGCTAAGTTAAGGTGAAAAAATGTCATGAAGCTAGTCACGAAGAAGCGCTATGAGTGATGTACCGCCACAGCATTGTCTTTTCCTGCCAATCAGCTGTGTGAAATAAGCTGTAAAACGACGACAATTTGGGCCATGTTAAGGTGAAAGAACTTGAGTCAATCTATTATTTCCTGCACAGGACCAACCCATCTCAGAGCACCATGAACGGAAAAGTACTGACGGAGGAAACTGATTGGATTGCTGCTGAATCATGTATGTATATATGTATGTATGTATGTATGAATGTACGGTATGTATGTATGTACGATGTATGTGTATGTATGCATGTGTACGTATGATTGTACTGTACAGTATATGTGTGTATGTATGTATGTATATATGTATGTAGGTATATGAGTATGTATGTATGTACAGTGTGTGCGCATGTATTTGTATATATGTATGTATATAGGTAGCTATGTATATATGTATGTGTACGTATGTATGTACAGTGTATGTGTGCATGTATTTGTATGTATGGATGTATGTGTGTGAACGTATTTTTATATATGTATGTATGTATGTATATGTATGTACAGTATGTATGAATGTATATATGTATGTATATATGCATGATGTATGTGTATGTATGTATATATGTATGATGTATGTATGTATGTAGATGTCCACTAAAAGCACTACACCATGTCTTCTTTATCTTTGTATCATCACAGTCACACACACACTTTTTCAGCCACCTGCTACGTGAAATAAGCTGCAAAAGGACGAAATTTTGGACCAAGTTAAGGTGAACCAACGACAATCATCTTTCACAGGGATTATCTACGGTAACTTTATCTTTTCCTGTCGCCTGAGATACTGGTGTGGATGTTATAGCAAGCGTTAGGAGAAATACACTGAGGTGGTTTGGCCATGCGGAGAGGACGGGAGCGAGAGAGAAGCAGGGACAGTGTGTGAGTGAGGTGGAGGCCGAGGATGAGGTGGAGGGACGGAGTGGAGGGGCATATGAGAGAGTGGGGTTTGAGCTGGGAGGAAGGGAGTGAAATGGCGAGGGACAGGGCGACATGAAGGCGACTTGTTTGTGGCCACCCCTTATGGGAATATGGCGTCTGGCAATAGATAGATAGACAGACGTTTATTCTAATCTGATAATGATCCCTATTCCATTTCAGCTGGGTTGATAGCCAAGTGTAGTCAGTTTGGAGGGTTGATTTGACTGGTAACCAAGGAGACTCACATTACCCCATCACTAAGGCTCATTGAATTTCACGTAACCATGACCTAATATTCAGGTGGGGGAGGTTGATTTGACTAGTAACCAAGGAGACTCACTCCCACCTTAAGGCTCATCAAATTTCATGTAACCACGACTTAAGTATTCGGGTTGTGGAGGACTGATCTGATTAGTAACCAAGGAGACTCACTCGAATTTCACGTCACAACTAAGTATTCAAGCTGTGAGTGACCCTGTTGGCCATAGGAAAACAAACTGACATAGTAATATACGGTAATAATAATAACACTAATAATAATGATAATAATAATAATAATAATAATAATAATAATAATAATAATAATCTATCTATCTATCTATTTATTGCCAGACGCCTCAATCCCATACGGGGTGGCCACAAACAAATCGCCTCCACGTCACTTTGTACCCCGCCATTTCACTGCTCTGCTCCCAGCTCACACACCCCTCCCTCATATACCTCTCCACTCAATAATAATCATAATAATAATAACAATAATAATAATAATAATAATAATGAATACTGCACGACACATTAACTGTATGAAAATTAGCTTCTACTACACAACTACCATCATGCTAACTATCCTACCTAGGGATAGGATGAGGCAGCACCAGGAACAGGTATGCCAGATTCAAATAGCCAGGGGGAACAAGGCATCGGGGATGATGATGATGATGATGATGATGAAGATGGAGGAGGAAGAGGAAGTGATGATGATGATAATGGTGGTGGTGGTGGTAACGATGATAATGATGATGATGATGACGCAGGAGGAGGAGGAGGAGATGACGGTGGATGATGAGGATGATGATAATGGTGGTGGTGGGGGGTGGAGGACGAATGATGATGATGATGATGATGATAATGGTGGTGGTGGGGGGTGGAGGACGAATGATGATGATCATGATGATGATAATGGTGGTGGTGGTGGTGGTGGTGGTGATGATGATGATAAGGGTGGTGGTGATGATGATGATGATAATGGTGGTGGTGGTGGTGGAGGCGGTAATAATGATGATGATGTTATTTAAACAGAAATCGAGCTGGTAGAAATATCCGGTATTCTGTTGTCAAATACACCTTACAACACTAGACACAGGAGTCTGGTCAGTGACAACACCAACATGATATATAAACACCAACAGACTCAATTTTACTGTGAACTGGTGACCATCGTAACATCTGGGCCTGCCATCCTGACGTCGCCATCAGTCATATCTCAACCATACTGTAGTTTCTTCTTCTACTCTCTAACTCACGGCTACTCTCACTCACACACTCTCTCTAAATCATATCTCGTAACCATGCTGCAATTTCTTCCTCTACTCTCTCTAACTCATGGGCACTCTCACTCTTTCTCTCTAAATCATAGGCTGTCTCTTAACCATGCTGCAATTTCTTCTTCTTCTACTCTCTCTAGCCCATGGGCACTCCCACTCACACTCTCTCTCTTCAAATAACATCTTTTAACTATACTGCAGTTTCATCTACTCTAACTCATGGGCGCTGTCACTCACTCACTCTCTCTCTCTCTGAATCATATTTCTTAACCATACTGCAGTTTCTTCTTCACTCTCTCTAACTCATGGACATTCTCACACACTCTCTCTCTCTCTAAATCACATCTCTTAACCATGCTGCAGTTTCTTTTACTCTCTAACTCCCCTTATCCCAACCCTCGGGTCGGGTCGCCAAGCCCTCAAAATATCAAACATGTTCAATTCCCTATTCTGAGATGTTTGCAGCATACAGTATATTCACATAGCGGTTGAGGAATTTGGAGATCGTGTTAAATACTGCTGATAAAGTGACCAGACATGTATGGGAATTGCCTCCGCCCACAGCCATACAGCGAGTTAGTAAAAAAAATCAGCGGAAAATCCGTAGACTTCTGGCGGAATTCGTAGTAAAGAAAAATATATACCATGTTGAGTACACCGCTTCCCGTCCGATCAGCGAAGTTAAGCAACGTTGGGTCTGGTTAGTACTTGGATGGGTGACCACCTGGGAACACCAGATGCTGTTGGCATAACGTTCTCCCTACGTGTCAAGTGGGGTTGGTGGAGGATTAGTGCCCCTTCCTGTAAAACAATTAACTCTAAGCCCTTGGCCACCCCGTTTGGGATACATGGCGTCTGGCAATGAATGAATGGATGAATTTGTTGATTCTTATTTATGTATTTATGTGTATATTTATTTCTATAAAATTATAAGAAAGCATTTTCAGTGTTGGTATCCCTGAGTGCCGTACGCGTTTGGTACGTGAACAGCATCTTGTGTCCTGCAAACGTGAACCGTCGACGTCCTCCAGCTGTATGGTCGTAACGGGAAACACTCTTTACCAACCTGTTCATCTTCTGTCGGTAAGCTGATGTATCTTTACCCGTATACTGAATTGCAATGTGCTGTATAGGTTTCACTCACCCTTTCTTTCTTTAAAATTCCTGTGTAAATATGAGAAAAAAAACTGAGTATTTCACTTGCCGACGAAACATTGCACCAAAGTATGTCAGTGAAAGGTACCGTCCACCATATTTAGAGAGCGTGAGGGACAAGGAAAGAGGAGAAGAAGGGGGCAAGGGAAAAGGAGGAGGGGAAGGGGGCACTTTCCTTGCCCCCGCCCCCTCCTACACTTTCCTTCCTCGCCCTCCTTCTCTTTCCTTGCTCCTCTTCCCCCTCCTCTTTTCTTACCCCTCCCCCTGCTACTCTTTCCTTGGCCCCCTCCCCTCCTCCACTTTCCTTGGCCCCCTCCCCTCCTCGGCCCCCTCCCCTCCTCCACTTTCCTTGGCCCCTCCCCTTCTCTTTCCTTGGCCCCCTCCCCTCCTCGGCCCCCTCCCCTCCTCCTCTTTCCTTGGCCCCCTCCCCTCCTCCTCTTTCCTTGGCCCTCTCCCCTCCTCCACTTTCCTTGGCCCCCTCCCCTCCTCCACTTTCCTTGGCCCTCTCTCCTCCTTCTCTTTCCTTGGCCCCCTCCCCTCCTTCATTTTCCTTGACCCTCTCCCTTCCTCCTTTTTCCTTGGTCTCCTTCCCTCCTTCATTTTCCCTGGCTCCTTCCCCTCCTCTTTCCTTGGCTCCCTCCCCCTCTCCCCTCCTTGCGGACGGTACCAAATACCATCTTTTGTCTGATTTATTATTAAGTATAAATTTCTTTTCAGATTCTTCAGTGATGTCCAGAAAGCGGGTGTACAAAGAAGAATTCCTTGACATTGGGTTTACGCTTCTCATCGATGGTGGGGTGGAAAAACCTCGATGTGTTAGATGTGGGGAAGTGCTCAGCCATGAGTCGCTTAAGTGAGACAAGGTTGTCTTGTCCCCATTCACTAATCGTGGATAAGTCTTGATTTAAAGAGATGGCTGTACTGAGTTGAGAGGTAGAGATAATAGACTTTGCGAATGGATGTCTGAGTGTGAATGAACTATGAAGTGTTGAGTCATCTGCATATGAATGGATGGGATTGTTCTGTTCACTATGGATGTAAAGTTGGCATCTCACCATATTGAACATTGGACTAGAGTAATAGGGTGCTAGTCACGATGAAGTGCTACTGAAAGGATGTAGTATTGGCCTAAAGTTGGCATCTCACTATATTGACCTTTGGACTACAGCCAGCCATTAACACTACAACAGGGCGCTAGTCACGAAGAAGTGCTACAGAAAGAATGTAGAGTTGAAGTATATCTTATTCTGCCGATGAACTACGGGATTTAAGCAACAAAAGACCAAAATCAAGGTATGGTCAAGGAACTGCTATACAGGAAAGCACCAGTGCATATAATAGTTTTCTTTTTATAAAACAGAAGCCTAATTAGCCTATTGAAATTTTTTTTTGCCTATCGACCATTGGGGCCAAAGCCCCTGGTCATTAAGGCCATATATGTATTTTTTATATGTATATACATATACACATATATACACACATATACAAACATATATATATATATATATATATATATATATATATATATATATATACAGTATATACATACATACATACACACACACACCCTTCCATGCATACTACACACTTTCATGCACACGTATATATATATATATATATATATATATATATAATTTTTATTTTATTTATTTTGTTTTTATTTTTATTTTTTAAATTTTTTCCTGGTTTTATATTTTTTTAAGCCTTATATTACTTATAAAAACTAATCTAAAGACCCTAAAACTAATCACCTAACAGACAAATCGCCAACCTATACTAAATCCTACAGAGACAAATAGCTAGACCTACATTGATGGTAAAAATACCTCGACTAACAGAACACCATCGACTTCACCTGGTGACTGTCAGTCGAGGCACAACCTAATATAGGGGACATCAGTATATGAAAGAGAACCAGACGAGTCAGGAACATTTCCATATACATCAGCTGTCGACACTAATTAGGACAACTTAATCAAGATGGTAGAAGGTATTTACACGTATGTACCCCAATAAGTGAAGGACCTCGCCAAACAGACCTACAGAAAGGAGTTAAGTATTTGTTGATATACGTAATTATGGTTACATAATCTTACCAATTATACAGACAAAATGGCAGTCCTGCGTGAAGACTGATCTATACTATTAGACTTTGATCTATACTATTATTGACTGATCTATACTACTAGACTTTGATCTATGAGTTATACTGTTACCGACCTTGATCTATACCTTACTATTATTGACTTTGATCCATACTAATATTGACTTTGATCCATACTAATATTGACTTTGATCCATACTAATATTGACTTTGATCTACACTATTAGACTTTGATCTATACTGTTATCCTCACTACTAAGATTTGGTTGTTTGGGGTCCTTCAGAAAAGTAATGTTTTTGTAGTTATATCCCCAGCGTAAACCTTAATTAACTGAGCATTTCATTCAAAAGCAATCAATCTATTGTACACCAAACAGCATATTTAAATTAATGAAACTAGTGAAAAAAAACAACAACAATACCATGAATAAATATTTAAATGTATATAGAGAGGATGTAGATAAAATACGGTAGCTATTCTTGTATGCAATATCTAACGTACAAAAATTAGTATCAATTAATTAATGGAAGTAGTTAAAAAAAAAAAACAGTATATGAATAAATAACAAATTGTATAAAAAGTGATGCAGCAGCTAAAGTAAACAAACAGTCTGGCCAACCCTCAGGAGGGGCAGGTAGTGGAGTCATATTCTGTCGTAGATTTTCGTTATTCTAGTCATTTTTTCGGTCGTAGCTTTAGGGAATTATTTTCACCAGAACCCCGTGATTACAAACAAATTATTTTCACAGCCGGGGTTATATAAAAGCGAGGCACGGCTGACATAACCGACTCGCAGCCCACCTCTCGCCGTGTTCTGATCTCCATCCCAGTCCACGGCGGGACCAGCTCTCTGCAGCAGGCGAGGGGGTCCGGCCTGTCCTTTGCACCTGGAGGATGAGGACCCTGGCCCTTTCGACAAGGAAGTTAAGGCTCCTCCGGCTTCCACCTTTTACCACGGCCGACGACCCTCCCTCCGCCACCACCTGGGTCGGGGCCTTCCCTCCACACGACCGCGACAGGGCCTTTCCTCCTGGGCTTCCATCTGCTGCTGGGGAGCTGGGCGAGCCTCCAGAGCCCTATTTCATCAAGGGTAAGGGGGTTGAGGGCAGCGTCGGGGCGGTTTCGACCTGCAGCTCGTCGTCGGCGCCCCCTCCATCGGTGCCGTGACTTCCACCCTTCTCTACCCGTCTCGCCCTGCCCTCGACCATCAGCTTGCCGGCCTCCCTTTCTCACCGCCAAGTCTTCTCCTGCCCTTGCCGCCTTTCCTCGGTCTGCCAGTTCGCTTGTCCTGCTATGCTCTCCTTGGAGAGCCTTATTCTGCCTTTACTCTGACGGGCTCTCATGTTTGTCCGTGCCCCACCGCTGTTAGTGTGGGGCAAATATCACCAAAACCGAAAAACCAACAAGCAGACGTAGTCATTCTGTGGTCAGATTTGGTAGCGTTTGTGCGTCCAAGTCCCTAGGAATTTTGGTAGCGTAATTCGTGTTGCCAAAGCCAAAAGTAGTATTCCCGTACGTAGTTTGTTATATCGTTCATTTCGGTGATCTCTTCAAGCAAAATGATTCATCAACTTGTCAAAGAGCTGCTAAAATCTCGCTCTAGCCCCAAAATACCCTCAAACTCATGGGTGATTTGGCTTCACGGCCAGTTGGCCTTATTTGTTGTCATTTTTATGTATTGTGCTTAAAACATTTTTGTTTCCCACCAAAATGATGTGACCTGTAACTCCTTGGTGGGTAATTTACAGGAACTTACCGATCCGGTCAAATATGATTTGTGTTTATCGTACTCTTATACCTCTAACAGTGATTCCGGCAAGAATGTTTACCAATTATCGATATGTACCAATATTAATTATTCTTGCTACTTGTATTTTGTACTCAGTCAAACTCCGTTATGGCCCCATGAACTGATAAAAGGCTTGACACATCTTTTTCTTTCGCATCATAAAAAAAAAAAAAAAAAAAAAAAATTCAGTTTGTTATAGAAGACGCGCCCGTCCTTCGTACCCTGGTTGGTCTGAGGTGGAAGATGTTTGGGCACACTGACTACAGTGGCAAATGTATATTTGTTTGAATTTGTTTCAGAAAACATTTTTCAGTATTTTATCACACATGTTGCGTGGCCACAATAAAATACATATGGAGGCTTCCTACCTAACATATGGTTTATGCAAAATTGATCCAAAAAAGGGATTGGCCGTACCAAATACCGAAAATTACGACCGTTCCTTCAAAAATGATTATATCTGAGATTTTGTTTTTGTTTATTCTCATATTTTACTTTGCCATGTCGTTGTTGCTGCTCAGCCCGGTGGTACAGGCGATGTTTGGCAAAAAATACGGTTACCTTTCTCGAGTGCCGCCAGAATCCCTGGAGGCGCTGCGTGAGGCCTGGCCGAGGGACGTAAGAGAGACCCTAGAGGCGCTGAGCCGAGAGGTGCCCGCCCAGGTCGCGGCAAATGTAGTGGCAGCATTATTGGAGTACACCAACACCATCAAGGAAAAATTTAACTACTGAATCACCATGGCAGGTGGTTTGATACATTAATGGTCTTTATCTCGAAATTGTAATGGTGCTGGTCTTACTAATGTAAGGACTTTACTACTTCTACTGCTTGTATTTTTGAGACGGACATTCTGGTATTGTTTTTCTAAAGATATAAGCTTTTACTGCTTTTATTTTTGTGACGGATATTCTCATACTAAGGATATTATTTTATTAATGTGACTGATAAAAGGGACGCACTGCTAACCTTATCATTCTGTGGTCAGACATGGTAGTGTTTGTGCGTCAAGTCCCTCGGAAGTTTGGTAGCCTAATTCGTATTGCCAAAGCCAAAAGTAGTATGTGTAGTTTGTTATATCGTTCATTTCGGTGATCTCATCGAGCAAAATGATTTATCAAATTGTCAAAGAGCCGCTAAAATCTCTCTTGCCCCAAAACACCCTCAAACTCATGGATGATTTGGCTTCTCGGCCAGTTAGCCTTTTTTGTCTTTATTTTTATGTACTGTGCTTTAAATATTTTTGTTCCCGACCAAAATGACGTGACCTGTAACTCCTTGGAGGGTAATTTACAGGAACTGACATATCCGGTCAAATATGCTTTGTGTTTATCGTACTCTTAAACCTCTAACAGTGATTGCGGCAAGAATGCTTACAAAAACAAATATCGATATGTACCAATATTCATTATTATTGCTGCTTGTAGTTTGTACTGAAACTCATTATGGCCCCACGGATTGATAAAAGGCTTGACACGTTTTTTTCTTGTGCATCAAAATTAAGAGAAAAAGTAATTGTAGTTTGTTACTGATTAGCGTCCGTCCTTCGTTCCCTGGATGGTCTGAGGTGGAAGATGTTTGGGTACGTAATACTAACTATAGTGTCAAATGTATATTTGTTTGAATTTGTTTCAAAATATATTTTTTCAGTATTTTACCATATATGTTGTGGGGCCACAATAAAATACATATGGAGGCTTCCTACCCAACATAAGGTTTATGCAAAATTGATCCAAAAAAGGGATTGGCCGTACTAAATACCGAAAATTACGGCTGTTCCTTAAAAAATAATTATATCTGAGATTTTGTTTTTGTTGATCCTCATATTTTACTTTGCCATGTCATTGTTGCTACTGTGCCCGGTGGTACAGGCGATGTTTGGCAAAAAATACATTTACCTTTCTCGAATGCCGCCAAAATCCTTGGAGGCGCTGCGTGAGGCCTGGCCGAGGGACGTAATAGAGACCCTAGAGGCACTGAGCCGAGGTGCCCGCCCAGGTCACGGCAAAAGCAGTGGCAGCATTACTGGAGTACACCAACACCATCAAGGAAAAATTTAACAATGCTGAATCACCATGGCAGGTGATTTGAATTGATACAATAATGGTCTTTATCTCGAGATTATAATGGTGCTTATATTACTACTGTAAGGACTTTATTGCTTCTACTGCTTGTATTTTTGAGACGGACATTCTGATGTTCTCTTTCTGAAGATATCACCTTTTACTGCTTTTATTTTTGTGACGGATATTCTCTTACTAAGGATATTATTTTTATTTTTGTGATGGACAGAGGGGACGCATGGCTGACTTAATCATTCTGTCGTCAGATTTGGCAGCGTTTGTGCGTCCAAGTCCCTCGGAATTTTGGTAGCCTAATTCGTATTGCCAAAGCCAAAAGTAGTATGCGAAGTTTGGTGTATCGTTCATTTCGGTGATCTCTTCGAGCAAAATGATTTATCAAATTGTGAAAGAGCAGCTAAAATCTGTCTCTTGTCCCAAAACACCCTCAAACTCATGGGTGATTTTGCTTCACGGTCAGTTGGCCTTTTTTGTCTTTATTTTTATGGATTGTGCTTTAAATATTTTTGTTCCCGACCAAAATGACGTGACCTGTTACTCCTTGATGGGTAAATTATAGGAACTTACCGATCCGGTCAAATATGATGTGTGTTTATCGTACTCTTATACCACTAATAGTGATTCCGGCAAGAATGTTTACAATACCAAATATCGATATGTACCAATATTTATTATAAATTCTGCTAGTATTTTGTACTCAAACTCCTTATGGCCCAAAGGATTGATAAAAGGCTTGACACGTCTTTTTTTGCGCATCTGAATTAACAGAAAAAGAAAGTGTTCTGTTTGTTATAGATTACGCGCCCGTCCGTCGTACCCCGGTTGGTCTGAGGTGGAAGATGTTTGGGTACGTACTACTGACTACCGTGGCAAATGTATATTTGTTTGAATTTGTTTAAAAAAATATTTTTCAGTATTTTACATGTTGTGGGGCCACAATAAAATACATATGTAGGCTTCCTACCCAACATATGGTTTATGCAAAACTGATCCAAAAAAGGGATTGGCCGTACTAAATACCGAAAATTACGGCTGTTCCTTAAAAAATAATTATATCTATGAGGTTTCATTTTTGTTGACCCTCATATTTTACTTTGCCATGTCATTGTTGCTGCTCTGCCCGGTGGTACAGGCGATGTTTGGCAAAAAATACGTTTACCTTCCTCGAGCGGTGCCAAAATCCCTGGAGGCGCTGCGTGAGGCCTGGCCGAGGGACATAACAGAGACCCTTGAGGCACTGAGCCGAGAGGTGCCAGCCCAGGTCATGGCAAAAGTAGTGGCAGCATTATTGGAGTACACCAACACCATCAAGGAAAAATTTAAGTGCTGAATCACAATGACTGGTGGTTTGATTTGATACATTTATGGTCTTTATCTCGAGATTTTAATGGTGTTTTTCTTACTACTGTAAGGACTTTATTGCTTCTACTGCTTTTATTTTTGAGACGGAGATTCTGGTATTCAAAAGATATTGTCTTTTGCCGTTTTTATTTTTGTGAGATATAATCTTCCTATTGATTATACCTCTTTCACTGCTTGTATTTTTGTGATTGATATTTTTACTAAGGATATTATTTACTTTTATTTTCGTGACGGATAAAGGGGACGCACAGCTGACCTAATCATTCTATGGTCAAATTTGGTAGCGTTCGTGCGTCCAAGTCCCTCGGAATTTTGGTAGCGTAATTCGTGTTGCCAAAGCCAAAAGTAGTATGCGTAGTTTGTTGTATCGTTCATTTCGGTGATCCTTTGAGCAACATGATTTATCAACTTATCAGAGAGCTTCTAAAATCTCTCTCTTGTCCCAAAACACCCTCAAACTCATGGGTCATTTGGCTTCACGGCCAGTTGGCCTTTTTTTTTTTTTTTTTTTTTTTCTGTATTTATGTATTGTTCTTTAAATATTTTTGTTCACGACCAAAATGACATGACATGTAACTCCTTGGGGGGTAATTTACAGGAAATGACACATTCGGTCAAATATGATTTGTGTTTATCATACTCATATACCACTAATGGTGATTCCGGCAAGAATGTTTACAATACCAAATATCGTTATGTACTAATATTCATTATTATTGCTTCTTGTATTTTGTACTCAGTCATACTCGTTATGGCTCCATGGACTGATAAACGGCTTGACACGTCTTTTTCTTGCGCATCATATTTCCCAAAAAAAGTAATTGTAGTTTGTCATTGATTTGCGCCCGTCCTTCATACGCTGGTTGGTCTGAGGTGGAAGATGTTTGGGTACGTAATACTGACTACAGTGGCAAATGTATATTTGTTTGATTTTTTTTTTTTCAGAAAATACCTTTTTCAGTATTTTACCATACATGTTGTGGGGCCACAATAAAATACATATGGAGGCTTCCTACCCAACATATGGTTTATGCAAAATTGATCCAAAAAAGGGATTTGCCGTACTAAATACCGAAAATTACGGCTGCTCCTTCAAAAATAATTATATCTATGAGATTTTATTTTTGTTTATTCTCATGTCGTTGTTGCTGCTCAGCCCGGTGGTACAGGCGATGTTTGGCAAAAAATACGGTTACCTTTCTCGAGTGCCGCCAGAATCCCTGGAGGCGCTGCGTGAGGCCTGGCCGAGAGACGTAAGAGAGACCCTAGAGACACTGAGCCGAGGTGCCCGCCCAGGTCACGGCAAAAGTAGTGACAGCATTACTGGAGTACACCAACACCATCAAGGAAAAATTTAACTACTGAATCACCATGGCAGGTGGTTTGATACATTAATGGTCTTTATCTCGAGATTATAATGGTGCTGATCTTACTACTGTAAGGACTTTACTACTTCTACTGCTTGTATTTTTGAGACGGACATTCTGGTATTATCTTTCTAAAGAAATCATCATTTACTGCTTTTATTTTTGTGATGGATATTCTCTTACTAAGGATATTATTTTACTTTTATTTTTGTGACGGATAAAGGGGACGCACAGCTGACCTAATCATTCTGTGATCAGACTTCGTAGCGTTCGTGCGTCCAAGTCCCTCGGAATTTTGGTAGCCTAATTTGTATCGCCAAAGCCAAAAGTAGTATGCGAAGTTTGTTATATCGTTCATTTCGGTGATCTCTTTGAGCAACATGATTTTTCAAATTGTCAAAGAGCTGCTAAAATCTCTCTTGCCCCAAAACACCCTCAAACTCATGGGATTTGGCTTCACGGCCAGTTGGCCTTTTTTGTCTTTATGTATTGTGCTTTAAATATTTTTGTTCCCGACCAAAATGACGTGATGTGTAACTCCTTGGGGGGTAATTTACAGGAAATGACACATCCGGTCAAAAATGATGTGTATTTATCGTACTCATACACCACTAACAGTGATTCCGGCAAGAATGTTTACAATACCAAATATCGATATGCACCAATATGCATTATTATTGCTGCTTGTATTTTGTACCCAAACTCGTGATGGCTTCATGGATTGATAAAAGGCTTGACATTTTTTTTTTTCTTGCGCATGAGAATTAACAGAAAAAGAAAATGTACAGTTTGTTATAGATAACGTGCCCGTCCATCGCACCCTGGTTGGTCTGAGGTGGAAAATGTTTAGGTACGTAATACTGACTACAGTGGGAAATGTATATTTGTTTGAATTTATATCAAAAAATATTTTTCAGTATTTTACCATACATGTTGAAGGGCCACAACAAAATACATATGGAGGTTTCCTACCCGACATATGGTTTATGCAAAATTGATCCCAAAAAGGGATTGGCCGTATTATATACCGAAAATTACGGTTGTTCCTTCAAAAATAGTTATATATATGAAATTTTGTTTTTGTTTATCTTCATGTCATTGTTACTGCTCTGCCCAGTGGTACAGGCGATGTTTGAGAAAATAATCCTTTCTCGAGTGCCGCCAAAATCCCTGGAGGCGCTGCGTGAGGCCTGGCCGAGGTACGTAATAGAGACCCTAGACTCGAGGCACTGAGCCGAGAGGTGCCCGCCCAGGTCATGGCAAAAGTAGTGGCAGCATTACTGGCGTACACCAACACCATCAAGAGAAAATTTAACAATGCTGAATCACCATGGCAGGTGATTTGATTTGATACCTTTATGGTCTTTATCTCGAGATTTTAATGGTGCTGGTCTTACTACTGTAATGACTTTATTGCTTGTACTGCTTGTATTTTTGAGACGGACATTCCGGTATTCTTATTCTAAAGATATTATCTTTTACTGCTTTTATTTTTGTGATGGATATTCTCTTACTAAGGATATTATTTTACTTTTATTTTCGTGACGGATAAAGGGGACTCAGCTGACCTAATCATTCTGTCGTCAGATTTGGCAGCGTTCGTGCGTCCAAGTCCCTCGGAATTTTGGTAGCCTAATTCGTATCGCCAAAGCCAAAAGTAGTATGCGAAGTTTGTTATATCGTTCATTTCGGTGATCTCTTTGAGCAACATGATTTATCAAATTGTCAAAGAGCTGCTAAAATCTCTCTTGCCCCAAAACACCCTCAAACTCATGGGTGATTTGGCTTCACGGCCAGTTGGCCTTTTTTGTCTTTATTTTTATGTATTGTGTTTTAAATATTTTTGTTCCCGACCAAAATGACGTGATGTGTAACTCCTTGGGGGGTAATTTACAGGAAATGACACATCCGGTCAAAAATGGTTTGTATTTATCGTACTCATATACCAATAATGGTGATTCCGGCAAGAATGCTTACAATACCAAATATCGATATGCACCAATATTCATTATTATTGCTGCTTGTATTTTGTACTCAGTCAAACTCGTGATGGTTTCAAGAACTGATAAAAGGCTTGACATTTTTTTTTTTTTCCTTGCGCATGAGAATTAACAGAAAAAGAAAATGTACAGTTTGTTATAGATAACGTGCCCGTCCATCGCACCCTGGTTGGTCTGAGGTGGAAAATGTTTAGGTACGTAATACTGACTACAGTGGGAAATGTATATTTGTTTGAATTTATATCAAAAAATATTTTTCAGTATTTTACAAAATACATATGGAGGTTACCTACCCGACATATGGTTTATGCAAAATTGATCCAAAAAAATGATTGGCCGTATTAAATACCGAAAATTACGGATGTTCCTTCAAAAATAGTTATATCTATGAAATTTTATTTTTGTTTTTCCTATTTTATTTTACCATGTCATTGTTGCTGCTCTGCCCGGTGGTACAGGCGTTGTTTGGCATAAGATACGTTTACCTTTCTCGAGTGCCGCCAAAATCCCTGGAGGCGCTGCCTGAGGCCTGGCCGAGGGCCGTAATAGACCTTAGAGACACTGAGCCGAGAGGTGCCCACCCAGGTCATGGCAAAAGTTGTGGCAGCATTACTTGAGTACACCAACACCATCAAGGAAAAATTGAACGATGCTGAATCACAATGGCAGGTGGTTTGATTTTATACGTTTATGATCTTTATCTCGAGATTTTAATGGTACTTGTCTTACTACTGTAAGGACTTTATTGCATCTGCTGCTTGTATTTTTGAGACGGACATTCTGATATTCTCATTCTAAAGACATTATCTTTTAATGCTTTTATTTTTGTGTTGGATATTCTCTTACTAAGGATTTTATCTCTCACTTCTTGTATTTTTGTGACGGATAATTTCTTACTAAGCATATTATTTTACTTTTATTTTGGTGACGGATATACTTTTACTAAGGATGTTATTTACTTTTATTTTTGTGACGAATAAAGGGGACTCACAGCTGACCTAATCATTCTGTCGTCAGATTTGGTAGCGTTCGTGCGTCCAAGTCCCTCGGAATTTTGGTAGCCTAATTCGTGTTGCCAAAGCCAAAAGTAGTATGTGTAGTTTGTTATATCGTTCATTTCGGTGATCTCTTTGAGCAAATTGATTTATCAAATTGTCAAAGAGCTGCTAAAATCTCTTTCGCACCTAAGCACGCTCAGACTGATGGGTGATATTGGCTTAACGGCCAGTTGTCCTTTTCCGTCTTTATGTATTGTGCTTTAAATATTTCTGTTACCCACCAAAATGACGTGACCTGTAACTCCTTGGGGGGAATTTACAGAAAATGACAGATCCTGTCAAATATGATTTGTGTTTATCGTACTGTAATATTCTAACAGTGATTCCGGCAAGAATGTTTACAATACCAAATATCGATTTGCACTAATATTCATTATTATTGCTGCTTGTATTTTGTATTCAAAGTCGTTATGGCCTCATGGACTGATAAAAGGCTTGACATGTTTTTTTCTTGCGTATCAGAATTAACAGAAAAAGAAATTGTTCTGTTTGTTATAGATTACGCGCCCGTCCTTCGTACCCTGGTTGGTTTGAGGTGGAAGATGTTAGGGCACGTAATACTGACTACAGTGGCAAATGTAAATTTGTTTGAATTAGTTTCAGAAAATGTTTGTTAGTATTTTACATGTTGTGGGGCCACAATAAAATACATATGGAGGCTTCCTACCTAACATATCTGTTTAGGCAAAATTGATCCAAAAAAGGGATTGGCCGTATTAAATACCGAAAATTGCGGCTGTTCCTTCAAAAATAATTATATCTATGAGATTTTGTTTTTGTTTATTCTCATATTTTTACTTTGCCATGTCATTGTTGCTGCTCTGCCCGGTGGTACAGGCGATGTTTGACAAAAAATACATTTACTTTTCTCGAGTGCCGCCAAAATCCTTGGAGGCGCTGTCTGAGGCCTGGCCAAGGGACGTAATAGAGACCCTAGAGGCACTGAGCCGAGGTGCCCGCCCAGGTCATGGCAAAAGTAGTGGCAGCATTACTGGAGTACACCAACACCATCCAGGAAAAATTTAACAATGCTGAATCACCATGGCAGGTGGTTTGATTTGATACATTTATGGTCTTTATCCCGAGATTTTAATGGTGTTTTTCTTACTACTGTAAGGACTTTTTTGCTTCTACTGCTTGTATTTTTGAGACGGATATTCCGATGTTGACTTATTCTAAAGATATTATCTTTTACTGCTTTTATTTTTGTGATGGATATTCTCTTACTAAGGATATTATTTTACTTTTATTTTCGTGACGGATTAAGGGGACTCAGCTGACCTAATCATTCTGTCGTCAGATTTGGCAGCGTTCGTGCGTCCAAGTCCCTCGGAATTTTGGTAGCCTAATTCGTATCGCCAAAGCCAAAAGTAGTATGCGAAGTTTGTTATATCGTTCATTTCGGTGATCTCTTTGAGCAACATGATTTTTCAAATTGTCAAAGAGCTGCTAAAATCTCTCTTGCCCCAAAACACCCTCAAACTCATGGGATTTGGCTTCTCGGCCAGTTGGCCTTTTTTGTCTTTATTTTTATGTATTGTGCTTTAAATATTTTTGTTCCCGACCAAAATGACATGACCTGTAACTCCTTGGAGGGTAATTTACAGGAAATGACACATCCGGTCAAAAATGGTTTGTATTTATCGTACTCATATACCAATAATGGTGATTCCGGCAAGAATGCTTACAATACCAAATATCGATATGCACCAATATTCATTATTATTGCTGCTTGTATTTTGTACTCAGTCAAACTCGTGATGGTTTCAAGAACTGATAAAAGGCTTGACATTTTTTTTTTTCCCTTGCGCATGAGAATTAACAGAAAAAGAAAATGTACAGTTTGTTATAGATTACGCGCACGTCCTTCGCACCCTGGTTGGTCTGAGGTGGAAAATGTTTGGGTACGTAATACTGACTACAGTAGGAAATGTATATTTGTTTGAATTTATATCAAAAAATATTTTTAAGTATTTTACAAAATACATATGGAGGTTACCTACCCGACATATGGTTTATGCAAAATTGATCCAAAAAAATGATTGGCCGTATTAAATACCAAAAATTACGGATGTTCCTTCAAAAATAGTTATATCTATGAAATTTTATTTTTGTTTTTCCTATTTTATTTTACCATGTCATTGTTGCTGCTCTGCCCGGTGGTACAGGCGTTGTTTGGCATAAGATACGTTTACCTTTCTCGAGTGCCGCCAAAATCCCTGGAGGCGCTGCCTGAGGCCTGGCCGAGGGCCGTAATAGACCTTAGAGACACTGAGCCGAGAGGTGCCCACCCAGGTCATGGCAAAAGTTGTGGCAGCATTACTGGAGTACACCAACACCATCAAGGAAAAATTGAACGATGCTGAATCACAATGGCAGGTGGTTTGATTTTATACGTTTATGATCTTTATCTCGAGATTTTAATGGTACTTGTCTTACTACTGTAAGGACTTTATTGCATCTGCTGCTTGTATTTTTGAGACGGACATTCTGATATTCTCATTCTAAAGACATTATCTTTTAATGCTTTTATTTTTGTGTTGGATATTCTCTTACTAAGGATTTTATCTCTCACTTCTTGTATTTTTGTGACGGATAATTTCTTACTAAGCATATTATTTTACTTTTATTTTGGTGACGGATATACTTTTACTAAGGATGTTATTTACTTTTATTTTTGTGACGAATAAGGGGACTCACAGCTGACCTAATCATTCTGTCGTCAGATTTGGTAGCGTTCGTGCGTCCAAGTCCCTCGGAATTTTGGTAGCCTAATTCGTGTTGCCAAAGCCAAAAGTAGTATGTGTAGTTTGTTATATCGTTCATTTCGGTGATCTCTTTGAGCAAATTGATTTATCAAATTGTCAAAGAGCTGCTAAAATCTCTCTCGCACCTAAGCACGCTCAGACTGATGGGTGATATTGGCTTAACGGCCAGTTGTCCTTTTCCGTCTTTATGTATTGTGCTTTAAATATTTCTGTTACCCACCAAAATGACGTGACCTGTAACTCCTTGGGGGGAATTTACAGAAAATGACAGATCCTGTCAAATATGATTTGTGTTTATCGTACTGTAATATTCTAACAGTGATTCCGGCAAGAATGTTTACAATACCAAATATCGATTTGCACTAATATTCATTATTATTGCTGCTTGTATTTTGTATTCAAAGTCGTTATGGCCCCATGGACTGATAAAAGGCTTGACATGTTTTTTTCTTGCGTATCAGAATTAACAGAAAAAGAAATTGTTCTGTTTGTTATAGATTACGCGCCCGTCCTTCGTACCCTGGTTGGTTTGAGGTGGAAGATGTTAGGGCACGTAATACTGACTACAGTGGCAAATGTAAATTTGTTTGAATTAGTTTCAGAAAATGTTTGTTAGTATTTTACATGTTGTGGGGCCACAATAAAAGAAATATGGAGGCTTCCTATCCAACATATCTGTTTAGGCAAAATTGATCCAAAAAAGGGATTGGCCGTATTAAATACCGAAAATTGCGGCTGTTCCTTCAAAAATAATTATATCTATGAGATTTTGTTTTTGTTTATTCTCATATTTTTACTTTGCCATGTCATTGTTGCTGCTCTGCCCGGTGGTACAGGCGATGTTTGACAAAAAATATATTTACTTTTCTCGAGTGCCGCCAAAATCCTTGGAGGCGCTGTCTGAGTCCTGGCCAAGGGACGTAATAGAGACCCTAGAGGCACTGAGCCGAGGTGCCCGCCCAGGTCATGGCAAAAGTAGTGGCAGCATTACTGGAGTACACCAACACCATCCAGGAAAAATTTAACAATGCTGAATCACCATGGCAGGTGGTTTGATTTGATACATTTATGGTCTTTATCCCGAGATTTTAATGGTGTTTTTCTCTACTAAGGACTTTTTTGCTTCTATTGCTTGTATTTTTGAGACGGATATTCCGATGTTGACTTTCTAAAGATATTATCTTTTACTGCTTTTATTTTTGTGATGGACGTTCTCCTACTAAGGATTATATCTCTTTCACTGCTTGTAATTTTGTGACGGATATTCCCAAGGATATTATTTTACTTCTATTTTTGTGACGAATATTTTCTTTTGCTTTAATTTTACTTGTACTTTTGGTTTGGATATTTTTCTCTTGTTTTATCTGGTCAAAAACATCGGCTCGTAAGGAATGGGAGAGTGAGGAAGTGGTCCATCCCTGGCCAAAAAAAAAAAAAAAAAAAAAAAAACGATGAAAATTCCTTACGCGAACCCCCAGGGGTGATGGATTATACTGTGTCAAGGCAGTGCAGTCCAGGCAAAGACCCAACATTGCCCTGTTTAGTTTGTAATGCTTTTATATATGGTGTGAGCAGCAGTGCAGGCAAAGACCTAACACTGCCCTGTTTAGTTTGAGCAGCAGTGCAGGCAAAGACTTAACATTGCCCCATTCAGTTTGTAATGCTTTTATATATGTGTGAGCAACAGTGCAGGCAAAGGCCTAACATCGCCCTGTTTAGTTTGTCAGCTAAGATTCGTCCATCTGTGTTCAACAGCATGGACACGGGCAGAATAAAGCCTGTCAGGGTGGAATGCGAGCTGACTCAGGAGGAGAGGCATGGCTATCGGGGGGAAGAATAAGAGTATACAGCATCAAAAAGGGCTGAGGTGGGGGGTAGGGTCACGATCTCGGCGGCTGTATCAGAGGCGGACGTTCTTCTTATGAATCTGAATCTGCCTCGTAGGACATAGCGAAGGGTTGCCGTGGTGGGGCAGTCCAGCAAATAGTGGTTTAGAGCTCACTCCTCCAGTTGGTGACAGTGGGGGCAGGGTTCGTGATTCTCCCTGCTATTTGAGAGAAACAGGAGTAACCCATCCTCAGGCGACGCAGGAGCACGATGTGAGTTGGGTGTGCAAGGTGGGGGCAGAGAGGAGCTCATAGTTGGTAGCTCTTACAATGTTGCACAGCGTGAACCCTCTGCAACTCGCTTCTCATGCTCCGTTTGACTGAGCCTGAAGATGCTGGTCCCTGCTTTTCGCTTGATGTGAGAGAGGCCGGCACTGAGGGGGAAAGCGATGTCAGGTAGGGTGGTTGCTGGGTGAGCAGCAGCGTCTGCTCGCTCGTTACCTGAGATCCCCACATGGGCAGGCAGCCAGTGAAGGTAAGTCTCCCCTCCATTGTGAGATGGAGTCAGCCACAGCTATGACTGAGGTCAGCAGATTCACACTGTCAATGAAGTGTGCTCATAGGCCGTGCAGATGAGAGCGAGTCAGTGTGTATAACTATCCTTTGGAGATGATGCTGGCTGGTGTGCTTGAGGGCGCCTAGGATAGCGACATGCACTGCCTTGTACGCAGAGGCTCCGGAGGAAAGCCACCAGGACTCAACATGGCCTTCACGGACGAATGCGGCACCTGCTGACCCCTCAGCAGCGACTGGCCCGTCGGTGACATAATTGGCTGTTTCTAGGGTCCAAAGTGATGCAATTCGCCTTATGCCATCCTGTCGTAGGAGAGCAGGCTGAGATGCCCTGGGGCAGGCGTAGGAGGGGACAACACTCTGGATCGCAGGGGGCAGCCATGGTGGTGAGGGCATGTAATCAGTGTCAGGGAGGTCAGGGCCTCCCTGAAAGGCGTCGGCAATGTTGAAGTGGTGAACTATATTGGCAGTGATGCATGCCCAGTCCTTGGATGAGGGTTAGAGGGTCTCTTGAGGGAGCGCTGCAGGAGCATAGACACAGGCAGGTGTGGCCTGAGCCTGCAAAGTTGACCGGAAACTGCTGTCACTCGACTCCAGATTCTGTGCTGAAGGGAAGTGAAGCTGCTCTCAACCCTGAGGTTCTCAATTCGCGTCCTAGGAGGAGCTCCCAGCATCACACGCAGTGCTGAGTTTTGCAGACATCAAGGGAGCGTGCTTGTGGTCCAGAAAGCCCTACAAGACATATTGCACTATAGTCCACTAGAGAACGTCTGGCACGAGTAGAAGGTCCTAAGGACTCTATATGAGGCGCCTAGGCTATGGCGAAAGAGGACTTTGAGCACTGAGATTCTGGGGGCGGCTCACTCCCGTAGGTACTGGACGTGGGTGGCGAAAGTCAGGCGACTGTCAAACCGCACTACCAAATACTGATGACTGCGAACAATGTCTAGCTGGTGCCCTCCAAGGAGGAGTGGACGTTCAGGGGTCGACCGAAGGGCAAGCATTTGGTTTTCTCAAGATTAATTTTGAGACCCAGTTCACAGCATCTGTCATGGAGGCGGGTTAGAGCAGTCAGTGCATGACTGTGGCAGTTCCTACGAGAGAAGACTAGCGCAAAGTCATCAGCATGGCAGAGCAGGGTGATGACCCTGCCGAAGTCGATCGACAACAGGTTCTCGATGAGGATGTTAAAGAGTAGAGGACTGACCATGCTGCCTTGGGGAGTGCCATTTACGTGTGGGTAGGAACGGGAGACCTGCCCCTGAAAGCGGACCCTGGCAGCACATCCGATGAAAAAATCTCGTATCCAAGAGAGGAATCTGCCACTAACACCTCTCTCGACGAGTGCAGCCAGGATTGCGTCACGATCAGCCAACTCGAAGGTCTTCTCAAGATCAAGGAAGACAGCCATACCCCGACCATCTCTCAACTCACCCAGAAATGAGGCATGGCATCGTGGGGCGCTTCTGCCAGGAAGATAGGCAAAGGGCCGTGGGTGCAGCAGGCCTAATTTCCAGGCAAGGTGAGAAAGGACTAGCCTTTCAGCTGTCTTTGCCATGCAACTGAGGAGTGAAATGGGTTGCATGACAGCAGGCTGGTGTGACTAGGGGATAGGGTGAATGATGGCGGTCTTCCATGATCCAGGGTGGCGTCCTTCCACCCACGAGTGGTTGATCAGGCTTAGGATGTTAGATTTGCCCTTCTGTCCTGATCTTGCAAGGAGGCAGAAGGTCAGGCCGTCTGCGCTTGGGGCTGTATCTCTTTTGCCGTGGAGTGTTTCGTCCAGTTCCCGGGAGGTAAAGAGGTGGTTGGTGTTCTCAGGGCGTGAGCAGGCGGCATCAACAGAGTCACCTCTTGGGCCCCTGAGTTGCGCCTGCTCATCCCAGACCACCAGTGGAAGGTTGATGAGCGATGTCCTCGCAGCAAAATCTGTGGCAAGGCGGTTAGCCTCTCACGCAGGATTAGGATGGGAAGGGGTTTTGGGGGGTCTATTGTTAGAGACATGCCTGATCTTCGTTCACATCTCCATTAGGGAGGAGTGTGCACTGAGAGATCTGCACCATCTTATCCAGGCCTCGTCCCTTATGCGCCGCATTTCTTGTGATACGTGACAACCTACTGCAGACAGGTATTTCCTGGTGATGGAGGAGGTCCGTTCCTGATGTGCCTTGTGAGCTGCGTTGAGCCTGTGGTTCGGCTCACGGACCCTCTCATCACAGAACCAGTGGTCTTTGACGAGAGAGGTGGGGGGCTTGGAGAGGGGAATACTGTCTGCAGCAGCACACTGGAGGGCAAGAGCGGCTTGCTTGGCATGATCATTGAGGGAAAGGCAGGGGTTGGTGTCTCCTAACATGGCCTCTACCAAGGAGGATAGTAATATGGAGGGTGAACTCCCTTAAAAAACAATGCATATTTGCGTGCAGCTGCACGTGGTCCCATTCTCTCAACTCCTACAGTCAGAAAAGAAAACGGAGTACCGGTAATGGTAACGTTCGTCTGGGATAACTGTACTAAAGCTAAATTTATGGCTATTACGGTAATCATAATGTACACACTAATATTCTTCACAACCATACTTGTAGGCCAGCACGTGTATTCACGATGTATGTATGGGAGAGTGAATTATAATATACGGGTGTTTTAAGTATAATATGACGTAAAAGTTCATGTAGATCACATGTATGATTTGTGGACAGGAAACATACATGTAAACTTATTGGCATGCAGTGGCGGATTATATGACAAGGATCTACCAACTCTTGTAATGACATTTCGTACTCCCGTGACCATTATGAAACATCATATGAGGCGCCATATGACGTAGGAGTCTGCTTCTTTGCAGACGACACACGTGACGGTGGCACCATCTAGCACTGCCCGTCCTAACCAAATGGTGGCCAGTTGGGACTTTACGGCTGCACACTGTGTGGACAGGAGTTCACCCTCCATATTACTATCCTCCTTGGCCTCTACAGTCAGCTCGTACTCTAGCCAGCGAACCTTGCGCAAGTACCAGTGGGGGACGGTGGGGTGGGGGTGGGATGGTTGCCACCTGCAGTTCTGTCACTGTTGCGAAGTGGTTGCTGGTGAGGGAGGGGTGCAGGGATCAATGAGACTCGTTGGCGAGAGACGAAGAGACAAGTGTGAGGTCCAAACTACCGCCTCTGACATGTGTTGATTTCAGTTGGGTCGTTTAGTTGGGAAACACCAGCTATTTCCTCGAGGGTCATGACAAGGGTCCACCCTGCCTCAGTGGCAGGGAGGGGCGAGGCGAGGATATGGTGGTGGGCATTCAGGACACCACCTATGAGCGTTGGTTCGGTGTCGGGAAGGGTCAGAATCTCACTGAGATCAAGAGTGCCATTATGACTCCTATATATGGAAGATGTTGAGGGAGGTAGTGGCGAGTTGCAGGACAATGCTCTGCACCTAGACCTTCTCCACATAATATAGGAGGTCTGAACTCAGAGCAGGGGATGTGATCCTTTACAAGGATGGCACATCCCCGCGTAGCACCCTGGATCTGGGGGAGAAAGTAACCCTCGAATCCCCCGACTCTAAAAATGGAGTCCTGGGAAAGGAGCGTCTCCTGCAGGAGGATGATTTGAACATCCTCTCTGGCTGCTACTTCTTGAAGGTGGGCAATTTTGCTTCATGTCCCTAGGCAGTTCCACTGCAAGACTCGGAAGGGGGCTGTGTAGAGTGGGGTTGTTTGGGGGGTGGAGGGGCCTCCTCCGGGGGGAAGATGAAGGGCGCGCTTTTCTGCCTCTATTGCGGCCGTGGCAGGAGTAGGCCCTGGCCTGGTGGTGGGTTGGGAGTGAGGGTGTGGCAGAGCAAGAGGTGTGGGAGACTGTGGGGTAGCGGCAATTGTCGCCTGGGACTGTGTTGGGGCGTGGGTTGAGCAGGGGTGTGGAGCTTCTTCACCACCCTCTGGACCATGGCATTGACTGCGTGGACAATGGGACGTGTGTCCAGCTGACGGCCCAAGGTGTCCCCTAAGGACTTGGCCACCCCCAATGCCATTTCTCAGGCCACTAACGTAAGCTCCTCTAAGGTGAAGATGATCAGGGGAGACCCTGAGTTGTGGTAAGTGTAGGGGCTTAAGGGGGGGAGGTGGCTATGGCTGGGGTGGGAAGAAAGGGAGAGATGGGAAGGCCTCCGGTGCTGGTGGGGGAGGGGGTGGAGCCTCTTTTTTTTTTTTTTTTTTTTTTGAGTTCCCCAGATGAAAGTTCCTGGGGGAGCAGGGTTGGTGGAGTATCGCTGTTGCTCCTGAACCCAGCTGACTTGATGGCGGCGGCCCTGTTCTACCAGAGCTGCTCTGGACGGGCACCTCAAGTGCCAGGCATGATGCCTGCTGGAGCAGTTTGGGCAGTGGGCAACGATCGTCTCCCCCACCTTGAACCTAGCGAAGCAGACGTTGGTGTCGTGGTTCCTGCTGCACATGCCACATGACAGGACGCTTGCAGGAGGCCTTGTGGTGGCACCAAAAGCACCGTAGGGGTTGTTAGTGAGAAGGGGTGAAGGCAGAAAATGCCCCAGCTGCCCAAATTTAGCTCTGATATCAGAGGGCCGCGGAGGATTATGACTACCTGTCGGGTCTCCTTCCGACTCCGTGCCCTTTCGCAACGGACAGCTGCCTCCACCTGATCATGTCGCAGGAGGAGGTTGAGGTCCCAACTGAGTGGGAAGCCCGTTACCACTGCCATGGTGGTTCATTGGCTTCGGGTGAGCTCTATCACCTTCACAGAGGAGGCCTCATCCTGGGCAGCAGCGTGTAGGAGGTGGTAGGATTCCTCTTCCAGCAGCATGATGACAGAGCTTCCGTCCTTCCCCATCACGTTGGAGCAGCAGACCCCAGGCAGCTGCTCTTCGATGGCAGCTACGACATGGTAGCTCGTTTCGTAACCCTGCTGGACAGGGACACGAAATGCTGGGAATTGGGAAGCAGGAGGAGGGCGAGGCGCTACAGTTACTGATGGGCTGGGGAAGGGAGGGGACTGACGAGGGGCCTCGTGGCTTGGTGCAGGGGCAGAGGCGTTTCCCAGTTTCCCTCGCTTGCCTTGCTTGGAGAAGAGGGCGAAGCCTTCTTTGTCCATAGGGGCGGGAGGTGTAGGGTCCTGGGCAGTGGAGGTGCTGGGGGAGACCTCAGTGGCAACGTCTTCAGTGGGCTTCATCAGCTCGTGTATGCAAGCAGACTTGGAGGGGCGGGAGGCAGGGGTAGCAGTTGTGGTGTTGGCAGGGAGCTGATAGGTGTTAGTGTCGGCGTCGTGACTGGCAGAGGTAGAAAGGGGGTCTCCAGAGGTGGAGTCAGACTTGAGGAGTGGTGCCTCTCCCTCCTGGTACCGGATGGGCGTGTAGTGGTGGAGGAGCTGTGCTGAGGGGTGGAGCGAGGTGCGGTGGCTGTGGCAGTAGCGGAGTGCCCTGGCTTAGTGGTGGAAGAGCGTGGCTTGGGAGAGGAGGTGGAGGCAGAGGTGGTGGTGGGTTTCCCTGCGCGCTTTTTGGTGGAGGTGGAGGGCGAGAGCTGGAGGATGACCCTGAGGGCCGTGAGGGCGAGGGCACCAGCAAGGTGTGAACCCCCCCCCAAAAAAAAAAAAAAAATATATATATACAGATATATATATATATATATATATATATATATATATATATATTATATATATATATATATATATAAATATAATTTATATATATATATATAATTTATATATATATATATATATATATATATATATATATTATATATATATATATATATATACAGACAAGATATGTAAAATCCAACCTAGACAATTTACCTACCAACAAAACTCCGGGCCTAGATGTAATTCCGCCAATTGATTTGAAAAAGCGTTTCCCTGAACTTGCCTCAGTTCTAGCTAAATTATTCAAGACTGCATACTTACTTCTTCATTCCCAAATTCATGGAAAGAAGCCAATATCCACCCAGTTCCTAAGAAAGGAAGTTCGTCTGACCCCTCTGATTACAGACCAATAACTGTCACATCTTCTCTTGGTAAGGTATTTGAAACTTTAATCAATAAGCACATTGTTAAACATCTTTAATCCGGCAACTTAATTAGTGATGGACAATATGGTTTTCGCCACGAAAAATCTACCATTGACATACTTAGTCTCCTAACTCATACCATTCATCAATCAGTTGACCTACATGAAGAAACTTATGCAGTAGCCCTTGATATTTCTATACCTTTCGACAGAGTAGGCCTATGGCACCGTTCCCTGCTGTCCAAACTCCCTTGCTATGGACTAACGTCTTTTGTTCCTTCGATTTCCTCATATCTCAGTGACAGGAAAATAAGAGTAAAAGTAGATGATGAATATTCCAATTTCAACTCAATTAACGCCGGCGTGCCGCAGGGATCAGTTCTGGCGCCAACCCTGTTCCTCGTTCATATTAATGATCTCTTATCTGTCACCCACAACCCCATCCACTCATATGCGGATGACTCAACGCTACATAGTTCATTCACACTCAGACACCCATTTACAAAGTCTAATATCTCTACCTTTCAATTCAGTACAGCCATCTCCATAAATCAAGACCTATCTACGATCAGTGAATGGGGACAAAACAACCTTGTCTCATTTAATGCTAGTAAAACTAATTATATACAATTCACTAACAGGCAGATATTGCCAGATTCGTATATTACCTTCAGTGCTACTAATATTCCCATCTCCAAAAGTATTGAAATTCTTGGCATCTCACTTAACAATACCCCCAGCTGGACCTCTCATGTTAGATCACTTGCTAAACTGCCTCAGAGAAACTTGGATTATTGCACAGAGTCCGTAACTTTTTCAGTGACGAGGAATTAGGTATAGTTTATAAGAATCATGTGCGTTCTCAGCGTGAATATTGCTCACCCCTGTGGAATGAATGTGGAGAGGATGCATTAAAACTAGACAAAATTCAGAACAAAGCTGTTAGAATTATTAACAACCCTGCCAATACAAATAAACTACCTCCCCCACAAGTAAGAAGGAATGTTGCCTCCCTTGCATTATTTTAGATATTTTTATGGCAAATGCTCAGACGAAGTTGCATCCATGGTGCCACCTCTCCATGCCTTCCCTCGTGCTACATGGGTATCTGGTAGCGCCCGACTGGAATGTCACTCAGCTATATTTCAGAACTTCTGCCTATCAGAAGGCTTTCATTCCCCAAACTGCATCTCTCTGGAACTCGCATCTCTAGAGTTGTTTCCCTCCAAACTTCAACCTACAGCTGTTCAAGTCTACCTGTTACAGATACTTTATGAACAAAGGACACCAGTAATCTGGTGTATGAATTTTTTATTTATTTGTTTTTCCTTCCTTTGTTCTGTTATATATATATATATATATATATATATATATATATATATATATATATATATATATATATATATACACGGTATACGTGTAATTTATTTATTTATTAACCCCTCGATAACTTACATATGTACAGATACCTGTACATACACACAAATACACATGTACATAAAAAATGCACACATGAACATACGTATATGTACCTGTATATATATATATATATATATATATATATATATATATATATATATATATATATATACACACACGAGACAATAAATGAAGTAAATAAACAACAATAATCAGCAAGCAATCCGGTGGTTCCCTGCAGTGACAGGGGCCTAACTCCCCGTCCTCTACTGGGCGTCGAAGGAGACCCCGTCACTGTCCCGTGAGGGGCTTGCCTATCCTAGCCCTAATAGCGTCTACCCTTGCCGCTTTCTATAACCATGCCTCTACGACTCCCCCCCCCCCCTCATGAAAGTGTCCTAACGACACCCCTTCAGGGTTCGGCTTCGTACTACGGCAGGGACTCTTAAGTGGCAGACCGGAAAGCCAGCTGACACAGCCGGAGAAAGGAACATGGAAGACTCAGCAAGAGTCTGAAAAGTCGCTCGGAAGACAGTCGAGCCAGCAGCAGGAAAAAAGTCTAGAGAGACGTGAACCAGAGTTCGCTATCTCGGTGCCTGGGGCAGAGGTGTGGCTGTTACAACTGCTGGGCCGGAACTGACGAGAAGGATGCCTGCCCTGTTTAGTTTGTAATACTTTTATATGTGGTGTGAGTAGCAATGCAGGCAAAGGCCTAGCATTGCCCTGTTTAGTTTGTAATGCTTTTATATATGGTGTGAGCAGCAATGCAGGCAGAGACCCAACATTGCCCTGTTTAGTTTGTAATGCTTTTATATGTGGTGTGAGTAGCAATGCAGGCAAATACCCAACATTGCCCTGTTTAGTTTGTAATGCTTTTATATATGGTGTGAGTAGCAATGCAGGCAAATACCCAACATTGCCCTGTTTAGTTTGTAATACTATTATATATGGTGCGAATAGCAGTGCAGGCAAAGACCCAACAATGCCCCGTTTAGTTTATAATACTCTTATAAGCCATGGACCGTACTATAAAAATCAAGAGATCAGACGGTCCAACGGCGACGTTCAGTTGTCAGGCGTTCCTGAGCATCAATCATCCTTACTATAAAAAATCTGGACTGGCAGTCTTGGCGCAACCCTGTTCAGGCGTTTCAATGTCGCGACAGTTGCTAGATTAGGCGAAAATGTCCTGCATGAGCGCTAACCGCACGATGTTTTAATGTTTCTTCTGTTTAATATGCCAGACACTTCGCTAACCCATTTTAACTGTTATTTTTATGTAGGAAATGTATATATATATATGCGCTAGAATTGGTAAAAACTGACGGTAGACGGATACTTCAGTCTGGTCTCCATCCTTCACTTCTTGCTAGATGGTTTTATTCTCTACGGCAGCACCTCTCTTCATGGGATACTGGTGGCGGTGTGGGTTCAATTCCCAGGCCAATCACGAGATGGACAGCAAGGAAGGTAATCCTGCTGATGGCTGAGGGGAAGCAGGAACAGCCATGAAGAAAAATTAGCTGACAATCCTCTACCAGCATTGTGTCCTGCCATCCGAATCTCTCACTTCTCCCCAAAACACAGACAGCATCCTTCCCTTGCTAAATCTGCTGCTATGTGCTCAGTTCTGCATTCAAATAAACCATCATGTGACAGTTTCCATCACCACAGCTGGCAGGGAAGCGTCGGCAAACTTTTGACTGCAATGGAACCTCTCGCCTACAATCTCGTCAACCTGTGAAAGAAGCTGTAGAATAATGTACATTGTGATTCATTACCACCACCACCACCACCACCATCGTCTTCATCATCATCTCCCATACATTGTCCTCTACACCTGTCTGACACCTCTTCATTCATTTGTTCACCTATAAGGGCTCCAACACTCTTGCATGCATCGGCCTTGGTCACCTAATGGCAGCTTTCCACACTGCTCAGTCTCTAGCAACCTCTCTGTTCTGTTCCTTATCCCTGAGGTCACACTATGCCTTCACTTCAGGTCTCTCTTGGTCTGTCTTTAGCAACTCTACCCTCAACGTTCACACCTCTCACCCTCTGCACCCAGATGTCATCTTTCATCTACTTTATTTAACATATTACCGCTTACTACTCCATATACTGTATTTATCTTACACACACACACACACACACACACACACACACACACACACACACACACACACACACACACACACACACAGAAAAGATAGCTATTAACATTTCCAGACACAAGAATATATAGTTCACTTCTTCTACCCTGATAAAGATCCCTAACCCTATTTAGCTCAGTTGATAGCCAAGTGTAGTCTGACTGAAGGGTTGCTTTGGCCAGTAACCAGGGAGACTCATACCTACATAACAACTACGCCTCGTGCAAACACAATATAATATTAAACACGTGTATGGCCCTTGTGTGTCAAATTAAAACAAATTGCCTAGACCACGGTGCTTCGAAGCCTGCTTAACTGATGAGAATTCTACCCCATAACATCACATATGGGGCACTCACAACCATAAACAATAAGAGTAATAAAAATAATAATGATAACTATTTCTCACATCTCCTCTGTCCCCAGTGCACCGAGGATCCCTGGGCTGACGATTCCGAGCCGAGGGGCGCCGCCGTGCATGAGCAGAGCCCTGCACAACTGCACCTCCCGGTTCGGTAACGTTAATAGCCTCGGGACCTTTCGATGCCTGTAGGATATCGAACACAACAGCCTCTCCCTCGCGTAACGGGCGTTTCCGGCCCCGTGAATTGGTGTCATCGATCCCCAGGCGGTGCATGAAACATCGGCACCGGTGTCCTGGCGCCAAATGAATCCGTACCCCGCCCTAGCGTTGTACCATTTCACGGTGCCAGAGGTGGTGTGGGCCTGTGGTGGCTGGGAACCTGCTGTGCTAGCCCCCCTCGACGGGTCGAAGGCTGGAGCAGGTGGAGAGGACAGATATATGAGAAGATCGAGCTTCCGTGCATTGCCATCCCGCAGTGTTTTGCCCGCGATTCTCATGCTGCCCCTCGTCAGGAGCGTCGCACCCCCAAGGTGTAGCCTCCCAGACCCCGCACAACATCGCGGATCAGGCTCCAGCTTGACGCCCCCATAAACAGGGCAACTGCTGCCACTGCCATCACTGCCACTGCACCGTCCACCGAACCTGCCCAGCCAGCTCCCGAAGATTCCCGCCTCTCGCCGTCAGTAGCTGAGGAAAGGGCTTCTTCTCCCATCCCTTCCACCGACCAGGAAGAAGAGGACCTCCCGCCCTTGACTCTACCACCTGCTGCTGACAGCGAGCCACAGAGGAAGAGGAAAAACAAGAAGGGGAAGAAAACCAGGCCTCCTCCACCTGACGACATGGAGACGGACCACCCAATGTCTCTTCCCCCTGTCTGCAGTCCTGCCGACGTTGATCGCACGCTTGACTACATGAGCCCCACAGAACTCGGCGAAAAACTGGCACAACAACTCACCAAGTCAGGCTTCATCGACCTCATCTCCAGCTGCCTCATCGCCCATTCTTCATACTCCAACTTCACCTCCCCTAGCTACAGCTACAGCTGATCATCCGCTTTTCACTGGTGGGCTTCACACCATAGGCCCGCTTCCAGTCTGACTATGTCAGGTGGAAGAATCTAACAACAACAACAGCAACAACAACAATCTCCTTTGTCACTTCTTATTGCTTTTCCTTCCTTTACGGGTGGCATTACAGTGAGTGACAAGCCAAATGGTTTCCTGTAAGCCAAGAAACCATTTACAACGCTGGGTGGTAACCATATAACCAAACCAAACGTGCTTCCTACGTGTCAACAAGTGGGTTGGGGGAGGGTTAGTGCACCTCCCCCTAAAACAAATAACTCAAAGTCAAATGGCCACCCCTTACGGGATTATGGTGTTTGGCAATAGGTACATATAATAATAATAATAATAACAATAACAATAATAATTGAAATGCGTGATGTACAGCATAGTGCCCCCAGAAACTCACTGACAACCCCACCCAGACCCCACGGAGTAGTCGCAGCCGAACCACGGGATGCCGTGTGACAATGGCATAAGTCAGCCCGGGCCATGCACCCTTATAGCACCCAGCCGTCGCACCGTTGCCCTAGCAGGAAGATGACACTACCTTCGGGGAGTGGGACCGCCAGATCAGATCGGGGTGGAGCTGCCTATCCAGCTCCAAACAGCGCCCCTCAGGAGTGCGCCTGTAACTGCTCCCGCCTTCAACAGGAGTGTGCCTGTAGCCTCTCCGAAGGTGTCTTCCTCTTTGGGACGGTCGGTTGCTGCCTGCCCCTCGTAAGGGAATCGGTGTCTCACCGACCCTAGGGTAATCAGGAGACGGCCGGTTGCTGCTCCCGCCTTCGTCAAAAGGTGTCCTTCTAGGGACGGCCTGTGGCCGCCCTATACCCCCTTCTGCAGGAGTCGGCCTGTAGCCGCTCCTCCCTCCGGCAGAAGGAGACAGCCTGTGGCCACTCCCGCCTTCGTCAGACGGCTGGTTGCCGCTCCGAAGGTGCTGCCCCCGAGTCGGCCTGTAGCCGCTCCTCCCTCTGGCAGAAGGAGACGGCCTGTGGCTGCTCCCGCCTTCACCAGACGACTGGTTGCCGCTCCGAAGGTGCTGCCCCCGTTGATCTGTAGCCGCTCCTCCCTCCAGCAGAAGGAGATGGCCTGTGGCCGCTCCCGCCTTCGTCAGACGGCCGGTTGCCGCTCTGAAGGTGCTGCCCCCGAGTCAGCCTGTAGCTGCTCCCCCTTCCTCCTGCAGGAGACAGCCTGTGGCCGCTCCCACCTTCGTCAGACGGGGTTGCCGCTCCGAAGGTGTCCAGAAGTGTGCTGATTCCCCCACTCAGGCCACGGCCAGTAGCCAGGCCTTGGTGCCTCATAGTTGCGCCCTTGGGCAGCCACGGCCGATAGCCGGGCCCCATGGCCAGGGAGAGGTGTCGGCAGTGTCATTGCCTCAGCGTGAGACGAGAGCCCGGACCTCCAGCATCGGAGAACCCCAGCGAGGCCCTACGGCTTCCCCTGGCCTCTGCTCCCTATGCCTGGCCCTGGAGAAGACCCACCTGACGGACCCTAGTTCAGGTCGGTGCCGCAGCCCCTCCCTGACGGCGCCCCTCGACTCTGGGGACTGCAGCCCTCAGTCACTCCAGACCCTCCCCAGGACGCCCGGGCGTGATCTCTCCCCGCCCCCAAGACGGCGTAAGACCTCCACCTCCGGCCGAGACCTGAGCCAGAGATTCCTGGACCTGTTTGGCCCCAGTCCTGAGGGCCACACTCCTGAACCTAGCGCGGAGACTACGGGCCCCTTCGCCACCTGCAGCCCTGGACGAGAAAGGACGCCCCTGCGAGTCGTCCCGTGCCCTCTCGGCACGCCCTCCCTTGGCGGTGCCCCTATTCCGGCAGAGTTGTCGCCGGCGTGTCTTCCCGCCGCCCCCACTATATGAGTGAATTATGTTAAGTGTGGTGTTGCCCCAGAAGTGACTTATGCTAAGTGTGACGTTGCCCCAGAATTAGTGTAACAGTGATACAGTGACTTAATGTATGTTGAATATCGGGACGAGTGAAATCACGGGCGGATGAGTAAGGACGAGTGCAGAAACTAAGTTCTGGTGAATCAGACTCACGAGTGACACCCTTGCAGAAAACCAGTAAGACTACTACCCCGAGAAATCCCCTTTAGTAAAATACATCAATGTCCTTTGTTACAAGAAACAGTAGAGAAAAGTGTTAATAATATTCTTCCGCTTGTATTACCATAAACACAGTGAATTCCCAGTGTCCTCCACCCTCTCTTTAAGAATCTCCTTCCAGCCGCTAGTGTGAACGTAAACGAAGAATAGAATCAGTTGTCAAAACCCCTTCACTACCAGATAATACTAAGTTTGAATTAATAATACTTACGCTCTCCCGATATTACTATAACTCTGTTCTGACCCGCCGCGAGTCACTCCCCCCCCCCCCCGTGTGAGACTCACTCCCCGCGCTCCCACGCGCACCTGTGTTCCCTGTACACCTGTGCACTAGAATTACCGTGTTGGCGTCATTATCTGTTAAGCCAGTATCCTGCGAGATACTAATATCTTAGTTAAGGTTTTATTTCTCTACCACATACTGTATTGTAATATCTGCTGTTTTGTCCTGTGTCCGACTGTGGTAATATACGTGTAAAGGTTATTGCCTGGAGTTTTTGTGTCCTACCTCTCTTTATTGCACTAAGCCCCGGTCTCGAAAGAGGACCCCGCTACACGTTAGGTGTTCTAGGACCGAGGAGTCGGGCCTTTTTCACCTAGAATTACAATAATAATAATAATAATAACTAGGCCACAGTAGTCTAGCACATTTGAGGGTAGATTATCAGCCTACTTCCCCTGATAGCATTACATTGTTACCGGTACTATTTGCGACGATTCCGCAATTTCCAGCAGACTTAACCCCAATCAGCCATGATTTATTTCCATTAACCCCGCACCACTTCCCTCTACCTCCTATGACTGCCACATCTCCCCCCTCGCCATCTCTCTCCCCCTCCCGTTCACCCGCCACGCCGCCTCACATCTCACCTGATAGCTCACCGACACCGCCAATTGGGTATTTTCGATGTGACGTTTTTATGATGTCATGAATGTAAACAAATCCAGTCGCTCCAACACGTGAGACCCGAGTACAGTACCGTAAGACCTGAGTGCAGTACAGTACCTGTTTTTTCTTTGGACAATGGAGTATTCCAAGTATTATTATTCACTTAGTTCAGAGGACAAAGCTTCTGCTTTTCTAAAACTGGATCCATATGCTCTGAATAATGCAAAAATACACTCACCCCGACCTAGTAATTATCTGGTGGCTTCTCCCAACCCAGACTACAGCTTCCAAACTATGAAGTGCCATAAAAGCCTGCAGGCCCACAACTATTTCACCAGTGGCTGGGTGAAAGACGTTGGTGTAGCAGAATCCAGCCCAGGTCAACCTGTGATTGTCAGAGGCAGAGTAAGTACCACACCTCATTCTGTCACTCCAGTATCGATGATAGTTCTCTTTTACCCCCCCCCCTCTCTCTCTCTGTTAGGGGGGGCGCGGTAGCACAGTGGTAGCGCGCCTGACTCGTAATCGGGGGATTGCGAGTTCGAGCCTCGCCCGGGCTGCCGTGCCGGGAGTGGTAGCTCGCTCCTGTAACCCTAGCGGGGTTATATAGTCCAATACAGGGCTTAGCTCGGGGGAACTCCATTTCTCCCATTTTTTTTCTCTCTTTGTTACTGGTAGTAACATAAACATCTGGTGCTCATATTCTTGGGAGCCAGGATATGTTGGATTTACTTAAATGATGAAACCAGCAGTAACATAAACATCTGGTGTTCATATTCTTGGAAGCCAGGATATGTTGGATTTACTTAAATGATGCAACCAGTAGAATAGTGCTTCAGTCATGAGGGCCCTACCTGTCCTTTATAAACACAGTATATGATAGGAGAGTGTCATCATAGTGAGAATGGTTAATGCCCACACCATAATTACCGGTACTTCTTTTCTAATACATGATGATTATTTCAGGTTCTACATTCACAATCTGTTGGTGCTACAGCAACGCATTCATGGATTGTTGCTACACATGATGGTGTGGTAGTAACAGCACACTGTGACTGCAAAGCTGGTCAAGGTGAAGATTATTTTTGTTTGGATATTATTCATATCAAAACACAAACAATTTTATTATGTGGTTTCTATAGTTATTAGACAGTAGTTCAGTATTTGTTTTTATATTCATGATTCTTATCTTACAGTAGTTGGCATTTCTGAACACAAAATCCAATTCTCCACAACAGTTAAAAATCCTTCCCCTCAACTATCACCTTTTTGGGTGCACCACCACCTGTCCCACCCCTCCATTCATTCAACAATATTTACAAATGCTTCTGTCCCCCACCACAACAACTTTAGTTTCCTGCCAATAACCCAAACCCATGAATCGACAGTACCCATTCTACCCCATTTCAGCCAAATACTCATCCTACTGCACTCTTCCACCTTTTCTAATCTTTTTTACCTTTATTACTACCCATTCTACCTATTCTCCCACCACTACAAGCAGCCAACACCCTGCCACAGGTCTAAAAAATAATAAATGCTTTTTCAAGCTCACCACTCCCACAACACACACACAATTCCTGTAACCCCAACATAACCTTCTCTTCATCTACCTTTCTTTTCCTTTCCTGGTACACTTTTTTCTGCACTACACTCCTATTCATTAATCCTACAGCACCTTCCACCCACCATAAATCCAGATCTTGAAAAACCCGAACCCAAAATCACCACACATAACACCAAGCCAGCCACCTCACTTTTCCCAATTACCTTATCCACCCATTCATTTCTCCCTTTTATTCCCATTCATCACCTTTTAGCACATTTCCCTACCTCTACATGCACCCATTTCTCCAGCTCACAGCCAGCCAAAAAATGCATTTCAACTCACCACCCTACTTCCCAGCTCAATTTCCACTACCGGTACTTCCACAAGCTCTCCCCTAAACTTCCACCTTATTGACTACACCTTTTACCCCACTACCCACCCACATTAATTCATAGATGCTTCCACTTCCTCCAAACACAATTTTAGTTCTTGCAAATCCAAACCAAATTACCTTACACAGCATCCACCTGCCATCTCACTTTTTTTCACTTTTTACACCTACCACCCACTTATTTTCTCTTTTTCATCCCTGTTATCACTTTTCACATGTCCACTTTACCCCAATACCCACCTCCTTTAACTTACAGGTGTCTGTACTTTCCACCAACAGTCCAGTTTAATAGGAAACCCGAACCCGAATATCCACACATAGCTCCCACCCAGCCATCCCACTAGTTCACTTATCCTACTGCATTCACCCATTCAATTCCTCCTTTTACCCCCATTCATCATTTTTTAACACATTCCCCTCTCACTATAGGCACCCATTATTCCCACAAGCTTTCTCTCCACAACTTCCACTTTATTGAGTGTACCTTCCACCATTCCACCCCAATCCACCTACTTCAGTCTACAGATGCCTTCGCTTCACCCCATCACAACTTTACTCTTCTTGATAGACCCAAACCTGGAGTTCTCACATGGCACCCATCCAACCATCTCACTTTCTCACCTGTCTTCTTACATCCACCTATTCATATCCTCTTTTTATCCCTATTTATCACTTTTTAACAGAATTCCCTATCACTACATGCACCCATGTCATCAGCTTACAGTCAGCCAAAAGTGCATTTCTAATGTACCACCCCCACACTCCATTTCAATTCTCACTTCCCCCACAAGGTTTTTCTCCCAAACTCCCACCTTATTGATTACACATTATACCACACCACCTCCCCCCCATCCACCCATATTAATTCACAGATGCCTCCTCTTCACTCCATTACAACTTTAGTCTTTTGACAAACCTGAAACAGCAGTCTGATGGCACTTGTCCTCCCTCACTTTTCCCAAAAATTAACTTTACACCACCTTTTCTTACTTCCCCACCTTCACACCCACACTACTACTTATTAACACGTTACCCTGCTCTATTTTTTTTTTTTTTATCACCAACCCCAGAAGCTCTCTCCCCTTAACTCCCACTTTTTTTTACTACAGCATTGAGTGAGTGGATGGTGAGCGCCCCCACCTACCACTAGCAGTTCTGACATAATTCTTGAATGTATTTCAGGTGGAACTTGCTCTCATGTAGCAGCCATTCTTTTCTATACTGAAGCTGCAGTATGCATCAGAGGCAAGAAAACTGTGACACAAGAGAAGGCATATTGGTTACTTCCTCATGCACTGGGGAAACTAAAGTATGAAGAAGTATCCAGCACAGACTTTACCTCTTCAGCCCAAAAGAAAAGAATATTGGATGATTCTTTGGCCAGCACATCAAAAGAGGTCAGTGGTAAGAGGCAAAGGAGCTACAGTGAAATGGAGCCAAGTGAGGAGGAAATATATCATCTTATGAAATCATTTAGTGATAGTGGTGCCCGAAGTGTTATGCTGTCTGTAAAATCGCCCTTTAACAGATCTTTCATTCCAACTGCAGTAAGACTAGCAAATGATCTGCCTGCACCACTAACCAAGCTTAAAAATGACAAAGATATAAGCAGTGAACACTGAGGAACTTATTAAATCAGTTCTGCAAGTGAAGGTTGTAATAACTGAGGAACAGTCCCGTCCCCCACGCCATGCACCACGCGCCCCGCCCACGCGCCCCTGCAACCCATTGCACCCACGCCCCAGCCATTGCCCACCCCTGGCCCCAAATCTCCCTGCCCACCGCCCACACACACCCCGTCTACCCTGTCCCACACCCCTGACTCCACCTGTGCCACCCATGCACCCACTACACCACCACCCACTAAGCCTACACCCCACCCCATGCCCATTCCCACCCACACTCCTACCACTCCACAGCCGCCCTCGCACACCCTGCGCACCTCACACCAGCACCGACACTGCTCAACCATATCGCCGCCCACACCCACACTTAAAACAACCATCACATGCTCCGGCCGCCTCTTCCTCCCACCCGCCCGTTACACCCACTCTCCCACCCCACCCACCTTGCCGCAAAATCACACTCCAACCCCTGCCCTAAATCATCTCACACTCATGCTATACCAGGCCCAAATCCCAGCCACCTACACTCCCCAGAGATGCCGCGCTACATTACCCGGCATAAAACACCACACTTGCCGTCAATCTCCAGCATTCAGCACAGCCCTGCACAGACGACAACACCTGCTGCCACGAGGATTTGCCGAGCCGTATGGGCGCCGCCCTTCGGACAAAAATGTCGAGTCTGTGGACCCCGCCACCTCCTACGACTCCTCTGCTCCTCCACCGACCCATCCACCCTCTTCATCACCTGTGATGCGCAGCTAGACGAGAATCCTGCCACCACAGCCTGGCACGTCCTCTTCCAGCACCTACAGCACAGCCATTCTACCACACCTACGACACCAAAAATTGCCACCTCCAGTCACAGGGACGTGATGTTTTCCCAGAAGACGGTGCTAAAATGCAGTATAATGTCACCGAGGGCAACCCAACATCCCCAGAAGGAGCCCACAGAGGAGCATATACAGCGTGCCTGGACTCCGGGCGACAGGGACATAAGTCCATCCGGGCCACGCGCCCCTATGACCCGGAGCTCACCCGCCACCACCATAGCAGGAATATGAGAGTACTTTCCAGGCGAGCTGACCACTAACAACCATGGGGTGGAGCTGTTACTCCAGCTCCAGTCAGCACCCCTGTGACGGCTGGTAGCCACTCAACCCTCCTACAGGAGACGGCCTGCAGCCGCTCTGGAGGTAACCAGGAGACGGCTGGTAGCTGCTCTGAAGGTGCCCCTCAAGAGACGGCCTGTAGCTGCTCGACCCTCCTACAGGAGATGGCCTGCAGTCGCTCCGGAGGCAACCAGGAGATGGCTGGTAGCCTCTCTTAAGGTGCCCCTCGAGAGACGGCCTGTAGCTGCTCGACCCCCCTCCAGGAGATGGCCTGCAGCCGCTCCGGAGGTAACCAGGAGACGGCCGGTAGCCGCTCCCACCTTCGTCAAGAGACAGCCGGTAGCCGCTCCGAAGGTGCCCTTGAGTCGGCCTGTAGCCGCTCCCTCCCGCAGGCCATGGCCAGTAGCCGGGCCTTAGCGACAACCGGTAGCCGGGCCCTATGGTAGGAGACGGCCGGTAGCCGCTCCTCCGTCAGGTGCTGACTCCTGGACACCAACCTACGACCCAGAGGGAGCCCCCAGCCTGGAGGAGTACTGGAGAGGCCCTGTGACTACCACCGGGCTCTACTCCCTGCAGCCGGTTCCTAAGAGGACTCACCTGATGGACCTCGATGTAGGCCGACGCCGCAGCCCCCTCCTGACGACGTCCCCTACTGCCGGGGAACGCAGCCCTCCAGACCGCCCCCAGGACCCCCGGGTGGGACCTCCCTACACCTCGGCACCAGAGATCTTTGTCCTCTGTCAGGTGCCTGAGCGAGTTCAGGCAGCTATTCGGCTCCAGCCCTGAGGGCCAAACTCCCGCCCCAAGCCCCGAAAATGTGGGATCCTTCGCCACCAGCAGCCCCGGACGAGAGAGGACGCCTCTACGCGTGATCCCATGGCCCCTGAACTCAGAGGCCCTTGGTGGAACTCAGCCCCGTCTGTAGTGAGGCTGAGTCACCTCCGCCGCCCTTGTACCTGACCGCCATGACGCCCAGATCCGAAAGTGAGTGACAGTGAAAGCACAGTGTCTGTGACACAGTAAAGTAAAGGCAGAAAAGCTAGTTAACAGAATAAAGGAAATCAGTGAGAAATGCATCAGTAACAGGATAAAAGAGTGGTGGAATGAACAAGTTAACAGTGAAACAGTGACCAAGGTAACAGTGAAACAGTGAACACGGCAAGGCAGTGAAATACGGGTCTATCACAGTGAACACGCTACCACATAATGACGCCGCACCACACTAAGATCGCACGTAGGCCCCAGTGTTAAAGAAATAATTACCTGCAGTGAAATAGTGCCACCAATTCCACCAATATACAGAACCTAGACTTCCTGCAATAATAGTGCATAACCTCTCTGCCCTAAGGGCTATTCACCTTACCCAACCTTGTCCTGAGTAGTATCCTGCGCGATACTAACACCCCATATCTAGGCCTAAGAATTATAATTGTCCAGTATACCTGTATTTGTGACATCTGCCCGTTCCAATGTAGAATTTAGTAATACACATGTAAGGTTGCCTTGAGATTTTGTGTCCTGCCTCTCTCTTATTTGTCTAAGCTCCAGTCTAGAAAGAGAACCCAGCTACATCCTAGGCATTAGAGGGACGGGAAGCCGACCCTAAAACACCTAGCATTACAATATGGCGTAAATGGGATGTTGTTGAATGCCATGAAGAGTATGTATGAGGGACCTAAGGCTGCAGTGTGTGTGGATAGTGAATTAAATGAATGTTTCTATTTGAAGGTTGGATTGAAACAGGGATGTGTCATGTTTCCATAGATGTTCAATCTGTATATGGATGGAGGTTATTTAAATAGATATAAGGCAGGGCAATGGACGTTGGAGTGGCCTTAATGAGAGGGGGCAGTGTTATTAATTGGTAACTCCCTGTACTGTTGTTTGCAGATGTTACTGTACTGTTAACTTGGGTAGTGTGATGAGTAAGGATGGAACTTTGGGGCATGAAGTGCGTGAAAGGGTACAGCAAGGAAGGAAGGTTGTTGGTTCACTGAAAGCAGTGATGAGAAATAGGGAGGTGAGTATGGAAGTTAAGAAGTCACTGCATTATGGTATTGTGATCCCTACCCTGATGTATGGAAGCGAGACGTGGACCTTGCAAGAGGGGAACAAGTCAAGAGTGAGAGCAGTGGAAATGAGTTACTTGAGAGGAGCATGTGGAGTGACAGGTTGACGAATGAAGAAGTGAAGGAACGTTGTGGGGTGGATGTGGATGTGGTTGAGAAGATTAGGAGAAATACACTGAGGTGGTTTGGACATGTGGAGAGAATGGAGAATAAAAGACTGACTAAGAGGGTGTATGTAGGTGACGTGGAGGGAAGGAGAGGGAGGGGTAGACCGAGGATGAGATGGAGGGATGGAGTTGAGAGGTATATGAGGGAGGGGGGGGATGAGTTGGGGGGAGGGTAGTCAAATGGTGGGTGACAGAGCGACTTGGAGGCGTTTTGTCTGCGGCCACCCTTTGCGGGATTAGGGCGTCGGGCTATAGATAGAATAGATAGATAGATAGAACTCCCTGTACTGTTGTTTGCAGATGATACTGTATTGTTAACCCCTTAACTGCAGGACGTCACTTGCGTGACGCTCGGGCGCAAGGGATCATCACGGGGCGTCACTTTTGTGCTTCTGTGTTATTTTGAATTCGCCCGGGCTTTCAAGTGGTGGCTTGTATCATCTATCAGTATTACCAGTGTCCAGCTATAGTCAGTGCTGCTAATGTCATCTGTACTCCCATCCATTGTTGACAATTTAGCCATTTTTCCCGTCCTTGACTCCCCTCCTTACCTCCCGTCCATTGGCCTCTCCTCCCGCCTGCCCAGCTGCGCTGCGCTATGCAAATCCTGGACAGATTTTTCCACCCATTTTATCCATTGAAATTTGCCCTATGCCCTATTCTTATACAAAATATTATATAAAAGAAAGAGAAAAGGTAATTGATACTGTACTGCCATACATCTAGAATGGGCTAATTATCACCTGGCAACACTCCACGTGCACTCGTTCGCCAATTTTCCTTGTTTATTTCCCCTTGAAATATGCCGTATGACTTATTCTCGTGATAAAAATATATACTGTATATAAGAAGGGAAGGGAGAAGCCTAAGTGATATTTACATTCACCTGGAACTACCTAATTTATTATGTATTGTCTAGATGTGATAGGAAGCGTTATGAGGAACACACTGAGGTGGTTTGGCCATGTGGAGAGGATGGAGGGTGAAAGACTGACGAAGAGAGTGTATGTGAGTGAGGTGGAGGGGGAAAGAGGGAGGGGGAGGCCGAGGATGAGATGGAGGGATGGGGTGGAGAGGTATATGAGAGAGGGGGGTGTGAGTTGGGAGCAGGGGAGTGAAATGGCGGGGGACAGGGTGACTTGGAGGCGATTTGTTTGTGGCCACCCCAAACGGGATTGAAGCGTCTGGCGATAGATAGATAGATAGATTGTCTAGATCTCCTGCCAATCATTTCATAGCACATAAATTTGCAGTTGTCACCATGCTGACATTGTCAACCCTTCCCTGCCCATATATGCCACAACATTCAGTTTACTGTCGTCTTTGAGGTGAAACCATGTCTGATTCGCGCCCGTCCACTTCTGCTGCATCTGAGCCCACTGCAAAGGGCCCTATGACCTCTGCCCCTACTAAACCTCATGTGGGAAGGGGTAAAGGGCTAAGTGACTGCCCTGGAACGTGAACTGGTTAATTTATCGATGATTATGATGGACATTGACTACGATCTCTCTAGTGACTCGTGGGATGAAGCAGTGGTGGAAATGGTGACAGTGCTTCTGTGTCCCAAATTCTAAAAGAGTGCAAGTGGAAATGTAAATAATGTGTAAAGAGCAAGTGAAAGCAATGAATGTAAATATAATTGTACAGTGGAAAATAGTTTTATAAGTTACTGCAAGTGACAGTGCATAACATAGTGTAAATAAAATAGAAATGTAAATAATGTAATAAAATAGAAAATGTAAATAGAAATGTAAATAATGTAATAAAATAGAAAATGTAAATAGAAATAGAAATAATTAGTAATATAAGAATATGAGTATAAATACTTGGAGTAATGACAGTGAAAGTGCAAGCTTCGCTTTCTATGCTAGTTTACTGAATGAGAAAGTGAATGCCCGGAGAGAAAATAAACCACTAGTACTGCAGGAAACTTGTGGATAAATATTGTATATATAAAAAAGTGTATAAAGTACTAGGATTATAAAGTGTGAATGTGTTTATGAATAATAAATAACAGCTTGCCTCAGAATACCAGCGTGAAACGAGCATAAGTGGAAAGCTCGTACGTGCTCGTAATTTACATTGCTTTCACAGTGTTTTTCCTTGGGAATATGGATTCCAAACTACTTGCAATTCATAGTGTTTGTAGTGATAATATCAGGCAGTGGTAACCATATTATGGGATATTGGGAAGTGTAAAGTGGAGACTTCGTTACCAAACTTCAGAAGTCTCCACAAGTCCTACAGTAGAGGACAAAGGCTCAACAAACATCCCAGGAGAAAGCTGAAGGTATGTACCATATGCATATTTAATTATACTATTCTAGGACTAATAACTGATTTTGGGCAAATATTTTTAAAAAGTAAGTCGGAGCGCGATTATCCCCGCAGGATGGGCATGGTGCGATCCTGACATCCCCACGGTTAAGGGGTTAAGTGAAGACAAAGGGGATCTGCAAGGCTTGGTGAATGAGTTTGGAAGTGTGTAAGAATTGGAATCTAAAGGTGAATGTAGGGAAGAGTAAAGTCAGGGTCTTCGAGAGAAATGAAGTCACTGGATGTACAGGGAGGCTGGACGATGAGGAAATGGAAAATGTGAGTGCATTTAAGTACTTCGGTAGTGTGATGAGTAAGGATGGAAGTTTGGAGGGTGAAGTGCTTGGAAGGGTACAACAAGGAAGAAAGGTTGCTGGTCCTTTGAATGCAGTGATAAGGAACAGGGAAGTGAGCATGGAAGTAAAAAATTTGCTCTATGACAGTATTGTGATACCAACTCTAACATGTGGAAGTGAAGCTTGGACCTTGTTGGAGGGACAGAAGTCAAAGGTGAGAGCAGTGGAAATGAGCTATTTGAGAGAACCATGTGGAGTTACATGGAGAGACAGACTGACAAATGAGGAAGCTAAGGTGCATTGTGGTGTGGATGTGATAGAAAGCATTAGGAGAAATACATTGAGGTAGTTTGGCCACGTGGAGAGGATGGAGAGTGAGAGACTAATAAGGAGAGTGTATGTGAGTAAGGTGGAGGCCAGGGATGAGATGGAGGGACGGAGTGGAGAGGTATATGATAGAAAGGAGTGTGAGTTGGAAGCAGGGCAGTGAAATGGTGGGGAACAGGATGATATGGAGGTGATTTGTTTGTGGCCACCCTTTATGGGATTAAGGTGTCTGGCAATACATAGATAGACATGTAATATACAGTAATCCTCGATGTAATGAATCCTTTTATAGCAAACTTCGGATATAATGACCCCTTTTCCAAAGCGAACTTCTGCCAGATATAGCGACCTTTTGTAGCAATATCCGGTGGAAGTTCGCTTCCTGGCAAGGTAAGTGTACTGTAACTGTACTATATTATAGGCATTGTATTTAAATGTACAACTTCATACAGGATGGTATTTACTGTACATTTACTGTATAACTACATAAACCATTGAGTTCTCAATGTGAAACTTCATAGAGTAAGTTGTGATTGTGCAAGTAGGACCGAACGACTCCATGGATTTAGCGACCTTGGGTCGGTAATCCCTTTGTTAATAATGACCATCGGATATAGTGAACTTTTGGATATAACAACCCACCCCTCCCCCAATTGGTTCATTATATCGAGGGTTTACTACATAGATTCATACGTATATTTAGGACAGCAAAACAAAAAAGTGCTGGTGCAAAGGGTATTATATTTAGTAAAACCCAGGATGCATAATTCATTATTGTGCGAGTATTCTGATCCTAAAAAGTTTTGATAAACAGACAACACTAATCTCCAGTAACATAAAACAGACAACACTGATCTCCAGTTATACAAAACAGACAACTCTGATCTTCAGTTTTACAAAACAGACAACACTGATCTCTAGTTATACAGTCTTCTGGACACAGTTACTCCTTGTGAACTGTGGCTGGGGAATGGCTGGAAGACACTGTATAAATGCAGCACTAAATAAGATGTAAAAGAGAATGAAAATTTCTAAGTCATTGTAAGGGGAGATTTGCAACTAGGTAACTGAGAGAGAGAGAGAGAGAGAGAGAGAGAGAGAGAGAAATACAACAAGGCAATGAGAGTCAGGAGACCTGTGCTTATGTATAAATAATTTTCACACGCTGAAATTCACAATATTACTCATCCATCCATAACTGGTTTCAACAAAGGTGTTAAGTGGGGCATCCACATGTGGGAGGAGGATAGTGGTCCACTTCTGGTTGTGTTGGGCTGGTTTTTAGGTTAGTGCAGACTGCACTTGAAGAAGGTGAATGAATTTCACCATTCATGAATAACAGGTCCAAGTTATACCAGTTGGTGGTAATATGGGATGATTGTGTTGTAAAGAAACAGTGGACTAGTGGGATGGGCATAAGGAGAGGTGGGAGAGGTAAAGAGAGAGAGAGAGAGAGAGAGAGAGAGAGAGAGAGAGAGAGAGAGAATGGCACAGAAGGAAGAATGAATTATTTGTTACTTGTAGTTGATAAACCTAGCATTTACAGGTGTTGATGGATTAAAATCTGCATTTTTCAATGGTTTCTCTCCTTCACTGTTCAGTCTGATGCAAGTACAGTAATCCCTCCAAGATCAGACGTAATAGAGCCAAAGGCACGTCCGGGATTTGGTTTTGTCCGGAACTTAGGAAAAATGCCCCTGGACAGGTACTTATGGACCCGAACCCAGCCTAACTTTGAAAGCCATCTAAATAACTCCCTACCAGACATGCACAGCACCTATTTAAGACCTTATGCACACAAAAAAGGGACAGAAACCATGAAATAAATGAAAAGGAACCAGAGAATGAGAAATCAGAAGTGAGTATGGAAAATATTTAGTAGCGTACAGGTACTTACGACACGTCCATGGCCGTCACGAAGATTAACCGGCCTCCTTTCAGGCTCTGACCATGGTGAAGGTGCACTTGAAGCATGTATGGTAATCCAGTGTTGCGCTGCACTTGATCCTTTGCACTCTGAATTCTAATTTCTTAACGCTGCACATTCTGTTCTTACTTGCACTGCACTTGAAACAAGTGTTGCACTTCGCATTTAATCCTTTGCACTCTGAATTCTAATTTCTGAACACTGCACATTCTGTTCATACTTGCGCTGCACCTGAAACACACCAGTGTTGCACTCTGCACTTAATCCTTTGCACTCTGAATTCTAATTTCTTAACACTGCACATTCTCTTCTTACTTGCGCCATGCCAGTTTCAATACGCCAGTGTTTCACTCTGCACTTAGTCCTTTGCACTCTGAATTCTAATTTCTTAACACTGCACATTCTGTTCTTAACACTGCACAACACTGTAAATTCCCATGTGGTCTAGTGGCAAGTTACTGCTGTTTATTTACTGTCAGAGCCAAAGAATAGGTGTTGTAGGTGGCCGAGAGGTGCGTCGCTGTGACATGGCGATGGTCTATCCACTGCAGATGACTCTGAAGATAGTCACAAACTCACGTCCAGTAGAGACTTCACCGTGGCCAATGCGCTGGGCAGTGGCTCAAAGGCAGATGGCAGGTTTTGGTGAGGCAGTGGTGTGGAGCCAGGGTTGGGGACGGCGAGGGTCACGGGCCTGAAAAAGGTGTCAATGGTTGATTGACGTAAGGAACAGTGATTCTGGCAATTGGTGATGCGCTGCCTAAAAGCGCGCACTTCCTTCACAAGTCCCAGGGGACCCATCTCCCTGTCGCACTCCAGGTGTTCTAGGTAGTCCAGAACGAACTCGACATGCTCCTGGAATGTGCTCAGCTTGAGGATGGCTGGAGTAGTGGCGCGCTAAGAGGAGTTCGCATCATCCTCACTGTCCTAGTCGGAATCTTCCGGCTGGGTACTTGTACCTGCAACAGAAGATGCGATCTCGATATCAGACATGATCTGATACCCATGATCGCCCTCATCGTCATCCAACCACTCAGGCACTTCATCCACATCCACCTCATCACCAGCTGCATGAAGATGTGCATGGAAGTCATTCACATCAAAACCTAGAAAGTCGTACATCACATCGGCTCCGAGAAGCAGACGAAACCAACCACTTTCCAGAGTCTTGACAGGGACTTCCCTCCATGCACTGGCCCAGTTGTAGATGGCCGACTTGAGGTTGTAGCGATGAAAGTTTTCCACAGTCTGCTGGCCTCAAGTGTCCCATCCCTCCTTGCGCTCATCCTCGTCCTCGAGAACAACCATCACCTCATCTTGGAACTTCTGACGGTACAGCCTCTTCGCTACCATGATCACTTCTTGGTCCATTGGTTGGATGAGAGCAGCCGTATTAGGCGGCAAGAACAAGCACCTAATGCAGCCTTTCTCAGTCACCAACTCCATGTCAGACGGATGCGCAGGTGAATTGTCCAGAAGAAGGAGAGCCTTTACTGGTTGTATTTACCTAGTTGTGATATACAGGAAATGAGCTACGCTCATGGGGTCCCGTCTGTTTCTCAGTAAGTCAAATTTTGCTTTAAACTCGTTTAAGTTTTTAGACTGGACGATCTCTTTGTCCAGGTTATTCCACAGGTCTATACATCTATAAGGAAAACTATATTTCTTGATATCCTTCAAGCAGCTTGGCTTCTTCAGATTCATTCTGTGTCCTCTTGTTGCTCTCTTATCCCATTAAAACAGATCTTCTCTGTCAAGTCTACTCCCATCATGGACCTGAACACTGCAATCGAGTCACCCCTCTCTCCTTTCCTCTAAGGAAGGCAAATCCAGCTTTTCCAGCCTCTCTCTGTACGACAGTTCTGCCAGACTGGGGACCATCTTAGTTGCTGTTCTTTGTATTCTCTCAATATTGTTTATATCTTTCTTTTTGTGTGGGGACCACAGTACTGCTGCATATTCTAACCTGAGGCAGATCATGGCGACTATCAATTTTTTCATTATCTCCTCATCCATGTAATGAAATGCTACTCTTATGTTAGTCAAGAGTTTATACGTCTCTGTAATATGCTTAGTTAATATGTTTGTATGGGATTACCAGTGTGTTCGTCTGATAATGGATGACCTCCTTGACGAAGTGCTGGTGAAACCAGTCTTTGAAGATCTTGGCTGTGAACCAAGCCTTCACAGAATGGTACCATACAACAGGATGGACATCCATCAACCCACAAAGGCACCGAGGCTGCTTTGCATGGCCAACAATAATAGGCTTGAGCCGGTGCATGCCGTTAGCACTGGCAAAACACAATGCAGATATCCATTGCTTGGAGAGCTTTTGTCCAGGTACACGCTTCTCCATCTCCTCTGCTAGGGTGTTCGTGGGCAGTGAGCAATAGAAGAGGCCAGTTTCGTCAGCATTGTACACTTGACCGAGAGTGAGGCCCTCCCTGTCGATCAAGCCCTTCACCTTCTGCCGAAACTCTTCTACTCCATCCTTGTTGGCGTCCAAAGCTTTGCCATGGGCCTTACGGTTGGTAAGGCCATCTCACAGTTTGAAAGCAACGAGCCATCCTTCGGATGCCTTGAAATCTGGGGAGCCGTGAAGTCTTGTGAACTTCTCCGCGGCAGCCTTCAGCTCCGTGCCACACACCAGCAGCACATTGTTGACAATACCAAATCAGCGTGGAGTAGTCGACTTCTGCAAACCTGGGAGGGTACATAATCTTCCTCTGCACATTGCATTTGGTCTTCGATGCGAAGTCTGCCGTGTACTGGGTGAGTTTGTCCTAGGATTTCTTTATATCAACCAAGGTAAAGCGGGCCAGGTTGAATTCACGGAGGATGAGGGAAGTCAGCCATCCCACGTCCACCTTCTCCAATATTTCCCGCTTCTTCTCCAGAGTCAGAACCAGTCGTTTCCCCTTCTTGGGTGGCCAGGCCATCGTCACACACAAGAGTATGAGGCAGCAGAGGAACAACAGGGCCTGCAACAGGTAGGGCACCACCACAAAAGCGAGCATGTGGGCAGCCATAGCGACAAGCGTGCAGTCACGATGGTAGGTAGGTGGGAAATGGGGAGGATGCAGGGGCGCTTTAGCGAATGTCGGAAGAACTACGCGTCACTGTGCAGCAAATTTAAAGTAAGGATGAAAGCATATATATATATATATATATATATACATATACAGGTAAGCCCTTAATTCACGCGAGGGTTACGTTCCCAGACCCTTTGCGTATGTGGTAAATTCGCGTATACATTCTGCCCTTGTGTGCACATAATTACGCATGTCTACTAAGTATATTACATCTGAATAATACTGTTTATGCACTACATACATCTTATAAACTAGCATAAAGTATGAAAAACAACAAAAATGTAAGAAATTTGACACTGAAACTTGACAAGCATAAGCGTAGGTGGAGACACTTCAGCAGTTTGGTGCACAAACCCTCACTGCCTCCCATATGCTACATTCTGCCTTCTTTATTGTCCAAACAGTTGACTCATTCACCCCAAACATACGGTTCCAAGCCAGTTCACAGGCATAGGTGGAGACACTTTAGCACAGTCTGGTGCACTAGCCCTTATTGACTCCTGTATGCTACGTTCTGTCTTCTTTATTGTACGAACGGTTGACTCACCCCAAACACACGGTTCAGAGACAATTCACCATGAAGTCAATTCACCATCAAAACATGGACGATTCCCTGTCATTCTATAATTATACTTATTATTGATTAATTAATACTTTAATAACTAATTTTCAGGGAGATTTTATAACTCATATAAGTAAAAAACTAGTGTACTGTACTTGCTAAATAAACTGGTATGTAAATAAATGACGGGGAATCGTCCTGACGGAGAATTGTCGCCGACATTCCTCCCTTAAGTTTGTCCAACACTTTAACTTTCTCTGTCAGCAACATCACTTTACGAGTCCATTTTGGTGTGTTACTACATGCATCACTAGCACTATGCTTAGGCCCCATGTTGGCAGACAAGGCAAGCAATCACTGGAAGGCAGAAAAATAAGCCACAAATAACGATTCGCGAGTCATGCATGGTTCGACCGTCGGATTCAAACTGACTGTGTGGTGCGTGGTAGACCGACCTCCCACACACACACACACACACACATATACATACAGTATATGTATGCACACGGGCAGCAGGTAGGCATTTTTATATTTTATTCATTTCTCTTGTTTCGTTTTTAAAGTTTCGTTTTTAAAGGCTCTCTTGTATATTAAAATTATTTATTTGAATACTATAATTTTATGTTTTAATTATTGTACGAAAAATTCGTGGATAACCGAAATCGCGTGAAAAAAGTTCGCGTGAATTAAGGGCTTACCTGTATATATATATCATTTTCGTTTTTAAAGGCTCCAACATGCTTGCATGTGTCGGCCTTGGTCACCTAATGGCGGCTTTCCATGCTGCACGATCCATTGCAGCCTCCCTGTTCAGTCCCTTAACCCTGAGGTCACACTTAATGACCTTGTCCCATGTCTTTCTCGGTCTACCCCTCATAACCCCACCCCCAATATTAACACTTCTCACGTTCCTCACCCGCTTATCATCCCCCATCCTGTCCACATGTCCAAACCATCTCAATCTACCTCTCCTCATCACAACACCAATACACTCCAGTCCCATCCTACCTCTCAACTCTTCCATCGTAAACCCAGCCCCTCCAGGCCTTGGATGCAGGGACGCACTGCACATCCACCTAATCACTGTCATTTATGTACGTCTGAGCTGGCGAATATCTTCCTCCTTCACTGCCCAGGTCTCACTACCATACAGCATTACACTCCTAACACATGTTGCATACAAAGACCTCTTAGCACGTAGGGAGAGTCCTCTCAATGTCAGGAGAGGCAAGAGCTCCCTGAACTTCTTCCAACCACTTCTCACCCTAGCCACAAAGCTAGCATTTTTATGTTTTTTGGCCATTTTTGATCTCAGAGGACATGAGCCCAAAATGTCTGGGACACGGGGTGTCCAGGATTTGGGCGTCTGGGTCTTACAGGGATTACTGTACACTATCAACCCATGTCATTGTCATAACTCCAAGGTTATGTGGACATCAAGCCAGTGGTAAAAAAAAAAAAAAAAAAAAAAAAAAAAAAAAAAAAAACACTGGTGACTCTCAGACCTCCTACTGAGGTTATTTTAAAGAAATATCTTTATTATGACAAGGTGGTGCATAAGGTGAGTAGGTGTGCTGTGGTAGTTAGGGGGGAAGGGCTGCACTGTTATGTGTACAAAGTGGAGTGTTTGTAAGTTGTATTTATGTTGGTACTGCAGTCAAGAGTATGAAAGAACTGAGGTGAACAGCTGAGAAAATTAGCAAACGTATTCTGATATGAAGCACATGACGCAGACTTGCAGGCAGCACCAGTCCATCAGGCTTCAATATCCTTGTGTTTGAGAGAAACAGTAATGCATAAAAATATCAAGTATATATTCCTTACAGGAATTTCAGTTAAACATTATCTTCCTATAATAATATGCTTATAAATTAATCTACAAGACATTATTACCACTAAAACTTATCTAACCCTATGTATTACTGTACAGTAGTAATATCATCATCATCATCCATCCAATCCTACATTGCCCCATGAGGAGCGTAGGAGCCCAGGGCTTGGCAAGTTGGTCCTGACATTAAAGATGAGAGTGACCAGCCTCACTCATCCCTGAGTGGCATTTTGTGAGCAATAAACCCCATCCATCCCATGAATATAAACCTACAAAGGCTCAATCCGAATGGAGCACCTTAATTACCCATTAAGCCACCAGGTGCCATAATTTGGTTATATGGTTACCACCCAACATAATAAATGGTTTCCTGGTGTACAGGAATCCATTTGGCTTGTCATCAATGTAGAGTTACCCCCAGGCAGAAGAGGATTAAGGCATGCATGTAACAAAAAAAAAAAAAAAAAAAAATGAAGGGATGGGGGAATGAGAGAACACAACAGGGTACTAGATATGAGGTTAACTAACAACCCTAAATTGTGGCAAAGGAAAATAAGAAAGGCAGTTCTCCAGTGGCTGGCAATTTGGTGGCCGCTGAGCATGAGAGGGAGAAGAATAACTCAAACTTCTTGCATGTGATGAAAAGCATAATAGTAACACTGGATTAAAAGACCAGTGCTGATGTTCAAACAACGCTCAGAAAATCTGAGGGCTGGAAGATGACCCACAGGTGTTGGTACTGTGTTCAGGAACATCACCCATGATGTAAGGGTTAATAACTCTGTACCTACCGGCAATTATTCTATTCTTACCTGTTCACATGAATGATATTATGACTCAACTGTGTTTGAATGTTATTTGTAACAGGGGAGAATGGAGTCAGCACTGGTGGAAGGTAAGGCAATGGAGAGGAAAGTCTGGATTACTTTTGTATGATACAGAATACACTAGCTCTCAGGGCTAGCTCCTGACCATTCCCCTTTGCAAACCTTTGCAAATTCAGTTACATGGATTTAAGCTACATTACTTTTACATGCCAAAATCATGTGGCATGAGAAAGGGCTGCACATTAAAAACTGAACATGATGTATCTCCACAGAAGCTGGTTAGGGAGAGCTTGAGCTCCCATTTCACTTGCTCTTGACCATTTCCCTTTGCTGACCTCTTCAAGTCACAGACACTAGGAGCAGGCCAGTATGCTTTCATAAACATGTTTCTCTATCTGTGTACTGTACACTACACTACATTACACACCACACATTGTATCCTGCAATGACACAGGATGGCACCACCAATGGCGTGTGGCTGGAAAACTTTGCCCCAGCTACCTAGTGGCAGACACAAGGGATGGCATGGGATGGGTTCTATCAAAGGGATTTGGGCCAAAATGGAGTTGGGCCCCAATAGTGATGGGGGTCCAAATCTAGGAGTAGTGCCCCAGGAACCTGCCCTATCATTTTGTGCACAATAGCAGGGCAGTGACGGTGCCACGCTGTGCTTGGATGGGTGTCCCTGTGGCTGCTCCAACAGGGTGCCCCAAGGTCACTGGTCACAGCTGGTGGGTTATGGATCTCTGTTCCCTTATCTGAGCTAAGGGCTGTGCAGGTGTGGTATATCTCAACTGTGACAAAACTCAAGCATAATGAAAAAGCAACCCTGAAGAAATAATAAAAGCCAAGGGGTTCAGATTTGCACTTAGAATGTGGGCAGTATGAAGGGTAGAGGTGGGGTTGGCAGACACCTTGAGCAGGAGGTGGGCTGATGTCTGTTGCACAGTCAACAGGAAGTCAGATGGAGAAGAGGATCAGCAAGGATGATTGTTGGTAAGGATTGTAGGAACAAATTATTCTGGAAGGGAAGTGCTGAGGGATATAGTGAGGTGGCTGTGCTTGATGAAGAGAAATAAATGAGATATGAAAGCAGTGAGAGTAAATGAAAGCATTACTGTAGCTACAGTGTTCAAATTAATGTCTGGAAAACTCCTGGTAGTGATACTATTAGCATGTGTCCCACGGGATATCTTGGATTCTGAAGAGAAAGACAAATTCTTGGATGATTTGGTATGTGTGGTTGGAGGTAAGATGATGATGAGACTGCTGTTTTAGAAGGGGATTTCACTGAGCATGTGGGTGCAGCTGCACAAGGATGTAAAGATATGCATGGGGGATGCATATACGGTACAAAGAATGAAGGTGAGAGGATATTCAAGTTTGGAGTAATAGGGAACATGGTTGTGTGCAACACTATGTTTAGGAAAGGAGAATGTTTTTATGAGTTTGCATAATATTCCTTGGGCTTGCAAGCAGGGTGTTTTACTCTAAAATAATTTTTTTTTTTCTTACATGCAGGTACTACCATATAAGCTTCTCTGAGAAACATTAATGCTTCTTGACTCCTCAGTGAGCAGCACCATGCCTGGCTAAATCCTGCTGAACTTAACACGTGAATGAATAGTCAGGTGCCGAGTGAGATCTGTATTCCTTCTGAATAGTTTACCACATTCATCACATTTGAATTTTTTCACTCCTGAATGAATTAGTAAGTGATCACTGAGATGACTTTTACCACTAAACAGTTTACCACATACTTCACACTTGAATTTCTTTACTCCTAAATGAATTAATACATGTCTGTTGAGATCACTTTTCCGAGCAAACCGTTTACCACATTCTTCGCACTTAAAATTTTTCACTCCCGAATGAATTAATAAGTGTTGTGTGAGATGACTTTTTTCGCTAAAGAGTTTGCCACATTCACGACACTCAAAGTTCTTCACTCCTGAATGGCTTACTATGTGTCGGATAAGATCACTTTTCTGACCAAACTGTTTACCACATTGATCACAACTTAATATCTTCACCCCCAAGTGAATTAACAAGTGTCGAGCGAGATGACTCTTGTTACTATACATTTTACCACATGTTTTGCATTTAAACTCCTTTTCTCCTGAATGAACCACTGTGTGTCGAGCAAGATTGTTCTTAAAAGGAAAAGCTTTACCACACTCTAAACATCTGAACGGCTCACCTTCACCTGAAAAGGTTGCTGTGTCTTGGTCATCCTCATTCTCACCAAGGAACACTCCTTCATCCACAGCACAGTCTAACTGCACATCAGGTTCTTCCCAAAGCACCTCCATTAATTTTTCACTCTCCTCACACTCAAGATCTGGCTCTTCATTTACCATGCCCATTACATTATTCCTCCCAGCTCTTTCAGTTCCTGCCATAATACTTAATCCCTCAGTGGCTGCAAGTGTTAAACAATGCCCTCCAGTGCCAGCAGTTTTGAAATAATGCAGGCTATAAAAAACTGTGAAGAATTATGGGAAGAGAACGGTCACTGGTATGTTTACACAACCCTATTCTACTATCCCAAGCACTCAAACAACCAGTTCGTCTTGGATGTTTTCATTCATTTGTTTACGTGTAAATGGCACAAGCAGTAATTTTATTAATTCTTCCACAAATCATAGTTAATCACAGGATGGGTTTAGGAAGCTGAAAAACACATCATCAGGTGCACCAGACGATTCTCTTCACATCTGTAAGAAAAAGAAATCAATTTTAGAAATCTGAAAAAATGGACCCCGACCCAGCCTGGGGGACACGCAAATGTTTTACCTCAAGGCCACTGGGGGGTTAAATTACTTTCCACTCTGCTCCACCTCACTGTTAACACCTATTGCAAAAATGATCACTGATGAAAAAAAAAAAAAAAAAAAAAAAAAAAAAAAATGGCTCGCTTGGTAAGCTGCTGTACTCACGCAGTTGCAAGCGCTGGTTCGATCTCCCTATGTGTCAAGTGGGGTTGGTGGAGGATTAGTGCCCCTCCCTGTAAAACAATTAACTCTAAGCCCTTGGCCACCCTGTTTGGGATACATGGCGTCTGGCAATGAATGAATGAATGAATCTATCTATCTATTGCCAGATGCCATAATCCGGTAAGGGGTGGCCATTGACTCTGAGTTATTTGTTTTACGGGGAGGGGCACTAACCCTCCACCAACCCACTTGTTGACACGTAGGGAGCACATATGGTTTGGTTATATGGTTACCACCCAGCATTGTAAATGGTTTCTTGGCTTACAGGAAACCATTTGGCTTGTCACTCAATGTAAAGCCACCTGTAAAGGAAAGAAAGGCAATAAGAAGTGATAGGAAAGATGGAAGAAATAGAGAGAGAGGAGGGCAGGCACAGAAAAAAAAATGATAAAGGCTAAGGAAGAAGTAGGCAGCACTACATCAAGTGAGTGGATGATGGTCGCCACCACCTACCACAATATCAATTCTACAAAATCGTTTGGTACTTTTTTTTTTTTTCTTAAGAATCGAAACTACTATCCCTGTCTTACCCTTATGGCCTACAATAAAAAATGCTACCCTTCATATCCTCACAGTGTAAGTTAGATAATTAGTGTGGCTGCCTAGGATTTATGAACTGGTCTACTGCAATTCATCCTGCTGTAACTGGGACAAGGTCCAGACATACAGTAGATACTATTCCCTCACATTTCTGATCCGGATAAAACTGAATGTCCTCCTCTCTTTCTTTTCTTTGGTTACCAGCCTATTTTTCTGAACTTCTTCAACAGCATCAGGGGTCCTGATTAAAAAAAAATCATCTGTTTTCTTTTGCCTCTGGCATCACACTCCCTAGCTTTATTTCTACACAGTTTCTATGTTTATCATAAAACGTCATGAAATGCATCACTGCATTTTGCCTTGCGACAGTTTTTATTCTAGCCATTTGCCAAAATGGAAAGATTGCAACAACAGTTAAATATGCAAAGAACTTGTTATCATTAGGTAATACTGGTCTGAATACTCAGGAGAGTTCTTCAAGTGTTAGAAACACTGAAATGCCTGTCTGCTGACTGGTAACTGAGAACCACCAATGCTCACAGAATCATTTGGAAAACCAATTGAAAAGGTCTCTGTAGATGACCTAGTGGCAGGGCGTAAGACTTTTACTTTTTCTGATGTAGCCTCTTGAGAGTGCCAGTTCAGGAATCTCCGCCCTCTTGCTATGACGTTCTCTTTTGGACATATACACAAAATTGACACACAGGAAAATATTAACATCAAACAATGAATGAAAACAATACAGATGATTAAATACACTTACCCTACAATCCTAAATAATCACATACAGTAATAAATAAATAAATAAATAAATAAAAATAACGTATTCAAGACAACAGTATTAGCACACCACAGGTTATATGAACAGACCATGAGACAATAATAAAGAAAAATGTGCCCTGTCTTCTCAATGCAAGACCTGAAAAGTGTGTCATGAAGTTTTGGCAGCTTATCAAAATAAATTGTATGGTAAATGCTGCCCTCTGGTGAGAAAATTATGACTTGGTTTTTATTTTATGACCTACATATTAATGCCAGTTCTCATACTGTAGCTACCTTGTATTTTCATATATTAGTCGCTGTAGGTTTATTTGCCATACATGCATAGGCTGCATAGAAATGTTCTAAATTAAACTAGTTCTAATATTTAATTTGAACTATATTTTGATCTTATAAGTATCAGACATAAATATGTTAAGAGGAATCCTACTTTTGTCAGAAAATCTGTCAAATTTACACATATTCTTGTTATTATTTGTTATAAAAATTCATATTTATACACAATATCTTTACACCGTTGGGTCTGGTTAGTACTTGGATGGGTGACCGCCTGGGAACACCAGATGCTGTTGGCATCCCTACGTGTCAAGTGGGGTTGGTGGAGGATTAGTGCCCCTCCCTGTAAAACAATTAACTCTAAGCCATTGGCCACCCCATCTGGGATACATGGCGTCTGGCAATGAATGAATGAAAAATGAATCTTTACACCATCTGAGAGAAAATTTTAAGGGCTTTTCAGTGGCACCATTTATAATATCCTAGTTAGACCATTAAGGATGATATAGCCAAAACTGGAAGTCCAGAACTTACAAAAAGTCCTATCTTTTTATTTTCAAGCAATAAAACTTATGTCCTCTGAGGTGGGATACCTTCATCACATGGTTGTGATATCTGACTTTTTCAGGTCAAAAAAACATGGTTATCAGTGCTGTTGGTTATAAATTTCACAAAAATTTTTTATTCTGAATAGGTCTACCCATTTTTTTTTTTTTTTTTTAAATGCAAGGAAGAAGGAACTGAAGGCCAGGGGCCCGCAAACCGTTCCTTTCAAGGGAAAAAAAAAAAAAAAACAATACAAAAGGGAGTCAAATTCAAGATCTGTTCATTTTGAGATGCCTGGACACACTGCATTTGAAAGAGTAGAGATCGTAGGAAGTAGGAAATACAGACAGAGGGAGACATTTCCAGAGCTGATCTGCTGCATAAATGAAGGACATGGAGTAACGGTTAACTCTTGCATTAGAGCTGGACAGAAAATAGGATGAGAATTTGTTGCTAGACGGGTGCTACAGGCCCGTCATAGTGGTGGAGAGATGCAAGCAGACACTTCAGAGGAGCAGTGACCATTGAAGCAGCGACAGAAAACAGATAAAGCTGCAACAGTGTGGCGGAGAGACAGAGGTTGGAGGAAGCCAGTAAGAGGAGGAGAGTTATTGGGACGAAAAGCCTTTGACTTCACCTTATTGAGAAGAGGTGTGTGTGGAGAGCCTCCCCACACATAAGAGTTGTACTGTACACAGGGGTGACTAAAACCTGTGCACTGTGCAGGGGTAAAGAAGGTATGGAGTCTGCTTAGCACACCTAATCTCTTGGAAGCGGATTTTACAAGAGATGTAATATGATCTTTCCAAGTTAAGTCCCGAGTGAATGCAACCCCAAGCACGTACAAGTATGATGCAGGATTGAGCTGGATATTATTAAACATAAGTGGGTACTCTTGTGGAAAATTTTGTTGGATTGACTGAGTCTCTAATACATTAAAAACAAGAATATTACCCCAGTCAGGGATACGAACCAAGTCAGACATGAGGTGTGCCATAGCCTCACCCCTTGTTTGTTGAAGTAATTGCTAAGATGGACATTGTGTGAACCAAATGGAAAGAGGAAGGGTGGAATCATCAGCGTACGAGTGGATAGGGTTAGATGTACAGCTTAGAAGGTCACTGATGAATAAATGGAAAAGAACCAGTGACAGGACAGAGCCCAAAGGAACACCACTGTTGATAGGTCTAGGAGAAGAACGATGGCCGTTTACAACAGCCGTTATAGAATGACTGATGAAGGCACAGACAGAAGGAAAGAAACCATAGGAGGGCAGTTCGGAAATTAAAAATTTATGCCAGATTCGATTGAAAGCCCTTGAGATGTCAAGTTTTTTGTTTTTTTAATGCAAGAAACAAGGGACCAAAAGCCAGGAGCCCCCAAACTGTTCCTTCCAAGAAAGAAAACAAAAACAATACAAAAGCGAGCCAAATTCAAGATCTGTTCATTTTGAGATGCCTGGACACACTGAGTTTGAAAGACTGGAGATCATAGGAAGTAGGAAATACAGACAGAGGGAGACAGTTCCAGAGTTGACCTGTTGTATAAATGAAGGACTGGGAGTAACGGTTAACTCTTGCATTAGAGAGTTGGACAGAAAAGGGATGAGAATTTGTTGCTAGACGGGTGCTATGCACAAGTCATAGAGGTGGAGGGATGCAAGCAGACAGTTCAGAGGAGCAGTGACCACTGAAGTCTATCTATCTATCTATATACCTAGGCTGCTTCCCCTAAGGAAAGATATAAAGATGCAACAGTGTGGTGAAGAGACAAAGGTTGAAGGGAGCCAGTAAGAGGAGGAGAGTTGATGAGACGAAAAACCTTTGACTCCACCCTATTAAGAAGAGTTGTATGTGGGGAGCCTTCCCACACATGTGAGTTGTACTCTAAACAGGGGTGAATAAAACCCATGAATGAAGTCAACAATTGTGCAGGAGTAAAGAAGGTATGGAGTCAGCTTAGCACACCTAATCTCTTGGAGGCAGAATTTACAAGAGATGCAATATGATTTTTCCAAGATAAGTCCCGAGTGAATGAAACCCCAAGCATGTTCAAGGATGATACAGGCTTGAGATGGAGATTATTAAACCTTAGAGGGTACTCCTGTGGAAGACTGTGTCGGGTTGATAGGTGTAAAATCTGAGTTTTTGATGCTTTAATATGCAATGGCAAAGCATTTGCCAAAGTCCCGAAGGATATATGACCAGGAGTCTGAGAGGTAGGTGAGAAGATTGCCAGTGGAGCATCCCTGACGGAACCCATACTGACGATCAGAAAGATGATTGTAATAGGAAAGATGCTTTAAAATTTTTCTGTTAAGAATAGACTCAAAAACTTCTGAGGAACAGGATGTTAAAGCAAATGGACGATAATCAGAGGGTTGGAATTGGTCACCCTTCTTTGGGACTGGCTGAATGAAAGCAGACTTCCAGCAAGAAGGAAAGGTACAAGTTGAAAGACAAAGGCAAATGAGTTTACCTAAGCAAGGTGTAAGCACAGAAGCATCATTCTTGAGGACAACAGGAGGGACTTCATCAGGCCCATATGCCTTGTTAGTATTGAGGCCAATGATGGCAGAAAATACATCAGCTGAAGAAATTTTAATATCAGCCATGAGGAAGTCAGAGGGGGGAAGTGATGGAGGAACAGCACCGGAATCGTCTAAGATGGAACTGGAGGAGAAAGTGAGCAAAGGGATTTGCTTTATCAGTAGAAGAAATAGCTACTGAGCCATCAGAATAGAAAAAAGGAGGGAAGGATGATGAGGTAAAGTTGTCAGAAAGGTTTCTGGCAAGGTGCCAGAAGGAACAGGAAGAATTTGAGTTGGAGAGTTGAGTGCATTTAGTCATCCATCCATCAAAGGAAATAATTTTTGGAAGAGCAAAGAACCGGCTTAGCATGATTCCAGGCAGAAACATAAAAAAGATGTGATTCAGGGGTGGGTTGGCTCTGGTACCTTTTATAGGCCCTCTCCTTGTTGTGGACAGAAATGGAACAAGTGTGATTAAACCATGGCTTTCTTGCATTAGTCAAAGATATGAGAAGGGAATGTATGCTTCTATGCCCAAGAGAATAACCTCTGTACTGCAAAAGGCACACTCAGATGGCTCCCTGCCATGGAAGCAATAATTATTCCAGGGAAAATCAAAGAAGTACTGCCTGAGGGCCTCCCAATCCGCAGCTCCAAAGTGCCACAACCGACGTTTCTTTGCAGGGTCCACAGGCCGCACCGGAGCGATAGGACAGGTTTGGTAATAAGGTTGTGATCAGGGGAGCCCAATGGAGAGGGAAGATTAACAGTGTATGAAGAAGGATTAGTTGTAAGGAAGAGGTCTAGTATGTTGGAGCTCTCTCCAAGGTAGGATGCTGTACAAGCTGCTCTAGGTCATTAAGGATAGAAAAGGTGTAGGCTTGTTCACCAGGTGGATCAGTGAAAGGAGAGGAGAGCCAAAGGTGGTGGTGAATGTTGAAATCTCCTAGAATGGAGATTTCAGAGAAAGGAAAAATGGATAGAACGTATTCCATCGTGGAAGACAGTCGAAGAATTTTTCATAGAAGAATCAGGGGATAAGTAAACAGCGCAGATATATTTAGTCAGAGAATGACAGGAGAGCCGAAGCCAGAGAGTAGAGAAATCAGAAGAATCAAGTTAAGGAACAAAAGAGCAAGATAAGTCGTTGCATACATATAAACAATAGCCACCTTTGGCTTTGAAATGAGTATTGAGAAAGCAGGAGGATAGAGAAAAGGGTTTGCTATCAGTTGCCTCAGACAGCTGAGTCTCAGTTAAGATAAGAAGGTGAGGTTTAGAGGACGAGAGGTGGTGCTCAACGACGAGAAAGTTAGAGGAAAGGCCATGAATGTTGCAGAAATAAGAAGTGAGTCTGACAGTGGTTCCAGGCAGCTCGCTGAGTCATCACCAGGAGAGGGGCGGATGATGGAGGCATTTATGGTCCTCCCGACCCCCACGAGGACTCCGAAGCTTGGTTATTGGACACCATTTTTCTTGTTTAATTTTGCAAAGGAAATGTAGTTTGTACTGTGCATGTAGTGTGGTGCTGACAGTTAGAGAAACTTGTATTGGAGAGCATGCTGGTCTACTCTCTCTCTTACTGAAACACTGAACTCACACAGGAATTCACCTGGCTTTGTTCACTGAGCCAGAGCAGCCACTAGGAAGCATTATCAACCATGCAGTGCTGCTAATGTTGGCATGAATAGCAACCAGACTTTGCAAGCAAACATGACCAGATTCAACTGCTATATCTACAAGTTATTGTTCATATATTTTGCCTCTACTTTGAACAATCGATATTTTTGGAAATCAGATATCCATAAAACTGGGATTTTACTAATAAACACTAAATGTCAACAGATTCATCACTATTACTGGACAATAACTGCCAATGCATAGGTAACTGCTGCCAAACACTATATTTCAACAAACCAGTATTACTGAATAATATTGCTAAGACACAAGACATTACGGTATTATTAGTCAATTACTGTTACTGCACATACAACTACTAGTGAGCCATAAATTTAAATATACAGATCATCACTAATGCAACTTAAGCTGTCTGTACAGACTAAAATTACCACTGTGTTCTTTACTTCAACCAGTGCCGTTTCTAGCCTTTTGGGGGCCCTACGCGAAATGCTGTTTGGGGGCTCCTATTTTGTGAAACTATGGCAGGGGGATTCCAAACCCTCTAAGGTGGTCCGGGGGCAAACCTTTAACATATAAATGCATCAATCAGGTGCACTTTAAGAGGAAAAGAGGCTAGATCCGTGAAAAATTCTTAACATCTTTTTTTCTCTCAAATCCAAATCAAGAATTTCAAGTTGAATCAAGAAATATTCGTACATATGTGTAAAACTTCATCCTTTGACGTACATAGCCAACACCGCAGAACATTAGAACATCACAAAGTATTTTGTGACCTCATTATTAGGCACGGGACTCACCTTTAACCCCTAAAATGCGGGTCGTCGCGTTTGCGACGCTCGTCAAAAAGGACATAACAGCGGATCGTCGTGTTTGCGATTCGATTTAATTTTGAATAAACGCGGGCAAGCAGGTTCAAGCTGGTATTGTCTATCAGTACCGCCACCCTTTAGCTACAATTAGCATACTTGACCTTTGTACCACTGACCTCCGTTGTTGCCAAGTATCGCTTTTTTTACCCACCCACCCCCACCACGGCCCGGCCACCCTGGCTGTGATATATGGCAGTGCGCTGACTGCTCAGAAATGTCAATCTGCACTCTCCTCTCACAAGCAGTTTATGCTAATTGGAAACGCTTGTTTCCCCAGTTGTCACACTAGCTTTTTTTCACGCGGTTTTCCCCTGTTTAGCGTCAGTTTACCGCAGGCTTTCAAGGTGACATTATGGCGAATTCTAGCTCTTCCGAGTCAGTGCCTTCCAGCCCTCCGCAAAAGGGCTTTGTGACCTCTACCCCTTCTAAACCCTTACTAGGGAGTGCAAAGGGCCTGAGTGAGTTGGCTATAGGCCTAGAACTACTGAAAGCCTCTATGGACTACGGTAGTGATGTTGGTGTGTGGTCGAGCCTTGCAGAATCAGACACTTTATCGTCGAGTGCTGAGTCTGAGGTGCAGGAAGAGGTCATTGCTGTGCCTAGTACCTCGTCAGGCAAGGCTCCACAGCAGAAGGGAGTGGCGTATGGCAAGGGGGCAAAGAGGAAGCGAAGTGGTGACCCCGGTTCCCAATCATTGTTCCCCGCAGGCCGGCCATTGTCCCCAACCTCAGGTTAGGCCACCGCCATACCGCCTCGCACCCCCAGCCCCATTATCTCTTCATCATCGTCTGCAGTGATTTCTCCAGAGTCTTCGGAGTCTCCTTCACCACCTCGAAAGGGAAGTAGGCAGTCTCGTAGTCGTAGAGGTTTCCGTAGGCCCCATGTTCGTGCCGGCATGAGTAGAAAAGTGTCTAGTAGTGGTAAAATTAGTGGTAAGGTTTCTTGCACTAGGCAACTCACCACCCAGCCTACTGTGAGTGACCTTGAACCTTCTCCCAATCTCCCCACAACCACCACAACCGCACATTCGCGACCTACCTCACCCACTGCCACACAGCCGGCCTCACCCACTGCCTCACGGCCTGCCTCACCCACTGCCACACGGCCTGCCTCACCCTCCGACGCACCCACCCACTCCCAGCCTAGGCAGGGCACTCTGGATGCCTTCGTGTGGTCTGATGGCTCTGATTTTGTGTCAGAGGATCTGCCCTTTGATTCAACTGGGTCTGGGATCCAGGCTGACTTCCCTGTCCCCGAGGGTGGTGAATGTTTGGACTACCTGTTGGCCTTCCTGGATGAAGAAGTCATGCAGCATATTTGTACCGAGACCAACAGGTACGAAGGACAATGTGCTGCAGTTCGTGAAGGTGAAGGTGCCACGCCATCCATGTCGCGGATGGCAGCATGGGTTCCTGTGACGATCCGGGAACTATTTGTATTCATCGGCTTGATGCTTCTCATGCCACATAACTGGAAGCACAAGCTCAAGGAGTACTGGACTGCTGACGACCTGTGCCCCACACCCATCTTCAACAAGTACGACTCAGGATCGTTTCAGGCAACTCATGACGTACCTGCACTTCGCTAACAATGATGAGCCTTCCCAGACTGACCCCCTATGGAAAGTGAGGGAAATCCTGAACTTGATCAAGGACAAGTTTATGACGTTCCTTCGGCCCTTCAAGAAAGTAGTTATCGACGAGTCCTTGGTTTTGTTCAAGGGCCGTCTTCGGTTCATGCAGTATATTCCTAGCAAATGCCACCGCTTTGGAATAAAGTTTTTCGTGCGGTGCGACTGCAAGACGGGGTTCATCCTAGACTTCGTCATCTAGACCGACCCCCTTGGATTCTCTGGCTCTGTGGTGAAAGTGCTTCTGGAAAAGTACTTCGGCAGGAATCATGTCCTGTATACTGACAATTATTATACAGCACTGAAACTCGTAAAGTACCTTTCAGACGGCTCCTGTGGCACTGTCAGGAGCAATAGGGCACACTACCCTGGCTTCCCCGAGGCTGCAAGATCAAAGCGGGGAGAAGTGCATCTGAAGAAATCAGAGAAGATGCTGGCGATACGGTGGCACAACAAGAGGATCGTCGATATGCTCACCACAGTACACATGGGGGAAATGCAAGCCACAGGGAAGGTCGACAGAAGGACTGGCGAGCCTGTGATGAAGCCTGATGCTGTAACTGACTACAACGTCAATATGCGGCTGGTGGACAAGTCCGATATGATGATCGGAGAGATTGACTGCCTGAGGAGGAACTGGCGCTGGTACAGGAAGGTGTTCTTGCACTTGCTGGATATGTGTATGCTGAATGCCTTTATCCCGTATAAGATCAAGAACAGGAAGCCAGCTAATTACTCTCTCAGGCAGTTTTCAAGGACTTGTGTTTACCAGCTACTTCAGCGTTTTGGACAGGTACTGGCATCAGGTCCCAGGCGCCACTCACAGACACGTCCAGACCGCCTACAGTGCCAGGACTACCTTCAGCGACACCGCCTCAAGCCACTGCCTAGCACTGCCAAGAGGGGGAAAGCACTGAGGAGGTGCTATGTTTGCAGCCACACCAACCGGCAGGAACGAAGTTTTAGACGCACCTCCTTGCAGTGCAAAGAGTGTCAGATTCCCCTGTGCGCTTACCCGTGTTTCTCTGACTACCACAGCCTGAGCAGATATTGAAAATAAGGATGGAAATATGTAAATAATACTGAGCGTGACAGTGATACTAGTGCTTAGTTTTCTTGTACGTACTGACAATGACAGTCAGTTGAGTGTAAATTAGTGTATGTAGTTGTAAAAGCACTGACAGTGACAGTGATTTCAGTGTAAATTATTGTACATAGTAATATAAGTATTGACAGTGACAATCACTCCAGTGTAAGAAGTTGTAAGCATTTATTTCTATTCTATGTTATGATGGTGACAGTTTGATGTGTTAGAAATATTATTTCTATAAGTAATGACAGTGACAGTGATGAATTAGGCACTAAACTGACAGCGAGAGTGAAAGTGAGCGATAAAAATGAAGTGCGAGTGGCCGACAGGAATGAGAATAAAGTGACTGGCATAAGGCAGAATAAAAGCGCACCGCAGTGGTCTTTATCATTCCCGCTTCACATTACTGGCAGTGACAGTGATTTTTATGGCCGTAATAGTGACATGCGAACCTTTGGGAAGTACTATCATGGAAAATAATGTAGTATACGTGTTTTTAGCGGTGAAAAGGGAAATGTTTGTTCAGTGACGGGAAGACCGCCGCCGCGCTGCATGTCGGCCGTACACTCTGTTGATTTTAGCCTTATTTTCAGTGCTGATTGTACAAATACGGATTCCAAACTACCTGTATGTTGTAGTATAAAGTTTACTGTGACAGACTGAGGCTGTGGTAGTGGGGAAACTGGGTTGCTGGACGTGTGAAAGTGAAGATTTTGTTACCCAACTTTGCAAGTCTCCACAAGTCCTTGGGTAGTCCACGAAGGCTCAACACCTGTCTCTGGAGAAAGCTGAATGTAAGTACTATCTGCCGTAACAATTATAATGTTCTAGGGTTAATCTCTGATTTTTGGCAAATATTTTCCTACAGGTACTCAGACTGCGATACAACCCTGCCACACAGGGGGTGTCGGCTGTCGACGGCCGCGCTTTAGGGGTTAATGAATGAGAAAAATTTGTACATAATATTTTTATGAAAAAAACACCCACATGTGAGCATTCTGCATTGACCTAAAAATAAAATCAGAAATTAAAAATCCTGGTGGTATCTAGTATCTGCGCCTTACTGTGAATGCTTCTGCAGTACTTCAGTGACATTCTGACTAAAAATTTCAGAAGAAACGAGTACAATTTTGGGAGTTTCTTATTTAAATACATTACTTACATTACTCATTTTATGGCACTTACAATAATTGACAGGTCCAATGTACCCCCTACAAAATTTATTTCATGACTATAGACTGACTCAACACACATTTTAATTTCTAAAAAAAAGCCAATAATGGCAGCTCGAGGCATTGGGGGTTCTGTGGTGGCTTCGGGGGCCCTATGCAACCACGTAATTTGCATATAATAAGAAACGGCACTGATTTCAACAGTTGCTATCTAGTGTTTATGCAAAAATTTTACAGCTGTAATCTCAAAGGATAACACAACAGCTAACTGATCCAAGACCAGTTCCTCCACACATCAAAGATTCATATTTCTTACAATGAAGGACACTACACAGAATATAACTCACAAATTGTCGGTCAAGTTACCTCTTGCGGGATGTGCCGAGGCAGCATAACATGTGCTTTCAGTCTTGTTGTATACGTTACCAGTACAGTAAATTATTACTCAGGCAACTCCTTGATGACTTCACTGTCTATGTCTCCTTCACTGCTCTGACACTAACTGTGAACCTGGAACATGAGGTGCATGCCATTAGACCAGCATTTCTATGATCTTGACAACACTGTCTGGTGAACTCACATTTTTGCACAAAACCTTGTCGACAAACAGTAAATTGCGCAGGATATAATGTGCATTCCCAGGAGGAAAAAAAAAAAAAAAAAAAAAAAAAAAAGGATATCATTAAAATATATGGAAATGTTGATGATCCACAATGACAAGTGGAAACGTTGATTGGGAGAGACACACAAGTTAGAGTTTGAATTCAAGCTCTAACCTGTCTCTCTTCCACCCAACATTTCCATATGGAAATGCATTGAAACACTGCTAGTATGTGCTGGTTTGCCAAAGCTTTGTATATTGTCAAATACTGGATGTGAAACATACAACTCATTACTCATCCCCAGCCTGGAGTATTGTTTTCACTAAGTTTGTCTGTTTGTTTGTCTGTTAGTCTGTCGGTCTGTTAACAACTTTATGCAAAAACTACTGGTGCGATTTTGACTAAAATTATAGGTATGATGGGCTATGACCTTCTGATCACCTGATTAAATTTTGGGCCAAATTAGATCAAGGCCCAGGCTGCACGCCCCCCCCCCCATTTTTTTTTTGCCATACCTCCTTTCAAAGTCATCAAATTGACATGAAACCACAACCTAAAGGTGCATCTTTCAAATCTGCATCCTATAACATGCCTCATTCCATCTAGGGGGTCACACCCCAGTTGGCTGTTGGGGGGCTGTCAGGTAAGTCGAGCCAAAAATTTCAAGTGGGCATAATATAATCAAATTTTCACCCATTATACTCCACATTTGATATGTGACATCTTTAACTAGATATCGTGTTGTTTATACATCAGCATTAAAATAACTGCTGGGGAAAGTTTGCTGTGCCTTGGTACCACTTCTTGTTTGGCATTTAACCCCTTCACGCATGATGACGCAAAACGAGTCAAGGAGCTTTCAGTCTTATGAGTAATCAATGACGCACTATGAAGCATTTTCCCTATAAATCGTCGTCAAAACTTTATTTGTGGCTGAAAGTGTGTCAAATTTTGGTGAGTCATAGGTTAGGGTGTCTGCATCCAAGGCAAACATATGGCAACACTGTCAACCCTGTCACAAGGACAAGCAGTCTATTATTAGCTCAGTGTCCTCTCAGCAGTCAGGCAAGCAGCGTGTGTGAGCGTGTGGATGGCCATTTTACTCCTCGTTTTCTATTACATCACCCATCCATACCGTACATGTAATAGTGACAGTGCGTTATATAGTGCAGCGTGCCTATGAAGAAACTGTACGAGTGTTTTTTATAAATTTTCTGAGAAATCCAAATTTCAAATCTATAAACGCTCGTGACTGTTCCCTTTCACTATTCAAATAACCACGAGTTAGGGAAAGGTTATCCAACGAGGAGTACCTGAAATATTTATTTAGTGAAACTGAGAGTGAGAACACACACAAAGATTCTGGGAAGAGTGATTTTGAGAGTGACTGGGGTGAGAAGGAGGGGGGGGGGAGAGAGAGAGAGAGAGAGAGAGAGAGAGAGAGAGAGAATCCTGTCCCTAGGTATAGTGATAAACCTCCCTCCACAGTCAAGGCCAGCTCCAGCATCACCACCACTACCACCACCACTGGTAGTACCACCACTACCACCATTGGTATACCACCACTACATCCACTAGTAACACCACTATCACCCCTGGTAGTACCACCACTACATCCACCGGTATACCACCACTACATCCACTAGTAACACCACTACCACCACTTGTAGTACCACAACCATATCCACTGGTATCTCACACACACACACACACACATCACAATTAACACAAATACAAAGGCTGTGATCAAATATACCATTATGAAATTCACCTATATAAGGATCATAAGTCTCTCTTGGGTACGTTAACCCCTAAAACGCGGCTGTGTACGCGCGATCCCCCCCCTGTGGCGGGGTTGTAGCGGGGTCGGAGTACCTGTGGAAAAATATTAGCCAAAAATCATAGATTAACCCTAGAGCATTAAAATTTTTATGGCATATATTACTTACATTCAGCTATCTCCTGAACCACATGTTGAGCCTTCGTTGACTACCCAAGGACTTGTGAAGACTTGCAAAGTTGGGTAACAAAGTCTTCACTCTCACACCTCCAGAAACCCGGTTTTCTTTCTACCACAGCCTCAATCTGTCACAGTACACTTTATACAACAACGTACAGGTTGTTTGGAATCCGTATTTGTAAATAAGAACTGAAAATAAGGCTAAAATGGACGGAGCGCACGGCCGACATGCAGCGCGGTGGCGATCTTCCCGTCAATATTGTCACATTTGCCTTTTCTCGGCAAAAAACACGTATACTCCTTTTTTTTTCCATCATAGGACTTCGCAAACGTTTGCCTGTCACTATTACGGTAATAAAAATCAATGTCACTGCCAGTATTGTGGACTGGGAATGAGGAAGACCACCGCGGCGCGAGTTTATTCAGCCTTACGGCAGGCACTTTATTCTCGCTCCTGTCGGCCACTCGCACTTCATTTCTATCGCTCACTTTCACCGTATCTTTTTTTTTTTTTTGCCTTATTCATCAGTGTCACTGTCCAGTGTTATAAAAATAATATTTTATACACAAAAAACTTTTACTTTCAGAACACAGAATAGGAAAATATGCTTTTATCTTTTTACACTGGAGTGACTGTCACTCGCAATACTTATATGATTACTATGTACAATTATTTACAACAAAAAACACTGTAACTGTCAGTGCTTTTCCAAGTACATACACTAATTTACACTCATCAGGCTGTCACTGTCAGCACGTAAAAGAAAACTAAACAATATTATCACTGTCACTCTCAGTATTTTTCCCAATATTTTTACCCTTATTTTCAAAATCTACTTAGGCTGTGGTAGTCGAAAAAACACGGGTAAGCACAGAGGGGAACTGCACTCTTTGCACTGCAAGGAGGTGCGCCTAAAAGTTCTTTCCTGCCTGGTAGTGTGGCTGCACACATGACACCTCCTCAGTGCTTTCCCCCTCTTTGCAGTGGCTGGCAGTGGCTCCAGGCGGTGTCGCTGAAGGTAGGCCATACACTGTAGGCGGTCTGGAGGTGTGTGAGGGTGGCGTTTGGGACCTGTTGAAAGCACCTGGCCATAACGCTGAAGCAGCTGGTAGACACAAGTCTTGGAGAATCTTCTGAGAGAGTAGTTGGCTGGCTTCCTGTTCTTGATTTTATACAGGATGAAGGCGTTCAACATGCACATGTCAATCAAGTGCAAGAACACCTTCCTGTACCAACGCGATTTTTCCTCAGACAGTCAATCTCTCCAATCATCATATCCGACTTGTCCACCAGCCGCATATTGACGTTATAGTCAATTACAGCATCAGGCTTCATCACAGGCTCGCCAGTCCTTCTGTGCGACCTTCCCTGGTGCCAGCACTTCACCGTTGTGTACTGTGGTGAGCATGTTCACGACTCTCTTATCATGCCACCTGATCGCAAGCATCTTGTCAGATTTCTTCAGGTGCACGTCTCCCCGCTTTGACTTTTCAGCCTCTGGGAAGGCAGGGTAATGTGCCCTGTTACTTCTGACAGTGCCACAGGAACGGACGCCGTGTTCAGAAAGGTACTTGGCGAGTTTTGGAGCTGTATAATAATTGTCCGTATACAGGACATGATTCTCGCCAAAGTACTTTTCCAAAAGCACTTTCACCACAGAACCAGAGAATCCAAGGGGTCAGTCTTATCCAAGTCGACATTGCTGGCGGTGTAGATGACGAAGTCAAGGATGAACCCAGTCTTGCAGTCGCACAGCACGAAAAACTTGATTCCAAAGCGGTGGCGTTTGCTTGGAATGTACTGGACGAACCGAAGACGGCCCCTGAACAATACCAAAGACTCGTCAATCACGACTTTCTTGAAAGGGCGCAAGAACCTCGTAAACTTATCTTTGATCATGTTCAGGATTCCCCTCACTTTCCATAATGGGTCAGTTTGGGAAGGCTCATCATTATTCGCGAAGTGAAGATAAGTCATCAGCTGCCTAAACGATTGCGGCTCATGTATTTATTGAATATTGGTGTTGGGCACAGCTCGTCGGAACCCCAGTACTCTTCCAACTTATGCTTCCAGTTGTGCGGCATAAGCAACATCAAGGCAATAAATACAAAAGCTCGCGGATCGTCAAAGGCACCCATGATGCCATCCGCGACGTGGATGGCGTCGCAGCCTCACCTTCTTCTTCGCGAATTGGCGCACATTGCCCCTCGTACCTGTTGGTCTCGGTACAGATGTGCTCCATAACCTCGTCGTCAGGAAGGCCAACAGGTAGTCAACACATTCACCATCGTCGTCCACAGGGAAGTCAGCCTGAAGTCCACACTCACTTTCGTCAAAGGGCAGATCTTCAGGCACAAAATCTGATCCCTCTGACCACACAAAAGCATCTAAAGTTCCCTGCCTAGGCTGGGAGGTGCTTGGGGCGGCGGGGGGTGAGGGCAGGTCGTGTGGGAGTGGGTGAGGCAGGCTGGGCAATAGTAGGTAAGGGAGAGGTTATCCCAGGCCGTGTTGGTGTTGTGGTGGTGGTGGTGGTGGTTGGAGGAGATTATCGCTTGGGTCAAGGTCACCCGCAGTGGCGTGACTCCTGAGTTGCCTAGTGGGAGTTAGCCTAGGGGACTTAACTTTGACACGAACACTAGGCCTACGATAACCTCTCATACGTAACATTGCTCGTCTACTTCCCTTTCTCGGTGGTGATGGAGACTCCGATGACTCAGGAGACAGGACAGCAGACGAGGAGGAGGAGAAGAAGAGGGCTGGGGAGAACGTGGCGGGCTTGCGGTGGTGTGGCGTGGCGTAGTGGACAATGGCGGTGCACTGCTGTCTCCGCTCCTCTTCCTTTTCTCTCCCTTTCCATATTCGAGGCCCCTTTTCACCGGGGCCTTCCCTGTAGAGGTGCTGGGCACAGTCACAGTTTCCTCGGGCACAGAAATCATCACTTCAGGGGCTGAATCAGCACTCGATTGTGTCTCTGATTCAGCCAGGCTAGACAAAACACCCACGTCACTGCCGTAGTCCATAGAGGCTTTCAACAGTTCAGATGCTATGGCCGAGTCACTTAGCCCCTTGGTAGTCACTTGTAAAGTTTTGAAGGGCGTAGAGGTAACAAAACCCTTTTCGGAGGGCTAGAAGGCACGGAACTAGAAGAGCTAGAGCCTGACATGGTGTCACCGTGGCAGATTTGCGTGGACTGACGCTAATCTGGGGCAAACCGCGAAAAAATGACAGTGTGACAACTGGGGAAACAAGCGTTTCCCAATAGCAAAAAGTGCTTGCGAGATGACGGCGCAGATTGACACGTATCAGCCATCCGCGCGTTGCCATATCGCACGACGAGGGAGGGCCGCGCATCGGTGCATCCGTGGGTAAAAAAAATGAGACTTGGCAACAACCGAGGTCAGTAGTACAAAGGTCAAGTGTGCTAAAAGTAGCTCACGGGTGGCGGGACTGAGAGACAATACCAGCTTGAGCCTGTTTGCCCGCGGTTATTCAAAATTAACTCAAATCGCAAACGCGACGACCCGCCGTCTTGCCCTTTGGGCCGACCGTCGCAAAAGCGACGATCCGCGTTTTAGGGGTTTAAAAAAAAAAAAAAAAAAAAAAAAAAAAAAAATCCTCTTTGGGAGGAAAGCACGATGGAAATGTACAATCCAGAATTACAATGTAAATATTCACTAAACAAAAGGTAAGGTAAACTTAATGGCAGATGCCCTAACACAAAATCCGCCAGCCAATGCCACTACAATGAGTCTACGGGAATCACTCTCCAATAGTGGTGAAACAATCCCCACTGACGAAATCTTACAGGCACTGAGACAGGACCCTGTATGGTCTAAAGTAATATATCATCTAGAATTGGGGGACGAGATACAGTTACCCAAGTAACATGTACCACTTAAACAATTCACAACAGTAAACAATACTGTACCTTGTATAGGTTAAATCCAGGGCAACCAAATCACAGAATAAATATTAAGCAATTAGTTATTCCTGGTACAATGATACTTCACATTTCAGGGATAATACATGATAGTCCACATGCAGGGCATCCTGGCAAAGACAGGACAGTAAGGCACGTCCAGATGTGATATTATTGGCCATCGTTACGCAGACATACATTATCACACTGAGAGATGCGTGTCATGTGCAAGACACAAAGGTTACATGTTAACACCTGCACCTATAGGGAAATATCCTGTGCCTAACCAACTATGGGATGTTGTTGTGGTTGATTTACTTAAGTTACCCTTAACTACCAATCACACCCAATATCTTTTTGATCCTACTGATCACGTTTCACGATACGTGATTTTGGGCCAATTAACCCCTACACTGCGGGCATGTTTACCAATGTTTTGCGTGTGCCGCGGGGTTATTCGGGCTCCGACACTCTCAAAAAATATTTGCCAAAAATCAGTTATTAGTCCTAGAAAATTAAAATTAAATGTGCTTATGGCACATACCTTCACCTTTCTCCTGGAATGTTTGTTGAGCCTTCGTCGGTTACCGTAGGACTTGTGGAGACCTCTGAAGTTGGGTAACGAAGTCTCCACTTTACACTTCCCGACAACCCATAATATGATTACCACAGCCAGATATTAACACTATAAACACTACTCTATGATTTTCAAGTAGTTTGGGATCCATACTCCAAAAAAAAAAACACTGTGAAAGCAAAGAAAATTACGAGCACGTCTGACTGTCACACTTGCGCTAGTTCACTCTTGGTACTCTGTCATTTATTATTCATAAAACCCCTCACACTTTATATTTCTATTACTATATAACACTTATATATATCTACAGTCTTTATCCATAAGTTTCCTTCAGTAGTATTAGTTTATTGTCGCTGTAGGGATTCAATTTCTTTCAGTAAAATACGTAGCATTGGAAGCGGTGTACTCAACGTGGTATGGCCATTGGCATACCACGCTGAGTACACCGCTTCCCGTCCGATCAGCGAAGTTAAGCAACGTTGGGTCTGGTTAGTACTTGGATGGGTGACCACCTGGGAACACCAGATGCTGTTGGCATCCCTACGTCAAGTGGGGTTGGTGGAGAATTAGTGCCCCTCCCTGTAAAACAATTAACTCTAAGCCCATGGTCACCCCGTTTGGGATACATGGCGTCTGGCAATGAATGAATGAATGAACGTAGCATTCACTTTCTCGTCCTGTATACTAGCATTGAAAGTTAATGTCACTTTCACTTTCATTCTCATAACTCATAGTATTCTGACATGCTAGAGTGAAACTTTCACTTTCAATACTCCTAGGGTATATACTCGTATTCTTATAATACTACTCATTTACATTTCTATTTACATTCTCTATTTTATTTAAGTTATTTACATTTCTATTTTATTTACACTGTGTTATGCACCGTCACTTGAAGTAACTTATAAAACTATTTTCCACTGTTCACGTATATTTACATTCATTACTTTCACTTGCTGTTTACACATTATTTACACATTATTTACAATTCCACTTGCACTGTTTTACTCAATAGAAAGATCGTAGTCACTCTTTTATCAATTGTCAGCCCTTTACCTCTTTCCACACGAGGTTTAGTATGGGGTAAATGTCACAGGGCCCTTTGCATGGGGGTAAAAAGTCCCTGAAGCCAGCAAGAGCGAACTGACGTACCTCCACGTTAGAAGATGAGAGTGAACTGATAAGGGTGGGCCGGGGTGGTGGCCTACCTAGGGAAATTCATTACTACCAATGTTAGCCTCTTGAAACAGCTATATATAGCAGTGAAATGATTGGCAGGAAATCTAGACAATACATTATAAATTAGGTAGTTCCAGGTGAATGTAAATATCACTTAGGCTTCTCCCTTCCCTCCTTAAATGTATATTTATTACGAAAATAGATCATACGGCATATTTCAGGGGGAAATAAACAGCGAAAATTAGCGAACGAGTGCACGTGAGGTGTTGTCAGGTGATAATTAGCCAACTCCAGGTGTATGGCACTATCAGTTACCTTATTTTTTTTTGGTATATATTATTTTGTATAAGAATAGGGAATAGGGGTTATTTCAATGGATGAAATCAGTGGAAAATTCCAGGGAAGATTTACAAGCGAAGCGCGGCTGGGCAGGCGAGAGGAGAGGGTAATGGAGGGGAGGTAGGGAGGGGAGTCAAGAACGAGGATAAATAGCTAAACTGTCAACAATGGATGGGAGTACAGATGACATTAGCAGTGCTGACTATTGCTGGACACTGGCAGTACTGATAGATGATACAAGCCACCACTTGAAAGCCCGAGAGAATTCAAAATAACACAGGATCGCAAAAGTGAAGCCCTGCGGTATGATCCAATGCTCCTGAGTATCATGAAAGTGACGCCCCGTAGTTAAGGGGTTAATATTTTAGTAACACATGATTTTCCTTTCTACAACTAAATTTGTGTGTGTGCATGTGTAGGGATGGCATGTTAGTCAGTGCTTCCCATGCATCCATTCTTTTCCCAAGCAAAATTTGTTATATGAACGGAATGTTCAGCCAATTCAAGATAATCGTTAAAACAGAAATTCGTTAAAAGAGGATTTGGGATATCGAGGGTTTACTGCATATCTATCTATCTATCTATTGCCAGACGCCCCAATCCCGTTTGGGGTGGTCACAAACAAATCGCCTCCACGTCGCCCTGTCCCCCGCCATTTCACTGCTCCGCTCCCAACTCACACCCCCCTCTCTCATATACCTCTCCACCCCATCCCTCCATCTCATTCTCGGCCTCCCCCTCCCTCTTGCCCTCCCATACTTGATTATGATGACATCACAATTTATAAATCACAAGACCAGCTGGTTAGGATTAGGCTAGGACAGTTTAAGGAAAATTAGGTACTTGTAAGGATAAATCTGGTGAGTTACAGTTAAGGTTAGTTTAAAGCAAGTTAAATTAGTTCAGATATGGTTAGGTTTTGGATAAATTACGTCAGGTTACAAAAGTTTAAGTTAGGTTACGGTAAATTAGGTATGGGTAGCCAAATGAGTTACCTTACGATCATTTGGGTTACATTTGGATAAATTAGCAATGATTAAGGATGATTTGTGCCATAATGGTGTTCTAAGATGTGTCTGTTTGTCTTCGATGCACAAGAAACTTGAAAAAACTCATTAAAAAAGAAAAAAAAAATCACAGACTAGAGTAAAAAAAAAAAAAGTAAGAAAAAAGTAAGTCCCATGTCTCCTTGAAGATTACCCCTCTGGTCTTCCATGAAGGCACACATACATGGAACCTTATATCTGCAATAAAACTGACCACAGCATAAATATTAATCTATCTGGCCATTTATCTTTTAGTTGTTTACAGAGAGGGGCACTAACCCTCCACCAACCCACCACTGACATGTAGGGAACATGTGCGGTATGGGTTGGTTACATGGTTACCACCCAGCATTGTACAGTAAATGGTTTCCTGGCTTAGCCTACAGGAAAATGTCAGGCTTGTCATCCAGTGTAAAGTCACCTGAAAGGGAAAGAAGAGTAATAAAAAGTGATAGGAAAGATTGGAGAAATCAGAAGAGAGGATGGCAGACACAGGAAAATAATAATACAGGTGAAGGACGATGCAGGCAGTACTACGTTGAGTGGATGATGGTGGTCATCACTTCTATCTGTCTATCTATTGCCAGACGCCTCAATCCCATTTGGGGTGGCCACAAACAAATCGCCTCCAAGTCACCCTGTCCCCCGCCATCTCACTGCCCTGCTCCCAACTCACACCCCCCTCTCTCATATATCTCTCCACCCCATCCCTCCATCTCATCCTTGGCCTCCCCCTCCCTCTTCACCCCTCCACCTCACTCACATACACTCTCTTCGTCAGTCTTTCACCCTCCATCCTCTCCACATGGCCAAACCACCTCAGTGTGTTCCTCATAACGTTTCCTGTCACATCCACACCACAACGCTCCTTTATATCCTCATTCGTCAGTCTGTCTCTCCATGTGACTCCACAGGCTCCTCTTAAATAACTCATTTCCACTGCTCTCACTCTTGACTTGTGTTCTTCCAACAACGTCCAAGCTTCACTTCCATATGTTAGAGTTGGTATCACAATACTGTCATGTAGTAACTTTTTCACTTCCATGCTCACTTCCCTGTTTCTTATCACTGCTTTCAAAGAACCAGCAACCATTCTTCCCTGCTGTACCCTTTCAAGCACTTCACCCTCCAAACCTCCATCCTTACTCATCACACTACCCAAGTACTTAAACGTACTCACATTTTCCAATTCCTCACCAACTAACCTCGCTATACATTCACTGATTTCACCTCTCTCAAAGACCATCACTTTACTCTTCCCTACATTCACCTTTAGATTCCGTTTCTTACACACTGTCCCAAACAGCTCCTCTTCGTCTTCACTCAACAACACAATATCATCTGCAAACAACAGTACAGGGAGTTTCCAAACACTATCCTCTCTCACCAGGGCCACTCCAACATCCACCACCCTACCTTGTACCTCTTTTATTACCCCATCCATGTAAAGACTGAATAACCATGGAGACATGACACATCCCTGTTTCAACCCAACTTTCAAAGAGAAAAATTCACTTAGTTCACCATCCACACGCACTGCAGCCTTCGCACCATCGTACATACTCTTCACAGCATTCACCAACTTCCCATCTACTCCATATATTCTTAACACTTTCCACAATCCTTGTCTATCCACCTTGTCATATGCTCTCTCCAAATCCATGAAAGCCGCATACAACTTCTTTCCCTTCTCTAGAAACTTTTCCACTAAAGATCTAAGAATGAATATCTGATCTACACAACCTCTTCCCTTTCTAAAGCCTCCCTGTTCTTCTCCAACTAATTTCTCTGTTCTTTCTCTAACTCTGTCAATAAGTAACCTACCATACACTTTTCCTATTATACTAAGAAGACAACTGCCCCTATGATTACCACACACTTCTTTTTCCCCTTTTCCTTTGTACAAGGGAATAATTATACCTGACTTCCAATCCTCTCAGGCCAATCTGCACATCTTCCACATCCATTCTACTACTATCTCTCCCCCATGCTTCAGCATTTCACCACACACTCCATCAATTCCTGGGGCTTTCCCCGATTTAACTTTCTTCATTGCTTCCACAACTTCTATCCTACTGATTTCTTCCTGTCTTCTCACCTCCCTCCTTCTCCCAGCCATTCCTCAGCCACTTATACTTGCATTACTTCCATCCTCTATGTTCAACAATTCCTTAAAGTGTTCTCTCCATCTGCTCACTTTTTCTCCCTTCTCCACTAGTAATCTACCATTTTTATCTTTCACTCCCCTGCTAACTTTACTTCCACCCTGTCTTATTCTTTTCACCTCCTTCCAGAACATTTTCTTACAGTCCCTCCACTTTACTGTACACTCAAATTCCTTCCAAATTCCTCATCCACTCTCTTCTTACTCTCTCTTACTAATCTTTTCACCTCTCTCTTTCTTTCTACATATAACTCTCTCTTCCGCCTCTCAACTTCTTCCACGCCCCTATTTCTCATCCATTCATTGTATGCTTTCTTCTTTTGTGCCACAGCCTGTCTCACCTCTTCAGTCCACCACGCTGTTCCTTACACCCCCCCTCCATCTTCTCTTCCTTCCACACACCACATCACATGCTGCACATATTTCTTCTGTAAATATCCTACAGACACCTTCCACGTCTCCCATCTGCTCCAATTCATATTTGCCCAATCGTTCCTCCACTTCTCTCTTATACTCTGCCTTTTTCTCATCCTCTTGTAACCTTTCCACTCTCCTTGCAACTACTCCTTCCTCTCGTCTTTCCCTTCTATTCCTCCATCTTACTTGAATTCTAATTCTGGCCACCACCATGTAGTGGTCAGAAAATCCACTCCCCCAAGCTCTTGCATCCATTACACATCTTCGCATCCTTTCATCCACACACACTTAATCAATCATTGCCTTCCTTTCATTCAGTTCACCACTCACCCTTCTCATCACTCGCCATGTATACCTGTGGATCATTTTATGCCTGAAGAGGGGTATTGGCTATCACCAACCCCCTCCCAGCACAAATGTCCACTAACGCACTCCCATTCTCATCTATCTCAGCAGGCACACCCCACTCACCAACTATTCCATCCACCTTCACATTCCCAACTTTACCATTCATATCACCAATCAAAAACACTCTCTCATTCCTTCCAAACTTTTCCATACACACTTCTACATTTGTCCAGAACTCTTCTCTCACTCTTCTAGCACGATCTTGTGTTGGCACATACACACACACACCATTTCCCACATTTGTATTCCAACTTTCAACTTTACCCACACAATCCTTGACCCAACTGATCCATACTGTCTTATGCTCTTTTTCCATCTTTTACTCACAACTATACATACTCCTTCCTTTGCCCTCTCATTCTCACCTACTCCTGCACATATACCCCATCCATACTCCCATTCTCTCACACTTTCTCCTCTCCATTTTGTTTCAGTTATTCCACATATATCCACTTTCGCACCCTCAAGCACCTGGACAATCTCTCTCTCTTTCACCTCATCATTTGCTCCCCTTACATTCCACGTTCCGATAACCATGTCTTTTGTCCGGTCCTTGGTCGTCATCGTTTGGTCAGTCCTTGTCCAAGGCTTATTGTTTGTTTTTTTAGTTAGTTGTTTTCCGGGGAGGGGCACTAACCCTCAGCCAACTCTTTTAGTCGCCTTTTACGACAAGCAGGGATACTGGGGAAGTATTCTTGAAAAAAAAACCCTACCCCCATCATCAGGGTCTCACCAATCTGAATGACAAATGACACCGAATGATGAATGACAACGGTAAATGTAAATACTGGCCGCTCCGTCATTCATCATTCAAATCAGTCAGGCCCAGAAGCCAAATAACATTAACATCATATGGAATGACACTGATATTACCTGTCATTCCAGCATATAATTTCTCTCAGCACCTCATTCCATCTTCAGGAAACTGAATAACATTATCACATGGAATGACACTGATATTACCTCCCATCCCAGCATATAACCTATCTCTACACCTCATTCCATTTTTAGCAAAACTGACTGACTGTGATATTACATCGAATGACACTTGTATTACCTGTTGTTCCTGTATATAATTTCTCTATACACTTTATTCCATCTTCGTGAAACTGAATGACGTCAATATAACATATAATGACGCTGATATTACCTGTCATCCCAGTGTATATCCTATCTCTGCACCTCATTCCATCTTCAGGAAACTGAATGACAGTGATATCATACCTAATGACACAGATATTACCTGTCATTCCAGTGTACACCCTCATTCAACACCTCATAGCAATTGTAGGAAACCAAATGGCATTAATTTCATGTGGAATGACACTGATATTACCTGTCATTCCAATATATACCCTCTCTCAATACCTCATTCCACTTTTAGACATGAAGATTTGTTCTATGTGATATTAATATCATTTTTCCAAAAGGTGCAATGAGGTGTCAACAGAGGGTTTACACTGGAGTGGCAGGTAATATCAGTGTCATTCCATGTGATGATAATGTTATTCAGTTTCCTGAAGATGGAATAAGGTGCTGAGTGAAATTACAGTATATGCTACAATGACAGGCAATAGTGTCATTCCTTGTGATTTTACTGTCATAAGTTTCCTAAAGATGCAGTAAAGTGTCAACAGAGGGTTTACATCGGAATGACTGGTAATGTCAGTGTCATTCTATGTGATATTAATGTTATTTGGTTTCCTAATGATGCAATGTGTCAACAGAGAGTATACACTAGAAAGACAAGCAATATCAGTGTCAATCTATGTGCTATTAATGTTATTAAGTTTGCTAAAGATGCTGTGGGGTGTCGACATCAGGCCTTACTAGTCTGAATGATGAATGACGGTAGGGGGCGGCTATTATTTGCATTTACCATTGCCATTTGTCATTCATACTAGTCTGACCCTCATCATCATTATCCATGGCAAGAAAGGCCATGCAGACCTGTGGACAAGCCACAGATATGATCAGCCTCACGACTAGCTATTGTTATGATTCTAAACGGAACACCCTGTTCTATAATTTATCACAACCCGGAAGAGCAAAATCTGAATTCAAATCCAACCAGATTATGATCAGCTCCGTAGTCTGCAAGCCCAAACATTTGAGGCCTGAAAACGACTCTGAGCCTTGCATAACCATAATGTATGCTTCCATATACTTCAACTTTGCTTATAGGCCTTAGAATGCAGAATAACTTACTGGTGGTGACATATCCTTGAGCACCAGAATGAAGCACCTTCCACACGATCATGCAGACGAATGGACGTTTGAGGTTTGTGAACAACTGACGCCACAATATTGACAACAATACACATTCCTGATGCTGACTCCGCCATCTCTGCACTCAATCGAATACCTGCAGTGTTGCATTATCAAATTCTGGTAACATTTCTTGCATTGCTAGGTGCGCTTTTGACATTTCTGAATACATATTTAAAAATTACACTAGGATTCTCGAATGCCCTTCCTTACAATGCAAGTGAGAACGCAAGTGAAGAAATATGGCGATTCTATTGTTTCAATCTGTGGGGGAGACCCTTTAGTTAATACAAAAATTGATTGAAATTGTCATAAAGGTAAACAGTATTTATACGACAAAAGAAGGTGGTGCCTCGCCACACACCTCCCTCAGCAAATACAGGTTTATACAGTCAGTAGTTATAAATTCGCGGGTGTGGCACACAGAGCTCTATAATATACTATCGTTATGCTATGTGTTCTTTGGTCGACTTCTCGTCCTTAGATCACTAGCTACTGAGCTGAGGGCCTGAGGTTCTCTTTCGAGACCGGTAGAATACACAAGAGGAACAGGGCAAAAAAATTCGGGTCGACCAACCGTACACGTATATTACCTTAATTACACACAAAACAGATACAATGTTAATATGATTGTTGTAAAGCTAGGTGGTCGGCTTCCCGTCCCTCTAACGCCTAGTGTGTAGCTGGGTTCTCTTTCTAGACAAATACGAGAGGCAGGGCACAGAAACTCAAGCCAACAACCTCACATATGTATTGCTAAATTCCACAGTGGAACGGACAGATGTCATCAATACAGTTATGCTGAACAATTATAATTCTAAGGCCTAGATATTGAGTGTTAGTATCGCACAGCATACTACTTAGGACACGATTGGGCAAGGTGAATAGCACTTAGGGCAGGGAAGCTAAACACTGTTATTTGGGAAAGCCAAGGTTCTGTATACCAGTGGAGTTTATGGCATTATTTTCACTGCTGGCAAGCTAACTGGTTTGTCGGTCGGGTCGTTAATTATTGCTCTTGCACTGGGGCCTCCGTCTGATCTTAATGTGAGGCAGTGTCACTATATGGTAGGGTGTTCACTGAGGCAGACCCTTATTTCACTGCCTTGCCGTGTTCACTATTTCACTTTTACGTTATTTATTCCACCTCTCTTTCATATTATTTCTGACTTTCCATATTCTGATAACTCACTGTTCTGCCCTTACTTCACTATGTCACGGACACTGTACTTTCACTGCCACTCACTGTCGGGACTGGGCGTTCTGGCGGTCAGGTGCAAGGGCGGCGGAGGCGACTCAGCCTCACTACTGACAGGGCTGAGTTCCGCCAAGGGCCTCCGTATTCAGGGGCCATGGGATCACGCGTAGGGGCGTCCTCTCTCGTCCGGGGCTGCTGGTGGCGAAGGGTCCCGTACTTTCAGGGCTTGGGGCGGGAGTCTGTCCCTCAGGGCTGGGGCCGAACAGCTCTCTCGCTCAGGCGCATGACGGGGGACGAAGATCTCCAGCGTCGAGGTGAAGGAATGTCCTGTCCGGGAATCCTGGGGGCAGTCTGGAGGTCCTGGGGGCTGCGGTCCCTGGCGGTTGGAGATGCCGTCAGAAGTGGGCTGCGATGTCGGCCTCCGTCAGGATCCGTCAGGCGGGTCCTCTCAGGAACCGGCCGCAGTGAGAAGAGCCCAGTGGTAGTTACAGGGCCTCTCCAGTACTCCTCCAGGCTGGGGTTTCCCTCTGGGTCGTAGTGTCATGGACAGGAGTCAGCACCTGACGGAGGAGCGGCTACTGGCCGTCTCCTGCCATAGGGCCTGGCTACTGGCTGTGGCCTGGGGAAGGGAGCGGTTACAGGCTAACTCAAGGGCACTTTCGGAGCGGCTACCAGCCGTCTCCTGACGAAGGCGGGAGCAGCTACTAGCCGTCTCCTCATTGCCTCCGGAGCGGCTGCAGGCCGTCTCCTGTAGGAGGGTTGAGTGGCTACAGGCCGTCTTTTGAGGGGCACCTTCAGAGTATCCATCTCCTGACGAAGGCGGGAGTGGCTACCGGCTGTCTCCTGACGAAGGCGGAAGCAGCTACCGGCCATCTCCTCATTACCTCCAGAGCGGCTGCAAGCCGTCTCCTGTAGGAGGGTCGAGCGGCTACTGGCCATCTCTTTTAGGGCACCTTCAGAGCGGCTAACGGCCATCTCCTCGTTACCTCCGGAGCAGCTGCAGGCCGTCTCCCGTAGGAGGGTTGAGCGGCTTCCGGCCGTCTCCTTGTTACCTCCAGAGCAGCTGCAGGCCATCTCCTATAGGAGGGTTGAGCGGCTACCGGCCGTCTCATGGGTGCTGACTGGAGCTAGAATAATGGCTCCACCCCTTGGTTGTTGGTGGTCAGCTCACTGGAAGGTAGTCTCACTTTCCTGCTATGGTGGCGGTGGGTGAGCTCCGGGTCATAGGGGCGTGCGGCCCGGGCGGACTTATATCCCTGTCGCCCGGAGTCCAGTCGTGCTGTATTCACTCTCCTGTAGGCTCCTTCTGGGGGTGTTGGGTTGCCCTCTGTAATACTGCACTGCATTTTATGACTGTCTTCTGGGAAAAAGTCACATCCCTGTGACTGGAGCTGGTAAACTTTGGTGTCATAGGTGTGGTAGACTGGCTGTAGGTGTTGGAGGAGGGCATGCCAGGCTGTGGTGGCAGGATTCTCGTCTAGCTGAGTGTCACAGGTGATGAAGAGGGTGGATGGGTCAGTGGAGGAGCAGAGGAGTCGTAGGAGGTGGCGGGGTCCATGGACTCGATGTTTTTGTCCAAAGGGCAGCGCCCATATGGCTCGGCGAATCCTCATGGTGGTAGGTGTTGTACGCCACACCTCCGGCCAGAATCGACAATTTTCTCGACTCCCTGTACAGGGCATCCTGGTTCTGCACCCTCGACCTGCAATCAGAGTACTGGCAGGTCCCAGTGCACCCTGATGACAGGCAAAACAGCATTTTCTACAAGCAATGGGAAGCATTATGAATTCAACATCCTCCCCTTTGGCCTCTGCAATGCCCCTGCAACATTCTCCAGGCTGATGGAGTCAGTGTTTAGCGGCCTCACCTGGGAGATATGCCTCACGTACCTAGATTACATGATTATCTTCAGCCGAACCTGGGCCGACCACCTCCACCGCCTACAGCAAGTCTTTCTCAGGATCTAGTAGGCCGGGCTCAAGCTTAGGCCATCCAAGTGTGTCTTAGCCCAACGCTCTGTCTCCTTCCTGGGACACATCATCTTCAAGGAGGGCAAGACACCTGACTCAGAGAAATTACGAGCCATAGCAGACCTGCCCCTGTCCTGAGATGTCCACGAGGTCCGCGCCTTCATCGGCCTTGTATCATACTACGAATGTTTTGTGAAAGGCTTTGCAAACATAGCAAAACCACTCCACGACTTAACAAAGAAAGTGGAAGCTTTTACCTGGACAGAGGACTGAATAAAGGCATTCAACACCCTTAAGGACAAGCTGATCACTGCTCCCATAGTTGCATTCCCTGACTACACCCAACCTTTTTGCCTGTACACCGATATCTCTCCAGTGGCGATCAGAGCCGTCCTAGCCGAAGTCCAAGAAGGGTGGGAGCACATTATCGCCTGCGCCAGGCGCACCTTGAACCAAGCGGAAAGGAATTATGCCACCACCAAGCGAGAATGCCTGGGCATCATTTGGGCCCTGGAGTACTTCTGGGCTTACCTGTCCAGCACCCACGTCACCATCATCACTGATCACCAGTCCCTACAGTGGTTACGGCAATCAGAAACCCATAATGCCCAGATCATCTGATGGAGAGAAACCCTTGAGGAATTCAACTTCGACATAGCGTCTCCGGCAAACTCCACACGAATGCCGACACCCTAGCCACACTGCCCATCAGTTCCATCCACACCACCTCCACCTTCCTACAGCGATGGCAAGAGAAAGACCGACTCAACTGGATACCACCACACATATTCTCCTAACTCCAGAGACAGGGCATCTACTTGTACACCCACTCAGGCCACACCGCCCTAGACCCAGACACCGCCCTCAACACCTTAACCCGCGGCGTCCCGTCAACGTTCTTTTACGTCCACACGTTTTGTCACTGCCAATCCCATCGACGTACATAAACGCGGAAAAAATGCAAGGTCCCTAATTTGCACAATTTTCAATTTGCGCGAGTCATTTTTGGTACGTATACACGTGACACCTTCCTCAACAAGATGCCAGGCAGAGACAATGCCTTACCCAGCATGACCTCCTCCCTCCCCCTGCATGCCATTGTCTCAGCAATTCACCTGTTATCAGTGACCTGGCCAGTATAGCCATGTCATGCCACGGTATGAAATTCAGGGCCAGAGTGATTCCCCAATCAATGACAATGTGGAGGACAAACTTTACATAGCATTAGAGGAAGAAACAGTTAGAACTGATGATCAGGTAATGTGGCAAAAAAAGGTCAGGTATTAGTGAGTGAAACAATGCTCATAATGCCTATATTACTGCTTGAAAACCAATATACACTTGTACTACATATAAATTCGTAACAGTAAATAAATAAATACCGTTTATGAGTGGTGTGAAATAGTTATCCTCCCATAGAACTCGTTTTCTTTTAAGCCAGCCCGATAGAAAACCCAGTAAGGTAAGGAGGCTCTCCTACCTGTAATGAGTATTTTAAACCTCAGGTGAGCGATTTCTCTATGAATTTTCGATGTTTCTCACCAAAAGCGAAAGTTTTAGCAAAAAAAAAAAAAAGGGTCGAAAAATGGTCGGGATTGGGGGGTACCAGTGGTCAAAAAGTGGTCGGGACGGGGGGGGTTAACTCACCTACACTCAGACAACAGGGTACACCTTGGAACCCCCCAAATCCAATAGAACTTCAATGACATCTACTGGACCCCAAACCCCTCCCACCTCACCAAGCAAGTCATTCAAGCCTGCCGAGCATGTGCACTCGGAAAGGACACCACCAGGACGCCAGGCCTGTCTGGAAACATCCTCGCCAGTAAACCATGGCAGCTTCTCTCAGTAGACGTCGTCAGGTCCCTTCCATCCAATCAGGCTATAAGTACATTATCACATTCGTCGACACATACTTTAAGTTCCTGATTGCCTATCCAGCTAAAGAGCCCTGTGCCGTCACCGTGGCAGATGCACTGGTCCGCCACGTGTTTCCCTACTTTGGCATCCCCCAGGCTCTTCACTCTGACAACACCCCAGAAGTCACCAGCAAGATACGGATAGAGCTTGCCAAAGTATTCGGATACAGCATCTCCCCCATTCCTCATTATACTGGCCTCAAGAAAATTGTATTTGCGAGAGGAGCCACTGCACCCTACTCAACCAGGTGCGAACTAGAATCCAGGAAATCCAGAATGTCGACTGGCCAGCCCACATGAAGGTCATACAATGGGGGATGAACTCCTGCCCATGCGAGGATGGCTTCACCTCACATGAATGATTATTCGGTGAGGCGCCCCTCCTCCTGCCACTCCACCACCACTTGCAACCACCTGCCACCTCCCCCCATCTCTGACCCCCTACACCACCTCAAACAAAGACTACACCACCTCCAAAACACCCCAGACCTGAAACCTGACACCACTGTAATTAGCCCCTACAAACCAGGTTACTCTGTCATGGTGGCTACACTGCTGACACCAGACAATTTAGCACCACGTTACACAGGGCCTTTTACGGTTGTAAAAGTCCTCAACTCCTATCAAGTCATCATACAATATCACAACACCACCTGCATCTACCAAAACCGCCACGTGTTTCCCTTTCATTCGTCTCCAACCCCACCACCCAGCTGCCCTTACCCTCCTGCCCAGCGCGCCACCCCACCACCTGAGCATGGTACTGACTCATACTCCTGCTACGTCACACCTTCTCTCTCCTCTCCCTCCCCCATTCCCCTCTCCACCATCATCACATCAACCTTTGACCCCTCACCTTCCCCCCAAACCCCCCACTCGTCTCTGGCAACCTCGCCTCACACACCTGCCTTCTCCACCATGTTGCCACCCGCAAGCCTGACACCATGTGGCCAACATACGCCCCCACGCCCATCACCACCCACTCCTCACTCCTCTCTCACCCAGTTTCAGCTGCCACACCACTTCCCCATCTTCCCCCTCCACTCCTCCACTGCCATCCCATATCACAACTCCACTCCCCCACCCACAAACCACTAACGCACCACCCACACCTGTACTCACCACCACCCAAACCAGATCAAGACACCTATCATGCCCTCCAGCCAGATACGCCCCAACACCCTCATCACCACCCACACGAACCCCTGCCACACCACCTACACCCAACGCCTCCCCTTTCATCCTGAAAATACACCACACAAGATGGAAAATTCCAGTAGCCTGGCCTACTAAGCCGATTAAGGTGACCCCCCCCACGACCTCATAAAAGCAAGGCGACCTTACTCATCTCCAGTCTGCAGCTGGCATCCACAGGTCACTCACCTCACTCCCTGCCACCTGAGATGAAAATCAAGCACCCTACTATGAACCCCGGCTTGAGAACGCAAACGCCGGCTCAAAGGCACAACACAACTGATCCACCTCCTCCAGCAGAGACACCAGCCCTCCACCCTGACCATCACCTATTGTCCACACCAGGAGCCGAACCATCCTACGCACCATTGGATAAACCTACTCTGCCACCACACGCCTTCCTACCAGATGCCCACTGCAGATACTTACCACCTCCAACCTCGGGGACGTGACTTCCACCCGAGATGGTGGTGGAATACCCATCTGACAGAGTGACCCCGGCACATCCACCCCAAGAGGAGGACACGGGGAGGTGACACTCATCCCAATAGCAGGCCATGGGGAGGCTTACAGGGACCCCGAGCCACACCGGCCCATGTCGCCAGCTACCTTATACCTCTCTTCCACCCAGCCAAACCCATGTGAAGTGCATTGTTCAGGTGCATTACCCTCCGACGAGGACAGCACCCACCAGACTTGGGGTGGGACTTGTTGGATACAGTCCCGAGTAGGCCCTTGGTAGCAGAGTCCACTGGACCTGCCAGAGGAGGAGAGACCACCAGTCCTCTTAGACCTACACACCCCGAGGGAAGCAGGGGCGCAGTAAAGTCCACCGGACCTACTGTAGGAGGAGAGTCTACTGGACCTCCTATTTCTGCCACCTACCTTTGGGAGCAGGCGTTTTGGAATGTCCACTGGACGACCCTCACGTGCAGTCCCAGGGAAAGAGCAGAGACGTGGTAGAGTCCACCGGATCTGCCACAGAGGGAGAGACCACTGGTCGTCCCTCAGCTGCAACTTTCCCCTGGCAGCAGGAGAGCGGTACGGTTCACTGGACCTGCCTCGGGAGCCAGAAACTCCGCTGGACTTCCTCCTCCTGCTGTCCCTGGGACGGGTGGTGCCCCGACAGAGTCCACCGGACCTGTTGGGCAGAGGGAAAGTCCACTGGACCTCCTCCTTCTGCTACCCCGGGAGGGAGCCTGGGTAGAATCCACCAGACCTACCAGGTGGAAGGAGAGTCCACTGGACCTCCTTCCTCTACCCCAAAGTGGAGTTCTGGCAGAGTCCACCGGACCTGCCAAGCTGAGGGAGAGACCACCGTTCATCCCTCCTCCACTACACCAGAGGCTCTCTGCAAGGGCGACTTCCCTGGCTTGGCCCACCTTTCCAGAGGCTGAGCGAGACGCCCCTCACACTCCCCCTACACTACAAAGGGTGGAGATTGCTCCCCTGCAGGACTCCTGTTGAAGAGTGTCTGGAGTGGACCTGTCATGAGTCTGGGTGTCCTATCCCTGCAGCCGAGCCCTCAACACCCCCAGCAGCTGACTAACTCCCTGAGGGTGAGCAGCCGCAGATGACCCCTGATAGCCTTCCCCTCCCGGCAAGAAGGCAGCCCCTGGACCTCGAGGGGCACCCTGCAGACGATGCCGGGCCCGGACCAACCCGGACCCTCCACAAGGATTCCCACCACAGCCAAGAGCAGGTGCCGGGCAGCGCGCCTACTATCCCTATTTGGTCCCAGTCCTGAGGGCCACCACACCCCTAAAGCCCCCACCAGGAAGGGGCCACCCACTACGTCACCCTCCAGCCTACACCGGACCCCTGAGTGCTCATCCTGAGACCCGCCTCTACCGAGAGTGCATGCCTGATGGTCCACCTCCCACACCTTGCCGCCACCTGCACCTACCTGGGATATAAACTTTGCATAATACTTGTGCCCCATATACTGTATAGTGTTGTGATATAAACTCTGTGTAATACTTGTGCCCCATATAGAGTGTTGTACCGTGTCCTGTATTGGTCAAGTCCACTGTGTATTTGTAAGGTAATATAAGTGTAAGACTGGTTAGCCTGTCTTTGAGCCCTATCCTTTGTTTGCATGCTCTGTTCCGGTCCTGAACAAAAGAACCCAAGTCCATGCCCGTATCTGAGTCCAAGAAGTTGAACCCAGAATACGCTGCATAACAAGATGTAATATGATCTTTCCAAGACAAGTCCTGAGTGAATGAAACCCCAGGCATGTTCAAGGATGATGCAGGATTGAGCTGGATATTATTAAACATTAGTGGGTACTCCTGTGGAAGATTTTGTCGGGTTGATAGGTGTAAAACTGAGTCTTTGATGCATTAAAAACAAGATTATTTTTACCCCAGTCAGAGACACGAGCCAAGTCAGACATTAGGTGTGCCATAGCCTCAGCCCTTGCTTGTTGAAGTAACTGCTGAGGTGGACGTTGCAGGAACCGAATGGAAAGGTGAAGGGTGGAATCATCAGCGTACGAGTAGATAGGGATATACAGCTTAGAATTAGGTCATTGATCAATGAAGGAAGAGAGTTGGTGATAGGACAGAGCTCTGAGGAACTCAACTGTTGATAGATCTAGAAGAACGATGGCCGTCTACAACAGCGGCTATGTAACAACCAGAAAGGAAGCTTTAGATGACGGCACAGATAGAGGGATACAAACTGTAAGAGGGCAGTTTGGAAATAAAAGATTTATGTCACACTCAACTGAAAGCCTTTGAGATGTCAAGTGCAATGGCAAAGCTTTCGCCAGAGTCCCGAAAGGAGGATGACCAGGGGTCTGAAAGGTATGTGAGATCACCAGTGGGGCGTCCCTGACAGAACCCATAATGACGATCAGAAAGAAGGTTGTGATAGGAAAGATGCTTTAAAATTTTTGTCAAGAATAAACTTGAAAACTTTTGAGACACAGGATGTTAAAGCAATTGGACGATTGTTAGAGGGTTGGGAATGGTCACCCTTCTTTGGGACCGGCTGAATGAGAGCAAACTTCAAGTAAGAAGTAAAGGTACAAGTTGAAAGACAAAAGTGAAAGAGTTTACCTAGGCAGGGTGTAAGCACAGAAGCATAGTTCTTGAGGACAACAGAAGGGACTCCATCAGGTCCATATACCTTGTTAGTATTGAGGCCAGTGACGGCAGAAAATACATCAGCTGAAAAACTTTCAGTGTCAGCCATGAGGAAGTCAGAGAGGGGAAGTGATGAAGGAACAGCACCGGAATCGTCTAAGGCGGAATTGGAGGAGAAAGTCTGAGCGAAGATATCTGAGCCTGTGCTTTATCACCTGCCATAAGGGAAACCACATCCGTCCCCTTTGACTTTGTGTCTGCTATAATCGTTGTTATGCTAGGCGTTTTTGGGTTAGCTTCCTGTCCCAAGAACGCCTAGAGTGTAGCTGGGTTCCCTTTCTAGACAGGAGCTTAGACACAGCATGAGAGGAACAGGGCATAAAAACACAGGGCAACAACCTTACACGTGTATTGACAAATTCTTTGCTATGGAACAGGAAGACAGTCTACACAATATGCTAATCAAAATTAATACATAGGCTAGTAGGTGGGTTTGGAGTATCGCACAGGATACTAGGTAGACAGGAGTCTTAGTCTGGGTCGGGGGGCAATATACTATTTTACAGTCCCTGCACAAAAGGCTCGTTTCCAGTGGGAAGACAAAATATAGGTTTACTAGTTCAGGGGAATTTACTCTGACACTGACTTTGATTCCTGTTTCATGATGGTTATATGCGTGAAGTCACTGATTTCTGTTTCTTGATTCACACAGCGTGGATGGACACTGATACAGAGTCGTAATATTGACACTTAAGTTTTTGCCTCTCGCCTTACGCGGAACAGATAAGCACTGTTTTAGGTGTTTTCCCTTACTTTACTGAATCCCAGTATTCACTTGTACCGCACAGTCCTGGCTTCTCACTGTCAGTCTGTAAGAGCCATGTATCACCATCACTGTTAGGTAATGTCACTGATCGAGCAAAGGGAAAGGGGAGAGGCCTGGGGACTCACAGTCGTTGGCTTGGGGTAGGCGGAGTCCCTTCAGGAGTCCCTTTATCCCGTGGCCACGGGACTACTATGGTCCTTTCACCGCAAGAAGTCCGTTCAGGGTGGGGCCCGCCTGGTGAATCACCTCTAGCAATGCTGCCAAATCAACCGTAGTACATGCCTCTCTCTCTCTTATATCCCATCTATGTGCTATTTGAAATTGTTTTTTATATTCTGTATATAATAAAGGAAGCTATATAGTACATTGAGTATCACTTTTTAAAATTATAACAACAATTTGAATGAATTCTACGACACGTGGCAGAGCTTTTTTCCCATGTTGCCACGCCGAGGTCGGCGAGGGACCCAGGGTCAGAGAGAGGATTAGACCTACAGGGGAAACCTCTTAAAAATATAACACGCCTAGACATTTACCTCATAGGTGATGTGGAAAAAAAGTTGAAAATAAATAATAAATATATACAATATATATATATATATATATATATATATATATATATATATATATATATACATAAAGAGAGAGAGAGAGAGAGAGAGAGAGAGAGAGAGAGAGAGAGAATCAGGTGGGATGGGGGTTGGTAGGGAGACAAATCCGATAATTGGTGGTCAAATTGGCAACTTCGCACTCGGGGGAATTCCAACTTCTGCCACACCCTGAACGGACTTCTTGCTGCGAAAGGACCATAGCAGGGGCGTCGTCTCTCGTTGAGGGTTTGGACTGGGCGTGGTAAAGGACCCCTTACTGTTGGGGCTGGGGACTGGGGTCTGGCGCTTAGGACTCGGGCCAAACAGATCCTGGAAGCGCTCTTTCAGGCACCTGGTGGAGGAAGGGCATCGCCTTCATCGGGGAGGGGTGAGGTCTCACCCCGGGGTCCTGGGGGCGCCCTCAGAGGCCCAATGGCTGTGGTCTCCTTCTTGTGGCATTGCCGTCAGGTTGGGGATGCGGCGTTGCTCCCAGCCGGAGTCCATCAGGTGGAGGTCCTCCTCGGGGGCTGACTGGATGGAGAAGAGCCCCGGAGATAACACTGGGCCTCTCCACTAGTCCTCGGGGCAGAAGTCCTCCTCTTGGAGGTTGCCTCAGTCTGGGTGAACAGAGGGGTGGCCTTTGCCCCTGCCAGTAGGCAGGGCTGACCGCAGGTCACCCTCATGCTGCAGGGTCACGGGAGGCGAGGGACTTTGGTGTCCCTTCCCGGCGCGGCTATGGGCCATTGCTGATTTCTATGGGCTGTTGCTGATTTGGGCAACAGACAAAGGGTGACTATGGGCTGTCTCTTCGCTATTGGTGTGGCTTTGGGCCATCACCGGGGCCCGACTCCCTGACGAGAACACAGATGAAGCATGGCTATGGGCCGTCGCTTGCCTGTCAGTGTGGCAGTAGGCCGTCGCCAAAGTCCCATATGGAGGGCGACGTGCAGATGAGGAGCGGCTTTGGGCCGTCTCCTGCCTATTGGCGCGGCTATAGACCATCACCTGTGTTGTGCCCTCCGAGGCAATTGCAGAAGGAGAGGGGGCGTACCTGTCTCTCACCTCGTGTGGCTTTGGGCTGTCACGGGTTCTGCAGGGGGCATAGGCAGCACCTGACAGAGCGGCTATGGGCCATCTCCTTGTGTGCAGCTTTTGGCCGTCACTGAGGCCAGGCTATAGGCTGTGGCCCTTTGGTCGGAGTGGCTATGGGCCATCTCTTGGTTTGCACGGCTTTTGGCTGTCGCTGGGGTGCTGCCTGCAGCAGAATGGTCAGCTCCATCCCGATCCTGGCGAGGGCTAGCTCGCTCGAAAGGTAGTGCACTCGGACTGGGGTGGTCTTGTTAAGCGCACTCCAGGGAAAAGGGGTGCTCGGCCCAGGTGAACTTGTGTCTGTATTGACTGGACATGCTGTGCACTCTGTCTACCACTCCGTAGTCTCCTCCTGGGGGTGTGGTGGTGACCTGGGTTGCCACGACCGGTATTTCACCACTGTCATCTTGGGAAAAGTAACATCCCTGTGGCTGGAGGTAGTAGGTCTTGGTGGTGCTGGTGACATGGGCCGGCGTCAGGTGTTGCAGGAGGGTGTTCCATTTCTTCGTGGGCAGATTTTTGTCGAGGTGAGGGATGTAGGTGAGGAAAAGGGTGGAGGGCTCAGGGGCTGTGTGGAGGAGCTGTTGGAGGTGACGAGGTCCATGGACACGGTGCTTGGTGCTGAGGGTTGGTGCCCAGGTGGCGCGTTGTATTCTCATGGTGGGAGGTGTGTGTTCCTGCAGGGGATCGAGTTGAATGCTGGAGACAGGAGGCAGCGGCGGTTTTATACCAGGGGAAAGCGCCGCTGTATTCACTCGGGATAAGGGTGGGTGAGATTTGGGCTTGATATAGCATGAGTGTGATAGCATTTGTGTTGGAAGTGTGAATGGAGGGGAAAGTTTGATCCTTGGGTGGAGGTGAGGTGGGTGGGGTGGGGGGGAGGGGGTGGTGGTGTATCTTGCAGGAGGGCGTGAAAGGCGGCCAGAGAGAATGACGGTTTTCGGGGTGGGTGTGGGCGGTGAGGTGGGCATGCGACCTCGTGGTGCTCTGGGTGCGGTTGAAGTGGTGTCAGGGTAGGAGAGCTGGGGTGGAGGTGTTTGTGGTGGGTGTCTGCGGGTGAGGTAGATGGGTGTGGATGAGGTGGTGGCAGGGGCAGGAGAGGGCGACGTATGGGCGTGTGAGGGCGTCTTGGTTCTGGGAGGTGGTGGCTGAGTGGCACGTGATGCGGCGTTGGGTGTGGGAGGTGAGGGGGGTGGTGGTGGGGTGGTGAGTGGTGGGTTGGTAATTTGCCGCATTGGTTAGGTGGTAGGTGAGGCGATACGTGGAGTGACGGGTAGGGGAGTTGAGGGTGAGGAAGGGGGAGGAAGGGAGGAAGGATGAGGGTGAGATGAAGCAATTGTAGGAATTTGGAGGAGGGTTGGGGGAGGCAGCTGGGGGTGGGGCGGGGCTGGGGGAATGGGGGACAGGGGTAACGGAGGTGGTGGCAAAGAAGCGGCACATGTGGCAGTTCTTGTAGGTGTGGGGAGTGTTGTTGTAATCCACTGTTACTTAGTAGGGGTTAGGGACGTGGGTGATGGTGTATGAGGAGAGTTTATGTGGAACGGGGAGTTTTGCTATCATCACAGAATCACCCGACTTGTAGGGGTTGGGGGTGGCATTGGGTTGGAGGTCGAGGCCGTTTTGCAGGTCAGTCGCCTCTTGAGGTGGTGGAGAGGGTCAGACGTGGGGGGTGTGGAGGGCGGCTGTAGATGTTGGCGCAGGGGTAGGAGCAGGGGCGCCTCTCCAAATGCACGTTCATGGGGCAATATGCCGTCTTTCTGGGGGCACGAGTTCATTCCCCACTGAACAATTTTAATGTGTGCTGGCCAGTCCTCGTTTAGTTTCCTCAATCCGGGTGCGGACTTGGTTCATGAGGATTCAGTGACTGTTCGCAAACGGCGTTTCCCTATGGCCAGTAGGGGGAGGCGTGGGAGATGTTATACCCGAATAACTTTGCTAATTCTCGCCATATACTGCCGGTGAATTCTGGGGCATTGTCGGAGTGTGGGGCTTGGGGAATTCCAAAGTAGGGGAAGACATGATGGACCAGTGCATCTTCTACAGTGACAGCGTGGTGTTCTTTGGCCGGACAAGCGATGATAAATTTGGAGTATGTGTCTACAAAGGTAATGATATACCAGTAGCCCGACTTCAGTGGTAGGGGCCCCACTACGTCTACGAAAAGCAACTGCCAGGGTTTGTGGGCAGTGATGCATCCCGAAGGGCCGGCAGTGCGGGTGGTGTCCTTGCCTATTGCACAGGCTCTTCAGGTCTGGGTGATTTTCTTGGCAAGGTTGGAGGGCCTGGGGATCCAGTACATGTCATTGAGAACCTGGAGGAGTTTTTTCATACCCAGGTGGATTCCATTATCAGAGTGGAGGTGTCTCATGGTGTCTAGGGCTCTTCGTCTAGGGCAGTGTCGGGGGCGATGTTGATGTGTCTCGATAGGTTGAATAGATGGTCGACCTGACGGTGGAGTTTGCTGAATAGGTGGGGAGGGATCCAGGGGGGTCAGTCTTTGTCGTGCCACCACTGAAGGAGCTTCGTTTCTTGTTGTATGGTGTGGATGGGGAGCCGGGAGAGTCTGTCAGTGTTGGTGTTGAGTTTGCCGGGGTGGTAAGATATTTCATAATTTAGTTCTTCCAAGGTCTCCCGCCATCTGATCAGCTGGGCACTGTAGGTGTCTGATTACTGGAGCCATTGCAGTGACTGGTGGCCCGTGATGTTTGTCACGTTCGTCCCCGATAGGTAAGCCTGGAAGTGTTCAAGGACCCAGATAATGCCTAGGCACTACTGCTTGGTTATGGCATTGTTCTGCTCGGCCTGGTTAAGGGTGCGGCTGGCCCTGGCGATGATGTGTTCTCGTCCCTCCTGGATTTGGGCGAGGACGGTACCAATCACTACAAGGGAATCATCAGTGTACAATCGGAAGGGTAGGGAGTTGTCGGGGAAGGCGATGATCGGGGCAGTGATGAGCTTGTTCTTCAGCTCTTGAGAAGCGGCCTATCTCCCATCGGTCCACGTAAAGGGTTCTCCCTTCCAGGTCAGGTCGTGGAGGGGCTTGGCAATGTTAGCGAATCCCTTCATGAATCGTCAGTAGTATGAGGTAAGGCCCAGGAATGCCCGGACCTCATGGATGTCTTGTGGTAGGGGAATAGCTGCAATGGCACGCAGTTTGTCTGGGTCAGGGGATATTCCATCTCCAGAGATGATGGGCCCCAGGAAAGAGACAGTTCTGGTGGCAAGGACGCACATGGAAGGCGGGAGCTTGAGGCCGGCTTGGGGAATCCGTTGGAAGACTTTCCTGAGGCGCTGGAGGTGATCGGCCCATGTTTTACTGAAAACAGTGATGTCGTCCAGGTATGTCAGACAGATTTCCCAGGTGAGGCCGCTAAGGACAGACTCCATCAGCCGAGAGAAGTGGTGGGGGCATTGCAAAGGCCGAATGGCATGATGCTGAATTCATAATGTTTCCCATTACCGGTAGAAAATGCGGTTTTCCTCTGTCCTCTTGGTGTAGGGGGACCCTGACTGGAGATCTAGAGTAGAGAACCAAGAGGCACTGTATAGGGAGTTGAGGGAGTCGTCAATCCTGGGGAAAGGGGTGGCATCCTTGATAGTTACGTCGTTGAGGTGGCAGTAATCCACGCAGAAACAAATGGTGCCGTCCTTTTTCTTGAGGAGGACGACAGGGGAGGACCAAGGGCTGGTGGAAGGTGAAACAATGCCGACATCGAGCATTTCCTGGACCTGCCTATCTTCCTCTGCTCGTTGTTTCGAGTTCTTCCACCGGGATGGTTGGCAGATCAGTGGTCCTGTAGTGTGTATTTCATGCATCATGTAGGTGGTGTGGCCGATATCTAAGGGGCTTGATGCGAAGAGGTCCTAAAAGACCAGGAGGAGATGGCGAAGGGTGTCTGATTGGTGAAGGGAGGTGGTTGGGGATGGAGAGCACGTAGGCAGGGGAGGAAGGGGAGACGATGGGGCATGGCTCTGTTTCTTCCTTTTCGCCTACCACGAGCCTCTTCGGTAGCGTGAGGGGGGACGTGGTGGTTTGCAATTCGGACTGCTGCAACATGTGGGGGAAGGAAGGTGGGGGGCAGGAGACAGGCTAAGAGTGTTCCAGGCAGCAAGTTGGGGGAGCATAGGACGGATATTCCTGTAGGCCTGTTCAATGGTAGCCATGCTTCATGTTGAGGGAGAATCGTTACAGTGGAGGTGGTGGTGGCAGAGAAGGTTGGGGAGGGTCAGGGAGGGCTGGGTGAGGTGGGAGGCAGGGAAAGGGGTGGGGGTGGGGGGGAGGGGGGAGGCTAAGGGAGGGGGGTGTGGGACGGGGTGTGCAAGTGCACACTGCCTTGGGGGGACCAGGGAGGGGAGGGGGGGTTGGGGGTTTTTGGAACTGGAGCTGCTGCTTATGGCAGTCGATGGTAGCTTGTAGTTTCTGCAGCAGGTCCAGTCCCAAGTATCCATCATAATTACAACAGGTGGAGTCAAACACTATGAACTTATGTTGTGTGGATACTTGCTGGCGGGTGTCGGTGCATAGGGCCCGAGTTTCCCCATGGATGGGTAGGGGGCCATCCCCTGCATCTACCAGATGAGTCGACATAGGAAAAAGCAGGCCAAAAGCCGACTTATGACGGGAGTAGAAGTGCCTGTACAGACATGACCTGGCAACACCCGTATCGATCAGAAGCCTCGCTTTTACCCCGTTCAGCCTCATCATAGACTGGGGGGCAGTATCTGAGAGGGGTGGCCCCTGCCACTGTGGGGAGGTGCAGGGGCAGTCCTAAAAATCCAGCTGTTGTTGGATTTCCTCTTCCTCTGACTCCATTTCCCCGGGATCGGTGTCTCCGGCGGGTATGGGTTTGTCCTCGGGGCCCTCGCATTCTAGAGAAGATACTTTGCTTCGGCCTGGGTGGTTAGTTTGCACCTGGCAGCTTTGACTTGTTCACGGATGTCGTGGAATGGACATCGGTGGCTGCACACGAAGAACTCCCAGGGGTTGATTGAAATGAGGTTCTGGTTCTCCTTGTGGCTGGGGTGCTTGTTCGTGGGATGAGCCCTGGTAGGCCGGGTGTCAGCGTAGGGCTCGTGTGGGGTAGAGGAGGTCGTGGCTTGTTGTGTAGTGTGGGCTTATTTGTGGGGAATTTGCTAACCATGTTGATTTGCTGGGGGTGGAGCGGGAGGTTAAGAGTCATCATATCAGCTGGATGTCCCTGTCAAGGTCCCCCGTTGGGTCGTGTATGATGAAGTGCTCCTTGACCATACTGGGGAGGACTCTGAGGAAGGTGTTAAATGTGTGTTGTTCCTGGGTTTCATCATCTGTCTCCAAGGAGTAGTAGTAGTAGTAGTTGTTCCCTAGCCAGTCTGGCCGAACAGTCCCGAGCCCCTTAGGAAGGCCATGGCCGAGACCAGGCTTTCCCACAGAGCTCTCAAAGAGTGTATGTTGTGTTGTTGGCGTAGGTGATTGTGTGCAATGCAGTCTTTCATAATGTGCTTAATAGTATGGGGTGCTGTGTTGCATCCTGGACAGGCATCAGCGACGGAGTCATCCAGCCTCTTCTGGTAGCTTAAGAGTGCTGGATGGTGCCCACATCTCAGCCTGGCCAGGTGGATCATGTCCTCACGAGGAAGATAGGATTCAGAAGGATGGATGTCAGGAGGCCGTGCATGCAGCTGTGTGTTGTCTTTAAGTGACTGAATGGAGAGGAGTGATCTGAGTGTGGATATGCTTCTGGAAGCTGGTCTGAGGTGGGCGAGGGGGGGGAGATGACAGTATTTGTGTATGGTATCATGTGCTGGGTGTTGTTTTGATGTTCCTTGGTGTGGGTGCATGTGCTGCCATTTACTGTAGTGGATGTTGTGGGTTTGTGGAGGCTGCAGCAAGAAACTGGGTGCCTCTCATGTCTAGGTGATCCTTGACTTTGAGGACTTTGGTTTCTTGATGCAGGTGGTCTGTGGGTGTAGTAGCTGTGCAGCCCGTGATTATTTTTAGGGCCTTGTTCTGTATGGTCTGTAGTGTGTTGTAGTGTGTTTTGGTGAGGTTAGAAGCCCAGGCAGGGCTTGCATAATTCATCACTGAACGTATGTATTGTTTGTATACTGTGGTGGTGGTTTCTTTGTTGTGTCCGAATGTTGTATGGGCAAGTGACCTCAAAGCATTGAGTCTTGGTGTTATTTTATTTTTAATGTTTGTGATGTGTTGTTTAAATGATATTGATGTATTGTATGTTACACCAAGGATTTTGTGTGTGTGTGTGTGTGTGTGTGTGTGTGTGTGTGTGTGTGTGTGTGTGTGTGTGTGTGTGTGTGTGTGGTAGGGGAGTGTTGTTTATGGTGAGGTGTGGGATGTGACTGTGTTCTGCTGTCCAGTTTGTGAGAAGAGTCACTGTAGATTTGGCTGGGGCAATTTTGAGCCTGTTTGTGGTGAACCATTTGTGTAGTGTGTTGAGGTAAGGTTGAATGATGTGTGCAGCTGTGTTTGCGTTTTGGTGCGTACATGTAAGTGTTATATCATCTGCATAGGAAGCTATGTGTCTCTGTGGTGTGTGGGGTGTGGGTACGTCGTGCATGTATAGGTTAAAGAGTGTAGAGGACAAAACAGATCCTTGGGGGACGCCGTTTGTGAAGTTTCTGATGTTAGAAGACTGACCGGCAAATGTTGTGTGTGCACATCTGCCTGCCAAGTAGTTTGCCAGCCATTTTTTTGTGCTATTGTGCATGTTTGTGTTGAGTATTTTGTTTGTGAGGTTGTGGCGGAGGATAGCATCAAAAGCTTTGCTAATGTCTAGTGTGATTAGGATTGTTCTGTGTGGTGGCCTAGATGAATTCATGCCGTCCAAAACTCTCTGCGCAAGGTCTGTAAGAAGGGTGTTTGTGAAGTGTAGTGGCCTAAAGCCATGTTGTGAGGTGTGACTAGTTGTAGTACCAGTCGTTCACTGACGTTAGAGGGGTTGCAGATGAGTGTGATGGGGCGATGTGAGGAGGGTAACGTGGGGTCTTTGTTGGGTTTAGGGATAGTGATGATATTGCCATGCTTCCAGATGTTGGGTATTATGTTGTGTGAGTAGTTGTAGTTTGATATGTTGGTGAGTGCTTGTATGCCTTGTGGTCCTAGGTGTTTAAGGTGAATGTTGCTTATGTTGTCTGGTCCACAGGCAGATGAGTGCTTGAGGTTGTTAATGATGTGCTTCGTCTGGTTGTAAGTGAAAGGTGCGTAGTCTGGGTCTGTGGGGAACTGTCTCTTACGTCGGATGATACGTCGGTCTTCGGGATGGGGGTTTAGATGGCTGACTTGTGAAAAGTGATTGATGAGAATGTTTGCTTGTTGTTTGTTTGAGGGTATGGTGTCTGTTGTTGTGATGGCAGCGTGTGATTGTGTGGTGTTGCTGTTGGAAAGTGTGATGCTGTTTAGTGTTTTGTAGAGTTTGCTGATGTTTGTTTTGTGGTCAAGTGTTTGGAGATAATTTTTCCAGTTTAGTGTTTGTTGTTCTGATATTTTATTGTTTATTTGAGTGTTGAGTTCTTGTGTTTGTTGTATGGTGTCTTGTGTATGGGGAGTTGGGGAGTGTCGCAGTGTGTCCCGTTGTCTGATGAGGCCTTGAATTTCTGGTGTGAAGTTGGGGTTGTGTCTCTTTCTGTTGCCTCTAGGGATGTGTCTTTTGTCTGCATTTTGTATAATTGTATTGAAAGTGTGCACAGCGGTGTTGATGTTTGTGATGGGTGTACTGTTTAGTGTTTCGAAATGTTGTTCTGTTTCAGTTACAAAGGCCTCCCATTGGCTCTCTTATAATTAGTGTATGTGTGTTTGTGGCCAGCTGGGGTGATTCTGTTTTTGGTAGTGATGATGATTGAGAGGTGATCAGAACCTAGGGTTTTGACCATTCTCCATGATGTAGTGGGGGCGAGGTTTGGGGAGCAGAAGGTGATGTCTGGAGATGATGTGAGGAAGAGGGCTTGGTGTGGGATATGGGTATGTTGGTCTAGACTGTTAAGTATGAAAAGATGATCTGTCTGGGATTATAGTACCAAGTAAGTGGTGGTGACTAATCGCCTGGCCTGGATCAGAGTATCGTCCAGGTTGCTGTCAATTGTTAAACCATCCATTTGGGATAGTGCCACTACCCTTCCTAGCGAGGGTGTGATGGATTGTATAACCAATTTTGTGAAGATCGCCCATGTAAGCTCAGGGACGACTTTTGGTGCAATATTGGCCGCGGCTTTGCCCAGTAATGGTAGTGTGACAGCTATTTTCTGACTGTCATCTTCGAACCCAATATCCAGCAATGGCTTAACTATTGATAGATATGTGTGGATGTCATACCGTTCTGGGTCGAATTTGGACAATTGCATGTGTGGTTTCGTTGTCATTTTGCCGATTTCCCTGTTTGCTCCTTGTATGCCCGGGTCAAGAACCACCGCTGTCCACCAGTGTTATGCTAGGCATTTTTGGGTCGGCCTCCCGTCCCAAGAACACCTAGAGAGTGGCTGGGTTCCCTTTCTAGACCGGAGCTTAGACACAGCATGAGAGGAACAGGACATAAAAACACAGGGCAACAACCTTACACATGTATTTACAAATTCTTTGCTGTGGAACAGGAAGACAGTCTACGCAATATGCTAATCAAAATAAATACATAGGCTGGTAGGTGGGTTTGGAGTATCGCACAGGATACTAGGTAGACAAGAGTCTTAGTCTGGGTCGGGGGACAATACACAACTTTTACAGTCCCTGCACAAGAGGCTCGTTTCCAGTGGGAAAGCAAAATATAGGTTTTACTAATTCAGGGGAATTTACTCTGACACTGACTCTGGTTCCTGTTTCATGATGGTTATATGCGTGATGTCACTGATTTCTGTTTCTTGATTCACACAGGGTGGATGGACACTGACACAGAGTTGTAATAGTGACACTGAGTTTTTGCCTCTCGCCTTACACAGAATAGATATGCACGGTTTCAGGTGTTTTCCCTCACTTTACTGAATCCCACTATTCACTTACACCGCACAGTCCTGGCCTCTCACTGTCCATCTGTAAGAGCCATGTATCACCGTCACTGTCAGGTAATGTCACTGATCAGGCAAAGGGGAAGGGAGGAGGCCTGAGGACTTACAGTTGTCGGCCTGGGGTAGGCGGAGTCCCTTCAGGAGTCCCTTCGTCCCGCGGCCACGGGACCACTCACAAGGGTGTCGTCTCTTGTCGAGGGTTTGGGCTGGGCGTGATAAAGGACCCCTTACTGTCGGGGCTGGGGACTGGGGTCTGGCCTTTAGGACTCGGGCCAAACAGATCCTGGAAGAGCTCCCTCAGTTGCATGGTGGAGGAAGAGAGTCGCCTTCATCAGGGAGGGGTGAGGTCTCGCCCCAGGGTCCTGGAGACGCCCTCAGAGGCCCATTGGCTGTGGTCTCCTTCCCGTGGCATCGCCGTCAGGTTGGGGCTGCGGCGTCCCTCCGGGCCAGAGTCTGTCAGGTGGAGGTCCTCCGACTGGATGGAGAAGAGTCCAAGAGATAACACTAGGCCTCTCCACCAGTCCTCCTGGAGGTTGCCACGGTCTGGGTGAACAGAGGGACGGCCTGTGCCCCTGCTGGTAGGCAGGGCTGACTACGGGTTACCATCACGCCGTGGAGTAACAGGGGGCGAGGGACTTTGGTGTCCCTCCCCAGCGTGGCTATGGGCCATTGCTGGGTTCCCTTGGGCAACAGACAGAGGGCAGCTATGGGTCATCACAGGGTCCAGACTCCCTGATGGGAATGCAGATGAAGCGCGGTTATCGCTGTTGCTTGCCTGTCGGCGTGAAAGTAGGCCATCACTGAAGTCTCATATGGAGAGCGACGTGCAGTCGAGGAGCGGCTATGGGCCATCTCCTGCCTATGGGGGTGGCTATGAGCCATTGCCTGTGTCGTGCCCTCCGAGGCAACTGCAGAAGGAGAGGGGGAGTACCTGTCTCTCCCCTCGTGCGGCTTTGGGCCATCACGGGTTCTGCAGGGGGTGTAGGCAACACCTGACAAAGCGGCTATGGGCCATCTCCTTTTTTATGGCCCGGCTACAAGCCATGGCCTTTTTTGTGTGTGGCTTTCGGCCATCACTGGGGCCTGGCCCTTTGGTCAGAGTGGCTATGGGCCATCTCATGGTTTGTGTGGTTTTTGGCCATCACTGGGGTACTGTCTGCAGCTGAAGGGTTAGCTCCACCCCGATCCTGGCGAGGGCTAGCTAGCCCGATAGGTAGTGCACTTGGACTGGGGTGGTCTCGTTGAGCGTACTCTGGGGAATAGGGGCATGTGGCCCGGATGAACTTATGTCCCTATTGACTGGACATGCCGTGTGCTCTGTCTACCCCTCCATAGTCTCCTCCTGGGGTGTGGTGGCGACCTGGATTGCCACGGCCGGTATCTCAATCATAATTTTTTTTTTTTAATAACCACCCGGCAGAGCGACCCCAGCACACCCACCCCAAGAGGAGGACACGGAGAGGCAACACCCATCACATGAGGCCACAGGGAGGCTTATAGGGGCCCCGCACCACACCGGCCCATGTCCGCAGCTACCATATGCCCCGCTTCCACCCAGCCAACCCATGGGAAGTGCGTCACCCAGGTGCATTACCCTCTGATGAGGACAGTCCTCACCAGACTCGGGGTGGGACTTGTTTGAATACAGTCCCAAGTAGGCCCTCAGTAGCAGAGTCCACTGGACCTGCCATCACAAGAGGAAGAGAGACCCCTGGTCCTCTAAGATCTACACACCCCCAGGGAAACAGCAGTGCTGTGGAGTCCACCGGACCTACTGTAGGAGGAGGGTCCACCAGACCTTCTTCTGCCACCCACCTTTGGGAGCAGGTGCCTCAGACCGTCCACTGGATGAACCTCACCTACATTCCCAGGGAAGGGAGCAGAGTTATGGTAGAGTCCACCGGACCTACCACAGAGGGAGAGACCAGCAGTCACTCCTCAGCTGTAACTTTCCCCCGGCCAGCAGGAGAGTGGTACAGTCCACTGGACCTGCTGCAGGAGCCAAAAAGCCCGCTGGACTTCCTCCTCCTGTTGTCCCCGGGATGAGTGGTCCCCCGACAGAGTCCACCAAACCTGTTGGGCAAAGGGAGAGTCCACCATACCTCCTTCGTCCACTACCCCAGGAGGGAGCATGGGTAGAGTCCATCCGACCTACCAGGCGGAAGGAGAGTCTACCCGACCTCCTTCCTCTGCCCCAGAGTAGAGTTCAGGCAGAGTCCATCGGACCTGCCAAGCAGAGAGAGAGACCACCGGTTGTCCCTCCTCTACTACCCGAGGCTCCCTACAAGGGCGCTGTCACTGGCTTGGCCCACCCTACCAGAGGCTAAGCGAGATGCCCCTCCTGCTACCTCTCCCTTACAAAGGGCGGAGACTGTTCCCCAATAGGACTCCTGTTGGAGAGTGTCTGGAGTGGAACTGTCATGATCCTGGGTGTCCTGTCCCTGCAGCTGAGCGCCCAACTCCCCCAGCAGCTGACGGACTCTCCAAGGGTGAGCGGCTGCAGACGTCCCTTGATGGCCTCCCCCTCCCGGCAAGACTGCAGCCTCTGGATCTTGAGGGGTGCCCCGCAGATGACCCCAGGCCTGGAGCAGCCCGGACCTTCCACCAGGACTCCCACCACAGCCAAGGGCAGGCACCATGCAGCACGCCTCTTAGCTCTGTTTGGACCTAGTCCCGAGGGCCGCCACACTCCTAAGGCCCCCATCAGGAAGGGGATGCCCACTACACCGCCCTCCAGGCTACATCGGCCCCCAAAATGCACAGCTCGAGACCAGCACCTCTATTGAGAACGCACCCCTGATAGCCCTCCTTCCACACCTGGCCGTCACCTGCACTTACCTACAATCTAGACTCTGTGCGTCTTAGTGCCCCAACAACAGTGGTATCGACTCTGTGCAACACTTGTGCCCCGTCCATAGTGTTATAGACTCTGTGATATTTGTGCCCTGTCCATAGTGTCATGATGCCTGTGTAATACTTGTGCCCCCTTCATAGTATCATGGACTCTGTGTAACACTTGTGCCCAGCCCATAGTGTTATAGACTCTGTGTAATATTTGTGCCCTCTCCATAGTGTCATAAGCCCTATGTAATACTTGTGCCCCAGTTATAGTGTCATGGACCCTGTGCAATACTTGTGCCCCCATTTATAGTGTCATAACTCTGTGTAATACTTGTCCCCTTTTATACGTAGTGTTGCGAGATAAACCATACTTGTGCCCCATATATAGTGTTGTCTCATGTACTGATTGTGTAAAGTTCACTGTATCTGTTTGTAAGATAATATACTGTACGTGTAAGACTGGTTAGCCTGTTTTTGAGCCCTATCCCTTGTTTGCATGCTCTAGCTTGGTCCTGAATAAGAGAACCCAAGTCCATTCCCGTATCTGAGTTCAAGAAGTTGAACCCAGAATATGTTGCATAACATTTTCAGTGAATGGATGGTTGTGAAACTTGACTGTAGAGAAGTACTGTAGCTGTTGATAGGTCATTATTATTCCAGTTATATTGTTGATAATTTTTTTCTTTTATACCATTTCTAGTGAATGTTATCATTGTGCTTCAAATACCTGCACAGCGGGGTAAGCCTGACACCACAATCCCAGGAGGAGAGTATGAGGGGGTGACACCGACCCCACAAGGGGACGACGGAGATGCTGGCTTACCTGGCTCACTATCCAGGATAAAGCAACATATCTCTCCCATGACCTGGCGCCTCTTTTCCCCGCAGCCAGACCACCCGGCAGTGTGCAGGGAAAATACACTACTCTTCAGCAGTGGGAACGCTCACCAGAATCGGGGTGGCAAAGTCCCAAGCACACCCTCGGACACCGAGTCCCATGGATTGGCCTCCTATTTAACAGAGGACTCAGGAGGAGTCTCAAGGGTTGCTATTCCCCCACGGCAGGAGGGCACGCTCCGTTGGAGCTGTGGCAAAAACCGAGAGAGTTCGTTTGACCTCTTCCTCCCCCTGTCCCTGGGGCAAAACCTTCCCCGCCGGAAGGAGGGCACGCTCCGTTGGAGCTGTGGCAAAAGCTGAGAGAGTTTGTCCGACCTCTTCCTCCCACCAGTGCCGGGACAGGAATCCTGACCCCCACAGAAGGAGGGCACGCTCCGTTCAGAGCTGTGGCCAGGGCCGAGAGAGTTTGTCCGATCTCTTCCTCCCACCATCGCAGGGGCAGGAGTCCCAGGCCCTATGGCCGGAGCATAGGCTCTGCCGGATCCGTGGCTGTGGCTGGGAGAGCCCAATGGGTACAATATCCCAGCTGGCTGGGTCGGCAGTGTCCCGGAGAGCCTCCTCTGACTCCTGCTCTCCTGTCCACTCTAGGAGCCCAGGCAGTGCCCAACGGGCTGCCTGACGGAGGGAAAGGCCCCTGGACCTCCCCCACATACCCTGGACCGGAGTTTCCGCAGGGCCCTAGGGGCCCGCTAAGCAGAAGGCTCGGCCCTCAGTCGCCCTTCCTCCGCTAGTCTCCAGGCTCCTGTATAGGGGAAGGCCGCAGTCCAGTCCTGACGGCCTCCTCCTCCAGCCAAGACTGCAGCTCCCGAAGTCAGTGGGCCTTCCCAGATGCTCGCCGTGGCGGTCGGCCCTCCTCTGGTGCAGGTGGCTGCATTTCCTCCCTGACAGCCACCCCTGCCGGACGAGACAACAGCCCAGTAAGGACATCGCCCTCCTCCTGGGCGACCCTAGGCCCAAGTCTCACCAGGTCCTCTCCCAGGACCCCGATGACGACTAACGGCCGGCACTGAGTAGTGCGCCTCCTGGTCCTCTTCAGCCCTAGCCCGGAGAGCCCTGCCTCCAGCCGGGCTGTCGTGGCTAGGGAACCGCCTAACACACCACCCACCCACTCTTCCCGGACTAGTGGCAGCTACATGGACCCCCTCCCACACTACTCGCCGGACGGCCCACCTCCCATGCCTGGCTGCCATCTGGAGCTCCCGCCGTAGGCCCCTCTGCCCCATGGGCCGTGTCATCCTGTCCGCATGAACTGTGAGTACCAGACACTGTGACTATCTGCTTCCCCAGTGCTACTGGACCCCTCCACCAGTGAACTAATCCCTGTGACTCCTCTTCGCACTCGTGGTGTGTTTCCCCATTGTTACATACCCTTCCCCAGTGTATCACCCCCCCCCCCCTACGCCTCCCTCTCTTCCCGGCAACCGTGGTATTACCTCCCATCAGTGTGTCATAGTGAACTCTACATGTGATGTTGTACGCGGAGTGTTCGACACCCCTTCCCTGGGGTCGGTTCCCCAACAATGACAACCCTTCCCACAGTGCCACTTCCCTCCCCCCACTTGGCAGTATACCTCAGTGTGATTGTTTCCCCCAGTGTGTTCTCCCTCTCCCTCCCCTAGGCCCCCAGCCCCTGTCCCCCACATGAATCAACCCACCCTAGACCCACTAATCCCCCTTCCCCCCTCCCCATCAAGCTCGAGCTATCATATACTCTCGTCCCATGTGACGCGTACATAGTCTAAGGTTAGCTAGGGCCTCGTCTACGTGACATGTAACTATTGTATTAGCTAGGGCCTCGTCTATGTGATGTGTAACTATTGTATTAGCTAGGGCCTAGTCTATATCAAGCGAATCCCAAGGCTTAAGGACTTGAATATATGCTGTCATATGTCACGCATCTGACGAAATGGATATACTGTACTATACTGTCAGTATATGGTAATATAACATACCTGACATATTGTGGTAATATTGCATGTGACACTGTTTGGATATATTCTTAATTCAGGAAGGTGATATCCCATGTATAACCAGAACTTGCTGAACTAGGTGGAAAGTGATTGTTGTATATGTATTTCTAAGTCATTGGAAGATCCTTAGTTTTGCTCATAGAATGGTCTGTGTTTGTTTTTTTGATAATATATAAGTGTGCCTTTGACCAGTGGTGTTTGTGTTTTTCCTTTCTTGCTACTACCGACCCAGTCGGGAATAAAGAACCCAAGGTTGCATAGCGTCTGCACCCGAGAAGTTGGGGCGCAGCACACGTTGCATAACACTGGTGGCTAGCGATGGTTCTTGACCTGGTGGTGGAACAGCAAGGAACGAAAAATCCACAGACATGTCGGCCAAATCGCATGTACAGCTTCCTAAGTTCGACTTCGAACTATATGACATACACACATACAGGTATATGTCTATGATCAAAGTTATATTAGACATAAGTTTTGAGAATGACCGAGAAAAGATAGCAGTCACACTCCCCCACCTCGGAAAGATTGTCTCAAGTATAGCCACTAAAATAGTTCCGGAGCTAAAGTAGAACCATTTCCAACAAATCGTGACCCAAGCTGTCACACCCTCACCAGAGAAGGTCGTCACCTTCTCCCAGCTGGACGCACACTTCTATGATGGGAACTTAAATGACACCTTCATTCAAACGAGACGTCTCATCGCCACCACCTACCAGGAGGCAGATTTACAAACCCGGGACCAACATGTGTTTAATACCCTGCTACGAATACTCACCAGTGTGGTCAGGGAACACTTCACCATCTACGACCCAACTGGGGATATCGACAGGGACATCCAGTTGGCGAGGTGCCTGCTCATCGCCTGCACCACTCCCCAACAAATAGGGGCAGTAAGCGGAGTCCCCACCTGGAAGCCAACCCCTAACAAGCCTCGGACGTCCACCGCAAACCCCCCTCCCCTGGAGCCGTCAGCTCTACCACAAGCTGTCCCTACAGGAAAGCAATCCACTCCCAGGGAAACTTCCAACCTCATCTCCGTCAATCCCTTGAAATTCACAGTATGCAGCCATTGCTGCCCCATACACGACATTCGAAAACAGTTAAAGGACACCCGGTGAAGGGCTGTGAACCAGGGGTGCTGCAAAGTGTCGGCTATTGAAGATGATCCACCGGATGAACCTTCCCCTCCCACTGAGGCCCCCGACACTGAAGAGGTGGACATAGGCGGCGAGGGGGAGGGCGCCTCACCCCAACTGGATTTTTAGGACTGCCCCTGCGCCTACCCACGGTGGCGGGGACCACCTCCCACAAATACCTCCCCCCAGTCTACAATAAGGCCAGACCGAATGGGGTGAAGGCTCGACTGCTGGTTGATATGGGAGCAGCCAGGTCTTGCCTATACCACCACTTCTACTCCTGTCATACCAAGGCTTTCAGACCCCTCCTCCCCACCTCAGCCCACCTTGTGGGCGCGGGGGATGGCCCCCTGTCGATCTGTGGGGAGACACAGGCTCTCTGTGTCCAAATGCATCAGAAGGCAACATCCAACATCAGTTCATTATATTTGACTCCATTTGCCGTGCCTACGACGGTTACTTGGGTTGGAGCTGTTGCAGAAACTCCAGGCCAACATCGACTGCCATGGGAGGCGGTTGAACTTTAACAAGTCACCAGATCCGGCCCCCCAACCTCTCTGCACGTGCCATGCTGCATCGCCCCACCCCCTTTCCCCTGCCCCCCCTCCCTCCATTCCCACCCCTACTCCACCTGCCCCCACCCCTCACCTTCCCCGCCACACTTTCCTCTGCTGTCAGTATTCCTCCCCAGCATGAGGCCTGGCTCTCCTTGCACCGGCCCACTGGCACCTACGTAGTATTCTCCCCAAACACACCGGCGGGCACCACCGCCTCCTGCCTTCTCTCCCTCACCTTCCTCCTCCCTCACCTCGCTGTGGTCCATGCAGCTAACATCTCCACATCACCCCTCACCCTCCCTAAGGGCTTAATGGTGAGTGAAATGGAGGAAGCTGAGCCCTTCACCACCCCTCTCCCCCACCCTACCCCCACTCCCTGACCACCTCTCCCCCCAACAAACCACCGATTTGTGACAACTTCTCCTGGACTTTCAGGACATCTCGACGGGACCTACCGACATCGGCCATACCACCCTCCTGTCCCACGAGATACACACGATGGGACCTCCTATTTGGCAACCTGCTCGCTGGAAGATCCCCACACAGCGGGTGGAAGAAGACCAGCAGGTCCAGGACATGCTAAATGCCGGTGTGATATCCCCATCAACCAGCCCGTGGTCCTAGCCTGTCATCCTCATCAAGAAGAAAGACAGGACGTTGTGATTTTGCGTGAACTACCGTCGCTTAAACGATGTCACCACTAAAGACTCCTCTCCCCTACCGAGAATCGACAATTCCCTGGACTCCTTCTATGTGCTTCCTGGTTCTCCACCTTGGACCTACAGTCAGGATACTGGCAGGTCCCCGTTTACCTGGAGGACTGAGGTAAGACCGCCTACTAGCAATGGGAAGCACTGTGAGTTCAACGTGCTCCCCTTTGGTCTATGTAACACCTCAGCTGACATTTTCCTGCCTGATGGAGTCCGTGCTCAGCAGTCTTACTTGGGAAATTTGCCTCACCTACCACCTCCACCACCTACGCCAGGTCTTCTCCAGGATATGCCAAGTCGGGCTCAAACTCCGCCCGTCCAAGTGTGTCTTGGCCCAAAGATCAGTCTCCTTCCTGGGGCACGTCATATCAAGGGAAGGCATCGCGCCCAACCCTGAAAAACTCAAGGTTATAGCCGAACTCCCCCTGCCACGGGACGTGCATGAGATCCGCGTGTTCATAGGCCTCACCTCCTACTACCAGCGCATTGTGAAGGGGTTTGCAACCATCGCCAAGCCACTGCACGACCTCACCAAGAAAGGGGAGCCCTTCACTTGGACAGAAGATCACCTCCAAGCCTTCCAGACCCTCAAGAACAAACTCATTTCAGCCCCCATCGTAGTGTTCCCTGATTATACGATACCATTCCGCCTGTACACCGACATCTCGCTGGTGGCCATCAAAGCCGTACTTGCCCAGGTGCAAGACGGCAGGGAGCATATGATCACCTGCGCCAGCCACACCCTCAACGAGGCAGAATGTAATTACGTGGCCACAAAGCGAGTGTCTCGGCATCATCTGGGCACTCGAGTACTTTCGCGCATACCTGGCGGATACCCACATCACTGTCATCGCGGATCATCAGTACCTACAATGGCTCCGCCAATCTGACAACAAGAATGCGCAGATGATCCGCTGGAGGGAGACCTTAGGAGAATTTGACTTTGACACATCCTATCGGCCTGGCAAGCTCCACACAAATGCTGACCCCCTCTCCAGGCTCCCTGCGAATGCCATCCAAACTGCTCCCACCCTCCTGCAATGTTGGCAGGTGAAGGACTGCCCTGACTGGATGGCCGCCCATCTATTCTCCAATTTACAGCAGCACAGCAATCTTCTCTACACACACTCCGGCCACACAGCTCTTGACCCCGACACTGCCCTAGACACCCTCACCCACCTCCACGCTAACAACAGGATACACCTCGGCACGAGAAAATTGCTCCAGACCTTCAATGACACCTTCTGGACCCCACATCCCTCCAAGCTCATGCAACAAGTCGTGCAAGCATGTCAAGTGTGCGCCCTTGGGAAAGACGCCACCCGCGTGCCGGGCCCCTCCGACCGCCTAGTGGCCAGTAAACCTTGGCAACTGCTATCAGTTGATGTTGTCGGGCCCCTTCCACCGAAATTGGGCTACTGCTACATCATTACGTTTGTAGACACGTATTCTAAGTTCCTGATAGCATGCCCGGCGAAAGAACACCACGTCCTCGCCGACCCCCTAACTCGCCATGTGTTCCCGTATTTCAGCATCCCCCATGCCCTCCATTCCGATAATGCGCCTGAATTCAAGGGAAAAGTTTGGAAGGAACTGTCTGCCCTGTTCGGATACAATCTCTCCCACTCCTTCCCATACTGGCCGCAAGGGAACAGCATCTGTGAGCGTAGCCACCGCACCCTACTTAGTCAAGTGCGGACCAGGATACAAGCCACACAAGATGACGACTGGCCAGCACACATCAAAATAATACAATGGGGGATGAACAAATGCCTCTGCAAGGATGGCAGCACGCTGCATGAACGAGTATTAGGTGAGCTGCCCCTACTACTCCCCCTCCGCCACCACCTCCAAGCCCCTGGGAACCGCACCTCATCCGATTCCTTACACCATCTCAAACGGAAGCTCCAGCACCTACAAGCCACCCAAGACCTGGCCCCAGATGCTACACCAGCCAGCACTTACAAACCAGGGGACCATGTCATGGTTGTCACCCTACCTATCCCACACAAGCTTGCCCCTCGCTATACAGGCCCCTACGAGACAGTGAACGTCCCTAACCCTTACCAAGTCACCGTCAGCTACCACAACATGACCCACACCTACAGGAACTGCGACTTGCGTCACTCCCTAGCACTGAATACACCACCCTCTCAGCGACACAGCCCACTGGCCCACCCTCCCGCCTGACCCCCAGCACCAGATAATTCGTATGCCTGCTACCTATCCCCTTCCTTCCCCACCAACACCCCCACTGCACCCACCACTCCCACCCCAACCACTACCCCTCCCTTCAATCACACCTGGTCCCCCAACAGCCTCCTCCTCCCCTATCTCCACTCCCACTCCACCCCACCTTGGGCCCCTCACCCTCTCCTGACACATCTCCATCACCCTCATCCCCTCCGGCCACCACCACTCGCCATCCTCCACATCCCGTGCCCACGCCCGCCTGCCCCATCACCGCCCGTGCCTCACCCCAACGTCCCTCATCACCCTGGCCCCCCTCCACACCACCCCCTTCCTCAACCCCACCTGCCCGCCCTTCAGCCACCAGCTACTCCCCACCCACACCCATCCTCACCACCACCCACACCAGATTTGGGTGCCTTTCCTGCCCACCCCCCCACTACACCCACATGCCCTCCTCACCCTCCACTCCCACTCCCAACACCGCCCCCATTCTTCCCCAAACATGGCACTCCCAGGAGAATATCCCAATTGCCCGCTCCACTAAGCCGATTACCCTGAGACGCCCTCATAAAAGCACAACAACGACCTACCTATCCAGTCTACAACCTGACATCCTACAGCATGCCCTGTCACCACCACCAGAGATGAAAATTACACACACAATCTGGAACCCAACCCAGGAGCACAAGCGCCACCTCCACAGCACCAACCAGCTCCTCCGTCTCCTGCGGTGTACCTTGTTACCGCCATCTCTCACCGTGCTCTATTCTCCGTATCTCCAACCCAACCCATGGACCGTCCACTGGACCAACCTCCTTCGCCACCCCACACCCTCCCACCGCACCACCACCTCCAACACATTCCAACTCCAGGCACGAGGACGTGACTTTCACCCCCACGAGTGGTGAAATACCCAGCTGGCAGAGTAAGCCCGACACCATCATCCCAGGAGTGTATGAGGGGGTGACACCCACAAGGGGACGATGGAGAGGCTGGCTTACCTGGCTCACCATCCAGGATAAAGGGACATATCTCTCCCGTGACCTGGCGCCCCTCTTCCCCGCAGCCAGACCACCTGGCAGTGTGCAGGGAAAGTACACTACTCTTCAGCAGTGGGAATGCTCACCAGAATCGGGGTGGGACTTGAAGTGGCAAAGTCCCAAGCACACCCTCGGATGCCAAGTCCGTCGGATCGGCCTTCTATTTAACAGAGAACTCAAGAGGAGCCTCAAGGGTTGAAATTCCCCTACGGCAGGAGGGCACGCTCTGTCAGAGCTATGGCAAAAGCCAAGAGAGTTCGTCCAACCTCTTCCTCCCACCAGCACCGGGACAGCAATCCCGACTCCTACAGAAGGAGGGCACGCTCCATCAAAGCTGTGGCCAAGGCCGAGAGAGTTTGTCCAAACTCTTCCTCCCACCGTCGCAGGGGCAGGAGTCCCAGGCCCTATGGCAGGAGTGCAGGCTCTGCTTGCTGTGGCCAGGAGTGCCCAACAGGCACAATCTCCCAGTCGCCCGGGTCGGCGGTGTCCTGGAGAACCTCCTCTGACTCCTCCCATTCTCCTACCCACTCTAGGAGCCCAGACAGTGCCCAATGGGGCTGCCTGATGGAGGGAAAGTCCCCTGGACCTCCCCTGCATACCCTGGACCAGAGTTTCTGTGGGGCCCTATGGGCCTGCCAAACAGGAGGCTCAGCCCTCAGTTGCCCGTCCTCCACTGGTCCCCAGGCTCCCGTAGAGGGGAACGCCGCTAGCGTCGCCCACCACCTCTGCGTCAGAGCAAGGCGTCCCCTCCCCACCTCTCTACCCGAGAAGGTGGGATTTGCTGCCTTACAGGTTCATCACCCGAGACCAAACTGGGTGAGACGTCCCCGAGGCCAGGTGACCGGTACTGGCAGCCTCGCCTTCCGCAGGTGCTGACGGGCTCCACCAGGACGAGAGGCCGCAGTCCAATCCTGACGGCCTCCTCCTTCAGCCGAGACTGCAGCTCCCGGAGTCAGCGGGCCTCCCCAGATGCTCGCTGTGGTGGTTGGCCCTCCTCCGGTGCAGGTGGCCGCAGTTCCTCCCTGACGGCCGCCCCTGCCGGTTGAAACGACAGCCCAGTAAGGACACCGCCCTCCTCCCGGCTGACCCTAGGCCCAGGTCTCCCCAGGACCTCGACGACAACTGAGGGCCGGCACCGAGCAGTGTGCTTCCTGGCCCTCTTTGGCCTTAGCCTGGAGAGCCTTGCCTCCAGCCAGGCCATCGTGGCTAGGGAGCAGCCTAACACACCACCCGCCCACTCCTCCCAGACTAGTGGAGGCTACCTGGACCACCCCCCACCACACTACCCACCGGATGGCCCACCTCCCACACCTGGCCGCCATCTGGAGCTCCCGGCATAGGCCCCTCTGTCCCGTGGGCCGTGTCCTCCCCTCCGCTCGAACTGTGAGTACCAGACACTGTGACTATCTGCTTCCCCAGTGCTACTGGACCCCTCCACCAGTGAACTAACCCCTGCCACTCCTCTTTGCACTCGCAGTGTTCCTCCTCAGTGTTACATACCCCTCCCCAGTGTATCACCTCCCCCTCCTCCCGGCAACTACAGTATTACCTCTCCTCAGTGTGTCATAGTGAACTCTACATGTGAGCTCATACGCGGAGTGTTCGACACCCCTTCCCCGGGATCAGTTCCCAAACAGTGACAACCTTCCCTGCAGCGCTGCTTCCCCCCCCAACTGGGCAGTATACCGCAGTGTGATCTTTTCCCCAAGTGTGTTCTCCCTCTCCCTCCTCCAGGCCCCCAGCCCCCGTCCCCCACATGAAGCAACCCACCCTAGACTCACTAATCCCTCTTCCCCCCTCCCCATCAAGCGTGAGCTATCATATACTGTACTTTCGTCCCAAGTGACACGTACATAGTCTAAGGTTAGCTAGGGCCTCGTCTATGTTACGTGTAACTATTGTATTAGCTAGGGCCTTGTCTATGTCACGTGAATCCCTAGGCTTAACCCTTTAACCGCGGGCTTGTTTTGATTTTTCTTGCAGTTCCCTCGGGCATATTCGTGCTCCGATAAACTTTCTAAAAATATTTGCCAAAAATCAGTTATTAGTCCTAGAATATTAAAATCATATATGCTTATGGTACATACCTTCAGATTTCTCCTGAGGTGTTTGTTGAGCCTTTGTCGAGTACTGTAGAACTTGTGGAGACCTCTGAAGTTGGGTAACAAAGTCTCCACTTTACACTTCCCGACAACCCTTAATATGATTACCACAGCCTGATATTATCACTAGAAACACTATTCTATGATTCTCAAATAGTTGGAATCCATACTCCAAAAAAAAAAAACACTGTGAAAGCAATGAAAATTATGAGGGCGTATGACCTTCCTGCCTGCGCTAGTTTGCCGCTGGTGTTCTGTCATTTATTATTCATAAAAACACACACAGTTTATATTTCTATTACTATATAACATTTATATATATCTACAGTCTATATTCATAAGTTTCCTTCAGTAATAGTAGTTTATTGTCACTGTAGGCATTCAATTTCCTTCAGTAAAATACGCAGCATTCACTTTCTTGTCCTGTACTCTAGCATTGAGAGTGAATGTCACTTTCACCTTCACTCTCATAACTCATAGTATTCATACATGCTAGAGTGAAACTTTCACTTTCATTACTCCTAGTGTATATACTCGTAATCTTATAATACTACTCATTTACATTTCTATTTATGTTCTCTATTTACATTATTTACATTTGTTTTATTTACACTGTGTTATGCACTGTCACTTGAAGTAACTTATAAAACTATTTTCCACTGTTCACGTATATTTACATTCATTGCTTTCACTTGCTTTTTACACATTATTTACAATTCCATTTGCACTGTTTAACTCAATAGAAAGATCGTAGTCACTCTTTATCAATTGTCAGCCCTTTACCTCTTTCCACACGAGGTTTAGTACGGGATAAAGGTCACAGGGCCCTTTGCATGGGGCTAAAAAGCGGCGGATATTAGCAGGAGCAAATCAGACCTACCTTCACCTTGAAAGACGATAGTGAACTGATAGTGGTGGCCTCCTGCCGCCGCGCTAGGGTGAGTGCAATACTACCAACATTAGCCTTGTAAGACCTGCTAATATATAGCAATGAAATGATTGGCAGGAAACCAAGACAATACATAATAAATTAGGTAGTTCCAGGTGAATGTAAATATCACTTAGGCTTCTCCCTTCCCTCCTTATATGTATATTTATTACGAAAATAGATTACACGGCACATTTCAAGGGGAAATAAACAGCGAAAATTAGCGAATGAGTGCACGTGACGTGTTGTCAGGTGATAATTAGCCAATTCCAGGTGTATGGCACTATCACTTACCTTATTTCTTTTTTGTATATATTATTTGGTATAAGAATAGGTCATTGGGCTTATTTCAATGGATGAAATCAGTGGAAAATGCCAGGGAAGATTTACATAGCGGAAAATACAGTGTGGTGGCCTGCAATAATTAGGTAGTTCCAGGTGAATGTAAATATCACTTAGGCTTCTCCCTTCCTTTCTTATATATATTTTTATTATGAAAATAGATTATACAGCATATTTCAAGGGGAAATAAACAGCGAAAATTAGCAAACGAGTGCACGTGAGGTGTTGTCAGGTGATACTTAGCCAATTCTAGGTGTATGGCACTCTCACTTACCTTATTTCTTTCTTGTATATATTATTTGGTATAAGAATAGGGCATAGGGCTTATTTCAGTGGATGAAATCAGTGAAAAATTCCAGGGAAGATTTACTTAGTGTAGCACGGCCGGGCAGGCGAGAGGATAGGGTAATGGAGGGGAGGTAGGGAGGGGAGTCAAGAACGGGGAGAAATGGCTAAACTGTCAACAATGGATGGGAGTACAGATGAGATTAGGAGTGCTGACTAGTGTTGGACATTGGGAGTACTGAAAGTTGATACAAGCCACCATTTGAAAGCCCGGGCAAATTCAAAATAACACAGAATCACAAAAGTGATGCCCTGCAGTATGATCCCTTGCTCCCAAGCGTCACGAAAATAACGCCCCGCGGTTAAGGGGTTAAGGACTTGAATATATGCCGTCATATGTCACACGCCTGACGAAATGGATATACTGTACTATACTGTCTGTATATGGTAATATAACATACCTGACATAATGTGGTAATATTACCTGTGACACTGTTTGGATATACAGTATTCTTAATTCAGGAAGGTGAAATCCGGTGTATAAACCAGAACTTGCTGAACTAGGTGGGAAATGATTGTTGTATATGTATTTCTAAGTCATTGTAAATACCTTAGTTTTGCTCATAGAACGGTGTGTGTCGTTTTGATAATATACAAGTGTGCCTTTGACCACTGGTGTTTGTGTTTTTCCATTCTTACTAATACCGACCCGGTTGGGAATAAAGAACCCAAAGTTGCACCGTGTCTGCATCCGAGAAGTTGGGGCGCAGCACACACTGCATAACAGTGCTAATGCATGAATGATAGTAAAATGCCAGGAATAGCGACTGAGGGCAACAAAACACCCCGAGGAGGAGCCTACAGAGGGGCAGACAGAGTGCGACCCGACCCCAGGCGACAGGGATATGTCTGCCCGGGCCATGCGCCCCTATGACCCGGAACTCGTCCGCCACCATCATAGCAGGAAAAGGAGACTACCTTGCAGGCGAGCTGACCCTCGACAAGATCGGGGTGGACCTATTACCCTAGCTTCAGGCAGCACCCCAGCGACGGCCGGTAGCCGCGCTCTTCTTGAGACGGCCTGCAGCCGCTCACCCCTTCTTCAGGAGTCGGCCAGTAGCTGCTCCCACCTTCATCTTGAGATGACTGGTAGCCGCTCCGAAGGTGCCCTTGAGACAGCCAGTAGCCACTCACCCCTCCTTCAGGAGACGGCCAGTAGATGCTCCCACCTTCGTCTTGAGACGGCCGGTATCCACTCTGAAGGTGCCCTTCAGACGGCCAGTAGCTGCTCACTCCCTCAGGAGATGGCCAGTAGCTGCTCCGAAGGTGCCCTCGAGACGGCTAGTAGCTGCTCACCCCTCCTTCAGGAGACGGCCAGCAGCCACTCCCATCTTCATCAGGAAATGGCCGGTAGCCACTCCAAAAATGCCCTTGAGACGGCCAGTAGCCGCTCACCCCTCCTTCAGGAGACGGCCAGTAGCCATTCCTGCATCCGTCAGGAGACGGCCAGTAGCCGCTCCGAAGGTGCCCTTGAGATGGCCAGTAGCCGCTCACCCCTCCTTCAGGAAACAGCCGGTAGCAGCTCCTGCCTTCATCAGGAGATGGCCGGTAGCTGCTCCAAAGGTGCCCTTGAGACGGCCAGTAGCTACTCACCCCTCCCTCAGGAGACGCCCAGTAGCAGCTCACCCCTCCCTCAAAAGACAGCCGGTAGCTGCTCACCCCTCCTTCAGGAGACAGCCGGTAGCCGCTCCCCTACACAGACAAGGTCCAGCAGCTGGGCCCCTAACAGGCCACAGCCAGTAGCCGGGCCCTATGGCAGGAGACGGGCAGCAGCCGCTCCTCCATCAGGTGCTGCCACACCCCCACGATGTGACATCCTCCAGGAGGAGGGTCCCAGTCCCGAGGACCTGTGGAGATGCCCTGGGCTATCCCCAGGGTTGTAATCCACCCAGCTGGCTCCAGAGGAACCCTACCTGATGGACTCCAATGACGACCGACGCCGCAGTTCACTCCTGACGGCAGGAGAATGCAGCCACCGGACCCCTGAGGCAGCCCCCAAGACCCCCGGGAGAGGCCTCTCCCCATCCCGATGCGGATGACCCTCGTCCTCCGTTAGATGCCTAAGTGTGTGCTTCAGGAGGCTGTTCGGCCCCAGCCCTGAGGGCCGCACTCCAACTCCCAGCCCTGACAGTGCAGGGCCCTTCACCGCCCCTAGCCCTGGATGAGAGAGGATGCCCCTACGGGTGACTTCGTGGCCGCTGGATACAGAGACCCCAGGCGGGACAGAGCCCCCATCAGTAGTCGGGCTGTGAGTCCTCCCGCCACCCCACTAACCATGCTGCCGCCCCACCGACAGTGAGTGACAGTGAATAGTGCAGTGGCAGTGTAATGGTGACTAGAATATCGGGCAGGTAATATCTAAGAGAACATAAGTCCAAGGCCTAGTAATGTGTGATAAGATCCGGGCGAACAGTGACACAGTGAGAGTAAGAAGAGAGATAAAAAAAGAGTGCAGTAATTTCAGTAAATATAAGACTCGGCCTTTATAGTGTAATTCCTCTGCACTACAAGACCAGTGTAATATTTGCCCAGCCTAAATACAGTTCTATTTCCCTCCAAGTGACAGTGAACTATTCCCCTGCTCGAAAAACTACGAACCGTACCATTCACCTGCTATCCTGAACTATTGACTAAATAGTATCCTGCGCGATACTACAATCTTAGTACATGACTTATAATTACCCAGATTCCTGTTGTAGTGACATCTACCTGTTCCACAAATTGAATTGGTCAATACACTTGTAAGGTTGTTGCCCTGAGTTTTTGTGTCCTGCCTCTCTCTTGTCTAAGCTCTGGTCTAGAAAGAGAAACCAGTTGCACACTAAGCATTCAAGGGACAGGAAGCTGACCCTTAACCCTTTAACCGCGGGCTTGTTTTGCTTTTTCTTGCGGCTCCCACGGGCATATTCACGCTTCGATAGACTCTCTAAAAATATTTGCCAAAAATCAGTTATTAGTCCTAGAATATTAAAATCATATATGCTTATGGTACATACCTTCAGATTTCTCCTGGGCTGTTTGTTCAGCCTTTGTCGAGTACCATAGGACTTGTGGAGACCTCTGAAGTTTGGTAACAAAGTCTCCACTTTACACTTCCCGACAACCCGTAATATGATTACCACAGCCTGATATTATCACTAGAAACACTATTCTATGATTCTCAAATAGTTTGGAATCCATACTCCAAAAAAAAAAAAAAACACTGTGTAAGCAATGAAAATTACGAGGGCGTATGACCTTCCCACTTGTGTTAGTTCGCCACTGGTGTTCTGTCATTTATTATTAATAAAAACACTCACAGTTTATATTTCTATTACGATATAACACTTATATATATCTACAGTCTTTATCCATAAGTTTCCTTCAGTAATAGTAGTTTATTATCACTGTAGGCAATTTCAATTTCTTTCAGTAAAATACGTATCATTCACTTTCTCGTCCTGTATACTAGCATTGAGAGTGAATGTCACTTTCACCTTCACTCTCATAACTCATAGTATTCATACACGCTAGAGTGAAACTTTCACTTTCATTACTCGTAGGGTATATACTCGTATTCTTAAATACTACTCATTTACATTTCTATTTACGTTCTCTATTTTATTTACGCTATTTACATTTCTATTTTATTTACACTGTGTTACGTACTGTCACTTGAAGTAACTTATAAAATTATTTTCCACTGTTCACGTATATTTACATTCATTGCTTTCACATGCTGTTTACACATTATTTACACATTTATTTACAATTCCACTTGCACTGTTTTACTCAATAGAAAGATCGTAGTAACTCTTTTATCAATTGTCAGCCCTTTACCTCTTTCCACACGAGGTTTAGTAGGGGGTAAAGGTCACAGGGCCCTTTGCATGGGGCTAAAAAGCGGAGGAAGTTAGCAGAAGCAGATCAGACATACCTTCACTCTGAAAGACGACAGTGAACTGATAGTGGTGGCCTCCTGCCGCCTGGCTTGGGTAAGTCCAATACTACCAACTTTAGCCTTGTGAGACCTGCTAATACATAGCAATGAAATGATTGGCAGGAAACCAAGACAATACATAATAAATTAGGTAGTTCCATGTGAATGTAAATATCACTTAGGCTTCTCCCTTCCCTCCTTATATGTATATTAGGGGGGTTTTCAAGAATACTCCCCCAGTATCCCTGCTTGTCGTAAAAGGCGACTAAAAGGGTTGGCGGAGGGTTAGTGCCCCTCCCCGGAAAACAACTAACTAAAAAAACAAACAATAAGCCTCGGACAAGGACTGACCAAACGATGACGACCAAGGACCGGACAAAGGACATTGTAATTGGAACCTGGAATGTAAGGGGAGCGAATGATGAGGTGAAAGAGAGAGAGATTGTCCAGGTGCTTGAGGATGCAAAAGTGGATGTATGTGGAATAACTGAAACAAAATGGAGAGGAGAAAGTGTGAGAGAATGGGAGTATGGATGGGGTATATGTGCAGGAGTAGGTGAGAATGAGAGGGCAAAGGAAGGAGTATGTATAGTTGTGAGTAAAAGATGGAAGAGGAGCATAAGACAGTATGGATCGGTTGGGTCAAGGATTGTGTGGGTAAAGTTGAAAGTTGGAATACAAATGTGGGCGATTGTGTGTGTGTATGCGCCAACGCAAGATCGTGCTAGAAGAGTGAGAGAAGAGTTCTGGACAAATGTAGAAGTGTGCATGGAAAAGTTTGGAAGGAATGAGAGAGTGTTTTTGTTTGGTGATATGAATGGTAAAGTTGGGAATGTGAAGGTGGATGGAATAGTTGGTGAGTGGGGTGTGCCTGCTGAGATAGATGAGAATGGGAGTGCGTTAGTGGACATTTGTGCTGGAGGGGGTTGGTGATAGCCAATACCCTCTTCAGGCATAAAATGATTCACAGGTATACATGGCGAGTGATGAGAAGGGTGGGTGGTGAACTGAATGAAAGGAAGGCAATGATTGATTAGGTGTGTGTGGATGAAAGGATGCGAAGATGTGTAATGGATGCAAGAGTGTATAGAGGTTGGGGGAGTGGACTTTCTGACCACTACTTGGTGATGGCCAGAATTAAAGTACAAGAAAGTTGGAGGAATAGAAGAAGGGAAAGACGAGAGGAAGGAGTAGTTGCAAGGAGAGTGGAAAGGTTACAGGAGGATGAGAAAAAGGCAGAGTATAAGAGAGAAGTGGAGGAACGATTGGGCAAATATGAATTGGAGCAGATGGGAGACGTGGAAGGTGTGTGTAGAATATTTACAGAAGAAATATGTGCAGCATGTGATGTGGTGTGTGGAAGGAAGAGAAGACGGAGGGGGTGCAAGGAACAGCGTGGTGGACTGAAGAGGTGAAACAGGCTGTGGCACAAAAGAAGAAAGCATACAATAAATGGATGAGAAATAGGGGCGTGGAAGAGGTTGAGAGGCGGAAGAGAGAGTTATATGTAGAAAGGAAGAGAGAGGTGAAAAGATTAGTAAGAGAGAGTAAGAAGAGAGTGGATGAGGAATTTGGAAGAAATTTGAGTGTAAAGTGGAGGGACTGTAAGAAAATGTTCTGGAGAGAGGTGAAAAGAGTAAGACAGGGTGGAAGTGAAGTTAGCAGGGGAGTGAAAGATAAAAATGGTAGATTACTAGTGGAGAAGGGAGAAAAAGTGAGCAGATGGAGAGAACACTTTAAGGAATTGTTGAACGTAGAGGATGGAAGTAATGCGAGTATAAGTGGCTGGGGAATGGCTGGGAGAAGGAGGGAGGTGAGAAGACAGGAAGAAATCAGTAGGATAGAAGTTGTGGAAGCAATGAAGAAAGTTAAATCGGGGAAAGCCCCAGGAATTGATGGAGTGTGTGGTGAAATGCTGAAGCATGGGGGAGAGATAGTAGTAGAATGGATGTGGAAGATGTGCAGATTGGCCTGGGAGGAAGGTAGAGTCCCGGAGGATTGGAAGTCAGGTATAATTATTCCCTTGTACAAAGGAAAAGGGGAAAAAGAAGTGTGTGGTAACCATAGGGGCATTTGTCTTCTTAGTATAATAGGAAAAGTGTATGGTAGGATACTTATTGGCAGAGTTAGAGAAAGAACAGAGAAATTAGCTGGAGAAGAACAGGGAGGCTTTAGGAAGGGAAGAGGTTGTGTAGATCAGATATTCATTCTCAGATCTTTAGTGGAAAAGTTTCTAGAGAAGGGAAAGAAGTTGTATGCGGCATTCATGGATTTGGAGAAAGCATATGACAGGGTGGATAGACAAGGATTGTGGAAAGTGTTAAGAATATATGGAGTAGATGGAAAGGTGTTGAATGCTGTGAAGAGTATGTACGATGGTGCGAAGGCTGCAGTGCGTGTGGATGGTGATCTAAGTGAATTTTTCTCTTTGAAGGTTGGGTTGAAACAGGGATGTGTCATGTCTCCATGGTTGTTCAATCTGTACATGGATGGGGTAATAAAAGAGGTACAACGTAGGGTAGTGGATGTTGGAGTGGCCATGGTGAGAGAGGATAGTGTTTGGAAACTCCCTGTACTGTTGTTTGCAGATGATACTGTGTTGTTGAGTGAAGATGAAGGAGAGCTGCAAGGCTTGGTGGATGAGTTTGGGAGTGTGTGTAAGAAACGGAATCTAAAGGTGAATGTAGGGAAGAGTAAAGTGATGGTCTTTGAGAGAGGTGAAGTCAGTGAATGTACAGCGTGGTTAGATGGTGAGGAATTGGAAAGTGTGAGTACGTTTAAGTACTTGGGTAGTGTGATGAGTAAGGATGGAGGTTTGGAGGGTGAAGTGCTTGAAAGGGTACAGCAGGGAAGAAAGGTTGCTGGTTCCTTGAAAGCAGTGATAAGAAACAGGGAAGTGAGCATGGAAGTGAAAAAGTTACTACATGACAGTATTGTGATACCAACTCTAACGTACTGAAGTGAAGCTTGGACGTTGTTGGAAGGACACAAGTCAAGAGTGAGAGCAGTGGAAATGAGTTATTTAAGAGGAGCCTGTGGAGTCACATGGAGAGACAGGCTGACGAATGAGGATATAAAGGAGCGTTGTGGTGTTGATGTGGATGTGATAGGAAGCGTTATGAGGAACACACTGAGGTGGTTTGGCCATGTGGAGAGGATGGAGGGTGAAAGACTGACGAAGAGAGTGTATATGAGTGAGGTGGAGGGGGAAAGAGGGAGGGGGAGGCCGAGGATGAGATGGAGGGATGGGGTGGAGAGGTATATGAGAGAGGGGGGTGTGAGCTGGGAGCAGGGGAGTGAAATGGCGGGGGACAGGGCGACTTGTAGGCGATTTGTTTGTGGCCACCCCAAACGGGATTGAGGCGTCTGGCAATAGATAGATAGATTTCAAGGGGAAATAAACAGCGAAAATTAGCAAACGAGTGCACGTGAGGTGTTGTCAGGTGATAATTAGCCAATTCCAGGTGTATGGCACTATCACTTACCTTATTTCTTTTTTGTATATATTATTTGGTATAAGAATAGGGCATTGGGCTTATTTCAATGGATGAAATCAGTGGAAAATTCCAGGGAAGATTTACTTAGCGTAGAATACAGTGTGGTGGCCTGCAATAATTAGGTAGTTCCAGGTGAATGTAAATATCACTTAGGCTTCTCCCTTCCTTTCTTATATATATTTTTATAACAAAAATAGATTATACGGCATATTTCAAGGGGAAATAAACAGCGAAAATTAGCGAATGAGTGCACGTGAGGTGTTGTCAGGTGATACTTAGCCAATTCTAGGTGTATGGCACTCTCACTTACCTTATTTCTTTCTTGTATATATTATTTGGTATAAAAATAGGGCATAGGGCTTATTTCAATGGATGAAATCAGTGAAAAATTCCAGGGAAGATTTACTTAGCGTAGCACGGCTGGGCAGGCGAGAGGATAGGGTAATGGAGGGGAGGTAGGGAGGGGAGTCAAGAACGGGGAGAAATGGCTAAATTGTCAACAATGGATGGGAGTACAGATGAGATTAGGAGTGCTGACTAGTGTTGGACATTGGCAGTACTGATAGATGATATAAGCCACCACTTGAAAGCCCGGGTGAATTCAAAATAACACAGAATCACAAAAGTGACGCCCCGCAGTATGATCCCTTGCTCCCAAGTGTCACGAAAGTGATGCCCCACGGTTAAGAGGTTAAACACCTAGCATAACAGATAGTGATGTGTGATGATAACATCACACAATGTATTGCAAAGCTATGTGCATCCTTTTTCATTCTAGAACAACATTGTTCTACCGGCATGACAAGAGGATATCAAAATGGGTGGTCCCCTCGAGAACCGGTGATGGTCACTTCGAGGTAGGTGATGTCAGTGACCTCTTGGATGATGACGTCATCGGCCCTGACTTCCTAATCAACATTGGTGATGATGAACTTGTGACTCCAAGCAGTGGTTAGTACAGCACTTCATTAAAAGGAATAATAAATGGACCTTTAAAGGTACTAGTTAGAATGGAAGAACAAACTAATTGGTATTTAAATTTTAAAGGGATTTACCATGAGTGCATGTTTACCAGACATTTACCTTGAGTGGTCTGTAGAGGGCATTTAATTAAAGGGATTAGTTCAAAGGTAGCAATAATGTGTATGGCATTTAAATTTTAAAGGGAATTACATTATGTTGACTTACTACCTTATCAGTGTTAACCTGACCTTTATTTTGTGTATCTATACTTTGTTAACTATTCCTATCTTACCTTACATTTACTTACCCTTACATACCTTTGCCTACATTATCTACTGTATGCTTTACAAGTGATGTGTCTCAAGTGCAGCCCCAAGACATGCCAAATGATGAGGAAGAGGAAGACGAGCTACTACCGCCCCTTACAAAGGTCAAGAGCACTCCCACTCCTGGGACAATAGTGACATGCTCACTCATCTCTACAGGACTATAGTAAGGGCAAGGAGATCGTGTATCAAGCTGTTTGGGTATGCTGTGGACAGGTGCAGGTATTTGAAATGCCTGGTTGTTGTACAAGTCCAATTGCCTGTCACTGGGGTAGAAGCCGATGCCTCTCAAGAACTCCAGGCTTGACATCTCCAGATTTGACAGGTGCCAGAAGACAGTAGCTTCAAGGTCCATCAGGCACTCATTGAGCTTCGACCCCATGCCTGTACCAAAAAGGGGTCAGAAGGCTATGGTTCCAGGAGTGGAGAAACCCTTGGACAACTGCAAGCCCCATCAGCCCATATATTAAGGCAACAGCCATCAAACCTGCAAGCACTGATCAAAGAAAGGGAGCATTCATCACTCACGGTGATGTGTACAGTGTGTAAGGTCGCTCTCTGCCTGTTGGAACCTCAGAATTACTTCCTGTCCTTCCATGAAGCCTCACAGGGAGAAAAAATGTATATATACTTTCTATGATAAGACGTAATGCACATATTTTTGCATCTTTGTATATGTAACAATATCTGTTTTTAATTTCTGACTACCTCTAGTTTGTAAGACAAAGTAAAAATAAGGTTTTATCACTTTTATTTTGGCACTAACATTTCATAAATTACATATTAACATGAAATATGAATATTAATTTACAAGAAAACTTTAACCTCTAAAGGGCAAAGAAGCCCAGATGGGACTAACTTGGGTAAACAAGGTCGGTTACTTGTGAAACCAACAGGGAGCCCGCATGGGCCATTTCTATGTATGCAAATTAGGCTTGTGGAGTTGCAAAAATTGGAAATCATACAAGTAAATATGTCTCAGACATGGCTGAATATTAACATTTTATTATTTGTGTATCCACTATTTCTTATAGTGGGGGTGCCCATCATCCACCCACTTAGCATAGTGGTACTCCATTTTAGGGTAGCTCTACACTGAGTGACAAGCCAAATGAATTCCTGAAAACCAAAAAATCATTTACAACGCTGTGTGGTAACCTTATAACCAACCAACATGTTCCAACAGGTGACGACTAAGGACCGAACAAAGGACATGGTGCGGATTGCAACATGGAATGTAATGGAGGCCAAAGATGATGCGAGAGATTTGTCCAGGTGCTTGAGGATGCAAAAGTGGATGTATGTGGAATAACTGAGACAAAATGGAGAGGTGAGACTGTGAGAGAATGAGAGTATGGATGGGGGTATATATGTGTGGGAGTAGGTGGGAATGAGAGGGCAGAAGAAGGTGTTTGTATTGTTGTGTGCAAGAGATGGAAGGAGAATATAAGGGGATATGGATCCATCAGCTCAAGGATTCAGTGGGCAAGATTGAAAGTTGGATTGCAAATGTGGGCGACTGTGTGTGTGTGTGTATGCACCAACACAAGATCGTGCAAGTAGAGTGAAAGAATAGTTCTGGACAAACGTGGAAGCATGCACGGAAAAGTTTGAAAGAAATGAGAGAGTGTTTTTGATTGGAGATATGAATGGAATGTAGGGAATATGAAAGTGGATGGAGTAGTTGCTGAGTGGGGTGTGCCTGCAGAAGCGGATGAGAATGGCTGTGATCTAGTGGACATTTGTGCAGGGAGGGGGTTGGTGATAGCCATTACCCACTTTAGATACAAAATGATCCACAGGTATATGTGGCGAGTGATAAGAAGGGTGGGAGGTGAACTGAATGAATGGAAGGCAATGATTATGTATGTATGGATGATGGAATGAGAAGGTGTGTAATGGATGCAAGAGCATACAGAGGTTGGGGGAATGGACTTTCTGACCACCACATGGTGGTAGTGAAAGTTAAGGTTCAAATGAAATGGAGGAGTAGGAGATGGAAGGACAGAAGGATATAGTCCATACAAGGAGGGTAAAAGGTTGTAGGAGGATGGAAACAAGGCAGAATATACAAGAGAAGCGGAGGAGTGATTGGGTAAATATAATTTGGAGCAGATGGGGGACGTGGAAGATGTGTGCAAGATATTCACAGAAAAAAGTCTGTGCAGCATGTGAGGTGGTGTGTGGGGTGAAGAGAAGATGAAAGGGGGTGCAAGGAACAGCACAGTGGAATGAAAAGGTGAGACAGGCTGTGGCACAAAAGATGAAAGCATATTGTGAGTGGATGAGAAACAGGGATCTGGGTAGGAAGCTGAGAGACGGAAGAGAGAGTTATATGTAGAGAGGAACAGAGAGGTGAAATGATTAGTAAGTGAGAGTAAGAGGAGAATGAATATGAAATTTGGAAGGAATTTGAGGGTACAATGGAGGGAATGTAAGAAAATGTTCTGGAAAGGGGTAAAGAGAGTTAAACACAGTGATAAAGAAGTAAGTCAGGAAGTGAAAGATAAAAATGGTAGATTGCTAGAGATGGGGATTGTGTTGGCTGCGGTGTGAACGATGGACTTTCTGATGAAAGTTTTCCAGCTCTGAAAAAACTCCAGAGTGACATATTTCAGTCATTTTTGTTTCTCTTTCAAAATCTTTTCCTGCATGAGATACGTCAGCTCATGATCAGAAAGAAATTCATTTTGTTCCATGAACTTTATGAGATAACCTGCTGCTTGTATGACTTTATCTACTGGTACTTGCATATCCTGAATGTCCCTTTTTTCAGTCGTCTTCAAGTTTCTCTTCTAGTTGTTTAACCACTGATATGATCTCTTGATCAGTAAGATGAGCAACCGCTGGTGCATAGTTGATTGACTCACAGTTCAACCACTGTACCACATTTTCATCATTCACTCCCTAGATCACACTGGAATTTATGCACCCTTGGTATAACATAATAATGACTGCTGCCTAAGTTTTTTCATTAGAGATACAAAAGCCCTTGAAGTCATCACTGTTGTTGTCATCCTAATCAAAGAATGCTTGAAGTGGCCATAGATTCCACAAGGCATTTTTGAAAGTGGACTGTGTCACTGCCATCCATGAAACGTCTATGTAAATAAACAGTCAGGCAGATTGAAATTCCTAGGGAAGTCATCTAATGAAACTGGTGTCATATCTAAGTTTACAAGATGGCTCATGAACCCACTTCTATGGCAAACCCTGAATTATTTCCTGATGCATAGACTGAATTTGGTAAGTACAATTTGGAGGAAAAAACATTACAGAGATATTTCCCACCTCTAGATCATTCTCAATTTGATGAGCTGAGGAACTGCCAAAAGACAGGATGATTTTGTAGTCTGATGAAAATCCAACACTAGGAGAGTGGTCAAGTGCTTCTACTGTAAAGTGATTATTGAACCTGACCTGGCATATTTCACCCGCGATCCATGCCCTTTTATTGCTCTTGTATATTACACACAACATTGTGTGATAATGCCGATTTCGTGTGTGCTGTGTGTCAGGGAAAGCATGTGGAGAAGTCAGGTGTGAAAGGACTGATTTTGCTGGCCAATGTATAAAAGAGATTTGTTCCTTGGGCTGGAGGTGGGGCTGGAGCTAGGTCTGTGGTTAGAGTGAGGAGTGGTTGGAGGAAGTTCTGGGAGTTGGAGCTGTTGCCTCTCCTGACACTGAGAGGGCTCTCCCTCCATGATGAGGGATTTTTGTATGCGACATGTGTTAGGAGTGTTATGATGTTTGGTAATGAGATCTAAGCAGTAAAGCAAGAGGATATTCGTAGGCTTAAATGCACAGAAATGATTGTGATCAGGTGGATGTGTAATGGGTCCTTTAATGCGAGGCCTGCGAGGCTAGGTTTACAATGGAAGAGATGAGAAAAAAGATGGGACTGGAGTGTATAGGTGTTGTGATGAGGAGAGGTACTGTAGATTGAAGTGCTTTGTGGAGAGAATGGGAGATGACAATTGGGTGCAGAAATTGAAAAGTGTGAAAGTTGGAGGCAGAGTTACGAGAGGCAGACTGAAAAAGATCTGGAACAGAGTCACAGAGTGTGACCTCAGGGATAAGAGACTGAATGGGAAGGCTGCCAGAGATCAAGCAGTACAGAGAGCTGCCATTAGGTGACAAAAGCTGACTCTTGTAAGCATGTTAGAGCCATTATAAACAAAACTAACTTCGCACCGCACGTCTAAAGGAATGAGGATAAGCACTTCTCCCTACCAAAATCAATTCACACCTGTATGTTCCTGTTGCACTAGCCTACTTCAGACGAGCATAGTCATGTTCTTTAGCCTCTTCAACACTTGAACAGAATATTCATCAGCTGCAGCTAGTGTCAGTTTGGGGACTGAATGCCAGAAAAATCCTGTTTAGTCTGTACTGTACACATGTTCTGGTGACATACTTTACACCTGTTCTGGTGACAAATTGTGCTTCTTTACAAACTCTTTAAAGTCTGCGATGAAGTCATCTGTGACAGAATTGTCTGCTGAAAGTTTTTCACCACTTGCATTCCTAATTCCATACCATTTGACTTTCTCCAGCAAATCAATAAAAAAAAATATTATCTTCCCTGAAAATCATTTCCTTGTGGAAATGTATGCCCTTTTCACAAAGTGGACCAGATATTGGAGCACATTCACCATATCTTTGTCTAAGCCACATGTACAGAGCTCTGTCCAAGTCGGCACATCTGGCTCTGTGCACTGACTTTCACTTTGCAGTGCGGTACCTATATTGGTTTCACTCATGGCACAGAACTTCTGAATTTTGTGATGCTGCTTTTTAACGTTGTACCTGGTCATGTTTCTAATGCCATAGCTGTCTCTCCTTTACTCAGTTTTTGCAATATTTCTAGTTTCTACTTCATCATTAATGTAACATATTTTTTCCTTTCTCACCACTGCATTTATCAATAACACTAGGATGCTTTTTTGAAGCCATTAAAGTGCAGTGTGAATACTATCTTGATCAAGGAGCAAAAGGATGGTAGACCACCCAGAGCAAAATGGAGGCTGGTAAAGAGTGACCTGACCATCCAGAATTCCATAGTTTGGTAGCATGGTCATACAGCACCCAGTAAGCATAGCGGCCACTTTGAGAAACCTGCCTGGTGGTAATTTGAATTTGAAGGCAAATTTTGGAAGCTAAAATGGAAATTAAATATTTAAAGCATTATGAGATTTGACCTTTAGAGGTATCCAAGATTCAGACATTTGAATTTTCACAGTTGCAATGTACAAGCAAACTCTGTTTTAATGATGCAATTGGTTAAGAAAAACCCATTGCTAAGCAGGGTATCGTATCTCGGGGTATATTTAACATGTAAAGTATAGGGATGTGTTTTTGAGTCTTGGGTTTTTCCCCCAACCAAGTCCTAAACCCACCCAAATGAGTCCCCCCAAAAGTTTAAAGCCAATCTAAATGGAGCTGTAAAAGAAGCTAACCTAAGCTTAAAACCAATGCCCATCTTGCTTGTACCCAGTCAAGGTCACTGGAGAATGCAATCTCCAACTCATATTCAAACTCGGTAGAGAAGAAACAGCAACACTGTATACAATCCCACCATCAGACAGTCCAGGGACAATTAAATAAAGATCTGGTATGCATAATAATAATAATAATGTATGAATGATGCAGATTCATCCAAGGTGAGAATTGCTGTGATGGAGAATCACTGATGTTTTGATGGGGATTTCTCTTGATGGGGAATCCGATCGATGATGCAATCGGGATAGCCTTTTCAACAGCCTGTCTTTATTTTGTTTTAGTTCCTGTTTTGGTTGCTGAGCTCCTTTATTTTCTTGTTTCTTATTTTCCAACATTTATTTAGAAATTCCTTTGTATTTTCAAGGCATTTTTCCCTTGAATGGCCCGAATGTACGCACATGATTTATCGATGTCACACTTTTCATTAATGCATGAAATATTTACTCTTTAGGGCTTTCATAATTATTATTATTTACTTAAACTTATTACTTTGTATTCCATGATAGGTTAGATGTTCAATGGTCAAACCCAAAAATATTCTTAGTTGAGCTGTCTAGTTGTCCACACTGTTTTGTACCTCGTCTGATGGGCAAGAATCCGTACCCCAAATGATAGTGTTCCCTCCACCTGTGACTAACACACATTAATCTGAATCTAAAAACAGTTTATAAATGAAACTAAACACAAAATTTACGTTTAAAATATCATCAAACTTGGTAGAAAAAAAAAATCAAAACCCATTACAAAACCGGGGGTAGGCCTATGACAGGCTAGGTAGGGTGGTATTTCTACCCCCATCACTATTCTGGGGTATCGCATCTAGGGGTATCATAAATCGGGGTTTGCCTGTATTCAGTTCTGATCAAAGTTGGTGGGATGGTATACGCTCTGCCAAGGATGAAGTGATTCTGTTTTGAGAACAGTTATGGTCTAAGTCAGATGGCAGTGTCAACTTAAGCAATACTGACCCAGCTAGGAGCAAACATAGTGGAAGGGTTGCTAGTCATGTAAGGATGGAATATTTCTAGTCTGAGAACACTTGATCAAAGGTCAAGATCACAAGGCAAGGTCAAAAGTTCAGTCTCAGACTGACTGTAAGGTATGGGTGTTGTACTCTGCTCAGTGGTCTTTCTTGTTATTATCTCTGGACGATTTTATTCAACTCAAGGGAGACTTTCAAATGGGAGGCAATTAATTAGAGCTTTCGTTAACCCTTTAACTACCACAATGCTCTTTTAAGTACAATAACTTACAAAAACCATTATAACTTTCTAGAAAAAAGTAAAACAAAAAAATCAGTGATACAAATATTAAAATACATTTTAAAAAATATATGAAGACGTAGGGATGGCAGTATGTCAAACACCGTTACATCAAGACTGAGGCAGTAAAAGGACATATAACCCCATCTGTACTTTGTTTTTTATTTTGTAAATACCAATATGATGTAAAAACTATTTAAGCATGGGTGCACCCAAAAAGAAAAATGTCAATTATTGTACACTATTACTTACCCATGCAATGCATAGATGTATGCCGTTAGTTAAAAAATAAAAATAGGGGTGGAGTTATACATCCAACAAAGTGCTTCGACCTTGTCACGCTGCCATCCAACTGATTTCAGAAGTGGTGGAAAAGACTACATGGTATACTTGTACATGTCACACTTGTGGCACTGCCCTGTCCAGCCCTGTGGTACATATAACACACCTAAACTGAGGAATTTATAGTAGGTGTGGACAGTATGCCCTATACTTGCATACATCCATACCCTGTCACTTCTACCAATGATACTGTATGTACAGACACACAAACATAGTCATGACAACACTTTGCCAGCAACTTTCACATGCATCACATTTTCCATTGACATCCCTTCCTATATGTACTCCATCAACATGGGGCAGTGTTATTTCTGGTTATCACTTCCTCTAAAGTGGTAAGTGAGGTGTCCATCATCCACTCATTTGAAGAAGTGCTGCCTTCTTTCACCTCGATAATTTTTTTCTGTGTCTGCCCTCCTCAATTCCTATTTCCTCCCATTCTTCCTGTCACCTCCTATTACTGTTCTTTCTTTTTCAATTAGCCCTACAGCAAATGACACACCTAATGGTTTCCTATAACTTAGAAAACCATTTACAACAACCGTTGGTAACCATATAAGCACATTATGGTGTGGAGTCTATTATGGTGCCTGTGTTAAGTGGGTAGAGGTGCAAATGCACCTAATGTCCATGCCTCATTGTGGCATGATGCTGTCAGCCACAAGAGGACAATAACACAGTGTGTGGGAAAGCCCTGCAAGGATGATTGCCAGCATGTGGTAGATGGGCCTGCTCCACCAGACAGATCAGGGTTACACAACAGCAGCAACAACTCCGTTTCTGAGGAGAAGGTTTGGTTCTCCAGTGGACCTAATATGGACTGGTACAGATACTGCATTTGCAAGAGCACACATTTGTTAATAAATGAAAATTCTATAACTGCTTCACCTGGGTAGAGTTCTATGAAGTTTAATGATATAATACTGATAATTAATATACACATTAGTCCTTCAATGATTCGACGTAAGAGAGCCACAGGCCCATCCAGGTAGTGGCAATATCCAGTTAATGAACAATATCCCCCTACTATACCCAACCTATCTATTCTATTGCCAGACGCCTCAATCCCGTTTGGAGTGGCCACAAACAAATCGTCTCCAAGTCGCCCTGTCCCCTGCCATTTCACTGCCCTGCTCCCAACTCACACCCCCCTCTCTCATATACCTCTCCACCCCATCCCTCCATCTCATCCTCGGCCTCCCCCTCCCTCTTCCCCCCTCCACCTCACTCACATACACTCTCTTCGTCAGTCTTTCACCCTCCATCCTCTCCACATGGCCAAACCACCTCAGTGTGTTCCTCATAACGCTTCCTATCATATCCACATCCACACCACAACACTCCTTTATATCCTCATTCGTCAGCCTGTCTCTCCACGTGACTCCACAGGCTCCTCTTAAATAACTCATTTCCACTGCTCTCACTCTTGACTTGTGTCCTTCCAACAATGTCCAAGCTTCACTTCCGTACGTTAGAGTTGGTATCACAATACTGTCATGTAGTAACTTTTTCACTTCCATGCTCACTTCCCTGTTTCTTATCACTGCTTTCAAAGAACCAGCAACCTTTCTTCCCTGCTGTACCCTTTCATGCACTTCACCCTCCAAACCTCCATCCTTACTCATCACACTAACCAAGTACTTAAACGTACTCACATTTTCCAATTCCTCACCATCCAACCTCGCTGTACATTCACTAACTTCACCTCTCTCAAAGACCATCACTTTACTCTTCCCTACATTCACCTTTAGATTCCGTTTCTTACACACTCTCCCAAACTCATCCACCAAGCCTTGCAGCTCCCCTTCGTCTTCACTCAACAACACAGTATCATCTGCAAACAACAGTACAGGGAGTTTCCAAACATTATCCTCTCTCACCAGGGCCACTCCAACATCCACTACCCTACCTTGTACCTCTTTTATTACTCCATCCATGTACAGATTGAATAACCACGGAGACATGACACATCCCTGTTTCAACCCAACTTTCAAAGAGAAAAATTCACTTAGTTCGCCATCCACATGCACTGCAGCCTTCGCACCATCGTACATACTCTTCACAGCATTCAACAACTTCCCATCTACTCCATATATTCTTAACACTTTCCACAATCCTTGTCTATCCACCCTGTCATATGCTTTCTCCAAATCCATGAAAGCCGCATACAACTTCTTTCCCTTCTCTAGAAACTTTTCCACTAAAGATCTAAGACTGAATATCTGATCTACACAGCCTCTTCCCTTCCTAAAGCCTCCCTGTTCTTCTCCAACTAATTTCTCTGTTCTTTCTCTAACTCTGTCAATAAGTATCCTGCCATACACTTTTCCTATTATACTAAGAAGACAAATGCCCCTATGATTACCACACACTTCTTTTTCCCCTTTTCCTTTGTACAAGGGAATAATTATACCTGACTTCCAATCCTCCGGGACTCTACTTTCCTCCCAGGCTAATCTGCACATCTTCCACATCCATTCTACTACTATCTCTCCCCCATGCTTCAGCATTTCACCACACACTCCATCAATTCCTGGGGCTTTCCCAGATTTAACTTTCTTCATTGCTTCCACAACTTCTATCCTACTGATTTCTTCCTGTCTTGTCACCTCCCTCCTTCTCCCAGCCATTCCCCAGCCACTTATACTCGCATTACTTCCATCCTGTATGTTTAACAATTCCTTAAAGTGTTCTCTCCATCTGCTCACTTTTTCTCCCTTCTCCACTAGTAATCTACCATTTTTATCTTTCACTCCCCTGCTAACTTCACTTCCACCCTGTCTTACTCTTTTCACCTCTTTCCAGAACACTTTCTTACAGTCCCTCCACTTTACACTCAAATTCCTTCCAAATTCCTCATCCACTCTCTTCTTACTCTCTCTTACTAATCTTTTCACCTCTCTCTTCCTCTCTACATATAACTCTCTCTTCCGCCTCTCAACTTCTTCCACGCCCCTATTTCTCATCCATTCATTGTATGCTTTCTTCTTTTGTGCCACAGCCTGTTTCACCTCTTCAGTCCACCACGCTGTTCCTTGCACCCCCCTCCGTCTTCTCTTCCTTCCACACACCACATCACATGCTGCACATATTTCTTCTGTAAATATGCTACACACACCTTCCACGTCTCCCATCTGCTCCAATTCATATTTGCCCAATCGTTCCTCCACTTCTCTCTTATACTCTGCCTTTTTCTCATCCTCTTGTAACCTTTCCACTCTCCTTGCAACTACTCCTTCCTCTCGTCTTTCCCTTCTTCTATTTCTCCACTCTAACTGGACCTTGATTCTGGCCACCACCAAGTAGTGGTCAGAGAGTCCACTCCCCCAACCTCTATAAACTCTTGCATCCATTATACATCTTCGCATCCTTTCATCAACACACACATAATCAATCATTGCCTTCCTTTCATTCAGTTCACCACCCGCCCTTCTCATCACTCGCCATGTATACCTGTGGATCATTTTATGCCTGAAGAGGGTATTGGCTATCACCAACCCCCTTCCAGCACAAATGTCCACTAACGCACTCCCATTCTCATCTATCTCAGCAGGCACACCCCACTCACCAACTATTCCATCCACCTTCGCATTCCCAACTTTACCATTCATATCACCAATCAAAAACACTCTCTCATTCCTTCCAAACTTTTCCATGCACACTTCTACATTTGTCCAGAACTCTTCTCTCACTCTTCTAGCACGATCTTGCGTTGGCGCATACACACACACAATCGCCCACATTTGTATTCCAACTTTCAACTTTACCCACACAATCCTTGACCCAACTGATCCATACTGTCTTATGCTCTTCTTCCATCTTTTACTCACAACTATACATACTCCTTCCTTCGCCCTCTCATTCTCACCTACTCCTGCACATATACCCCATCCATACTCCCATTCTCTTACACTTTCTCCTCTCCATTTTGTTAATGAACAATATCCCCCTCCAACCTATATATACCTAACCTATCTGCATGGTACCTCCGCTTACTTTGGCAGTATTTTCCAATCATTCAGGCATATTTAGACATCAAAACACACATAGGAATATCCAAAGTAATGCTAAACACTAAGAAAACCATGAAAAAAAAAAAAAAAAATGAAAACCAAAATACACCCTACCCATACACTACTGTATGTACAGTACCCCTCATAACTTCGGCATTGTTTTCAGGTCAATCTGCCATATCTAGACATCAAAAGACACATAGGAATATCCAAAATAATACTAAACACCAAGAAAACCATGAGAAAAAAAAAACACACACTGAAAACCAAAAAATGTATTACCTACACACTACTGTATGTACTGTACAGTATCCCCCCTAATTTTAGCACTGTTTTCAGGTCAATCTGCTATATTTAAACATCAAAACACACAAAAGAATATCCAAAGTAATGCTAAACACTAAGCAAACCATTAAAATAAAAACACTGACAACCAAAAAAACACCCTACCTATACACTACCGTATGTACAGTACCCCTGCTAATTTTGGCACTGTTTTCACGTCACTCTGCCATATTTAGACATCAAAACACACATAGGATTATCCATATTAATACTAAACACCATGGAAACAATGCATAAACAACAAACATCCACAAAAAACCTCAGAACGGTTGGAAAATCAGTTACCTAATACCAGTGATAGCTGCTCCAAAGCCACTAAAATATTCCACGGCCAAATATGCCACCGGAAATTGGTTAAGTTGGTATAAATGGTATACCATCATCTCTGCAGTGTTTGTACTATAAGAAAAGCTAATAAAAACACAGAAAACTGATAAGTAAAAGTACAGAAATGCAGTGATAATAAATAGTATTCAAGAGTAAAACTTACCTTCATATAACATTCCCATCATCCTAATGCAAAATTTTGCCAGCACCTTCCAAGAATTTCATAAGCTTTTTCGTGGTCACATTGGAATTTCAATATGACCAATGGTATTCGAATAAACCACAAAAAAATGTTAATAATCATGAGTCAGTGCTGTCAGCGTGAAGGAGGGGAAACAGTGAGGAGGGAGCCGGGAGGGTATGGAGGAAGGATGGGAAGGGAGGGAGATGCGAGGCTGTGGGAAGGATTTTCACCCTTCTGTCATTAGGCGGATGGGTGCTTTTACATACATTTGCTTGTGGCTTGCGGTCACTGTTACACAGCCGGTGGCCATGCAGAAACAACTCCTGGTGACCAGGCGACTTTGGACGTTTGGTAGAGAGGTGGAGAGCCGTGGTCACCGATCATGTACCCGTGGCTTGCGATGTGTGTTACATGCTTGATGGCAGTTAGGAAAGACTTTTCCTGGTGGTTGCACAGCTTTGGGCATTCGGCAGGGATGCGTATGGACGGTTTGATAAGGCTTGTAGGTTACGGTCGTATTACTCGGGTGCTGGAGGTGCGTTAGGAGTGATCGGACCAGCATACAGCTCTGACTATTCTGTACAGGGGCGGATGGACATTTTAGCTCTGGTTAGGGGTTATAGCCTATTTCCCACCCATGGCTCGAGCCCAGCAGCCACGATACCAAATGTTAGAACATCTTGGCTGGCTGGCCGAAGTTCTCGGGAACTTTTACATCCAGAAATGGCAAGTAAGTTCGGATAATAGTTTAATAGAGCCAGGGTCCAGTATCTGGACAATGAACAGGTCTGGATACTTCACGTCTGGATAAATGAGGGATTACTGTATTTCTAACACCATCAGCCTGCGGAGTCTATTATGTACTGAAAGAAATTATTTGGCATTGGTTAGAATTATGTCTTCAGTTAATTTCATCAATTACAGTGAAAATTGTAAGTCCCTTCTGAATGTAGTGTCATGGTAGCTATTATTCATGCTGAGCTTGAGTGACATGATCCACTCAAGAGGGAAAAGACACTGATTCAACATCAACTGTAGGGAAAAACTAGCATGAAACTCCTCCAGGTATAACTTGAGGGCTGTCCAACTCAGGCGCTGTTTAACACTACAACATCTGTTAATCATCATGTTTAGAGCTGGGTTCCACATTTATAAAGCTATGTCAAAGCAGGTAGCTTTTCAGTTACCCTTTCTTTATCTGTCTCTTTGTCCCTTGATGGACTTGCCTTATCCACACTGGATGTCCTGAGTCTTCTAAGAGTCACCATGAGTTGCCTTCTTTGCGGCCATTTCTCAGTGTGGTGTCTTTCTCTTGCTGCATGGTTTCCTCTCTCAGCCATCTTCCTCCAGTCTTTGGGGATAGTTGCCTTTTTTGCGGCCATTTCTCAGTGTGGTGTCTTTCTCTTCTGCATGGTTCCCTCTCTCAGCCATCTTCCTCCAGTCTTTGGGAATTCTTCTTCTCATCTTGCCCTTCTTTTCCCTGTGCCTTGTGTTTTTTCTCAAAGATTTTTGTGCCTTCTGTTAGTTCCTTGAGCAACAAGATGCCCTTGACTTGCAGGCTCAGTCTTCCAGGGGTTATGTGCTGTTCAAGATTGCCCTTCTGCAGATCCGGTTCCTACTTCAGTTTGTCTACAACAGGGGTCTTCAAACTTTTCAGCAAGAGGGCCACATCGTATATTTCATACATTTTCATGGGCCAAAGAAAAAAATTACTTTTATAAAATAAGTTTTATTTGGATCTTTTTTGGGTAATCAGCATGCATGATTCAGAATAAAAGGGAAATGTGACAATTACAAGGAAAGGATGCTGTGCATATACTGAGAAATGATGAATAATGAGTAAAAATGTCAAACCTTGGCAAATGCTCTGACGAATGGTTTATTTACTTACCCGTAACTGCAGATGAGAAAAGAAAGATATTAATTTTTCAATTAATTTTATTTATTCTACAGTGTACACGGTAAGCTGCTAGGTGCCATCAAGAGTTTTTACTTAGGCAGGAAGCATGTGTAAGGGTTAATGGGCGTCTAAGTGAATGGTTCATGATCGGTGTGGGCGTGCGACAAGTTTGTGTGATGTCCCCATGGTTGCTCAATATATATATGGATGGGGCAATGAGAGAAGTAAAAACATGAGTAATGGAAAGAAAGATGGCATTGGTAATGAATGGTGATGGATGGAATATCTTAAATTTGTTGTGTGCTGATGATGCAGTACTACTTGCAAATACCAGACAAGAGCTTGGTAGACTAGTGAAGAGTTTTGTTAATGTCTGTGAGCATCGTGCCTTGAGAGTAATTGTAGAAAAGAGTATAGTGATGGTTACTGAGAGAGAAGGTGACTCCCAATGTGATGTTACAGTGAATGGAGTAAGATTGGAATAGGTGAGAGAGTTCAAATATCTGGGTACAGTGATAGAAGAGAGAGGAAAATGTGCAAAAGAAGTGGAAAGTAGTGTGACACAAGGAAGGAGAGTAGCTGGGCTGGTGCAATGAAGGCCTTGATCAGAAACAGAAGCTTGAGTGTTGCAGCTGCACGAGGCTGACATAAAGGAGTGTTAGTGCAAACTTTAACATATGGATATGAGGCTATGGTGTGGCATGAAATAAAAAGTCAAGAGTGTAAGCAGTGGAGATGAGACTGCTGAGGAATGTATGTGGAGTACAGAGAGTGGACAGGATACAAAATAATGTGATTCGTGAAAGAAGTGAAGAAGTCTGTGGACACCAGAATCGAAGAGAGTGTACTGAGATCGTATGGTTATGTGGAGAGAATGGATAACAACAGAATGGTGAAAAAGGTATATATGAGCTAATCTGAAGGAGGGAGGAGGCGAGGTAGGCCATGGAGAAGGTGGAGGGATATGGTGGATGAGTGTGTGAGGAAGAGAGGTTTGGAAGTTGGTGAGGCTAGGGAACTGACAAAAGATCGAGTTGTCTGGATGAATATTGTGAGAAGTGTATGATCAGGGATTTGGCACCCCATATTAACGCGACAGCATGTGGACTGACTCTATTGGATACGTTTATGCGAAGCTACAAAACACGGTGCATGTTTTTGGCGTCATCAGATGAAGCCAGGATTCTGGGGGCTTGAATAGTGAGCGAAGGGAAGCATGGCCCATTGGATTGGGCAAATTTGGTCTATATGGACATTGCTACTCCTCATCCTGTCCTAAGGTGGGAAAGGAGGTCTGGATGATGATGATGATAATTTACTGAAATTTTGCAAATGTTTACCTGAAATAAGAATTTGCCCAATTTTGTGGCACACAATAAGGAAAATAAACACACCTCAAGAAAGAACTTCAGTTACAAGAAATTCAAAATAAACTCACAGCCATCAATAAACCTGTTAAGGTATATAGCCCACGTGACTGAAAATGAGGGTTCACCAGGCTGACAACACTCTGGCTTGGTGTCATGTGGGAAGGAGTGAGCGATCAGGAACTGGATGTGTTAACTGCCTGACCACGTGGCTTAAAAAAAAAAAAAAAAAAAAAAAAAAAAAAAAAAAAAAAAAAAAAAAATAATAATAATAATAATAATAATAATTTTATTATTAAATATATTTCAAGTTGCTGCTGACTGGATAAAATCTTCTGGTGGGCCGGATGTGGCCCATCGGTCGTAGTTTAGAGACCCCTGGTCTACAGCATCCAAGCCTTCAGGGGTGACCAAGCTTGATGTGCTGTCATATCTCCCTGCAAGAATGATGCCTTGCATTGTGAAAAGAAAGGCCAATATACCTAACCATCCTGTCAGCCAGTCTTTGTGGTGATGTGTCATCTAGGGACCATCTTGAATTGACAGTATGTAATCCCCACCTCCTTCTCGCTCTAATATGACAAAGCTATTTCTAAGCCTAACCACAGTGTGGATGGCACCTAGCCACTGCTACCTTGGGATGGTTTTTAGACACCCCTCCAACCTCTTGGCTCTGAGCATCTCAGGGATATCCTTGGGTAGGTCCATGTTTGGATGAAAGAACATTACTTCTGCCTTTTGATGGGACCTTTCCCCCCTTCGATAGGTTGGCATTAATCTTGCGCCATCTTTTGCAGTCTTCAAATTGGTAGTCCATCCTCTTACCAGGACTTCCTTTCTCCTGTTGTGGACAGACATCTTGTGCCATCCTAGTGCACAGATGATCAACATGTTCCGTCCTACCCAGAGCTGGTAAGATGACCAAGTTGCATCCTATGCTGGGTCGGACCAATCCCAGGATCATCATCTGTCCTGAGGACTGATTTCCTGTTCTTGAATTAGGATCCTGATTGTGCCTGATTATATGCTGCTGTCCTGTTGTGAAAGACTGTCCCACCATAATACTGGCACATTCTGATTCCTTATCAGGGATGCTGTCCCACTGTAATGACTTTCTTAATATAATGCTGGCACAGTACATTCTATTCCTTAACAGATCACACTCTGAAATGCTATTGGTGACAATGTCCCATCTTGACTGTCATGTCCTACCTGTCTCATAATAAGGTACTTTCAACACATTCTCCAGTCCTTTTGTTTGACAACCACTAAAAAACTTTTTATCTTGCCCTTTGGCCTAGTTCAGTGATACCATCTGATTACTGTAAACTCTCAGTTGTCCATCATCACAATACAGTATCTGGCCCAATGCAAAATCCAGTGCTGCTGGCTCAGCTCTACTAAAGCAATGTCCAATAAAATTATGGACATTGCTTTAGTAGAAATCTGGTGCCAAAATGGGACGTAACTGGCGGTTTTGTGCAATATCCGGCATTGATGTGTATCAACTGGCTTGAAACCGGTAGCCAACCAGCGCTGTATTCCTGTACTGTATCATTAATTTATTGTACTGTATGCTTAATTTTCATCATTTATTCATGGGAAAGTTTCTAGGACGGAGGGTTGAGACGGATAGTAATGCCAGGGCCATGCATTCTTTCATTTGGAAAGAATGAAAAATCTGAATGAAAATAATACTAAAAATGCAACTTCTTAAATTAATTAAATCCTGTTAAGAATGTTACAAGATAGAAAAACAATAGAAAAAGAGATAAAAAGTTCTACAAAATATAAGAAAAAAAGAATAGCATTCAAAACTCCCCAAAGTTGAAATCTTCACCTGATAACTTAATTGAAAATAAATCCCTTTCAAGACATATGTTTAATGATCAAATATTAATTCTTCAGTAAACCGCAAAATAATTGTACTGATATATTAACTCCTTCTTTACCGGAAATGTGCTTTGATGTACCTCCGTACATCGCTTGTAAACACCCGTGAGACACCAGAACTGCAACCGTGGTATACTGGTACAACCTCTGATGAATGGCAGCATATGGGCCTCAGGGTAGCCCGGTAAGGCTGTTTCTGAGGACCTCGTGATAGCAACAGCTCTGTGTTTTGACAACAAAGACTGTGACAAAGTTCTGACAATTCTGACATCATAAGCTACATCATGACTGAGTTGCAATGGCATGAATGGCTTGCCCACTCATCTGTGATGTAACCTTTTTTAGACCAATCATTATTTTATTTATAATTTTTACTACAGACATCGTACTATATTTTCCACTGACAAACGGCAAAATTTACACCCCTAGGCCTGCCTGAGAGAGTCAGTTACCACACACTTGACCACGAGAGAGGGTGCATAGGATATTTTTTTCTCATGGCATCTCCCGCAGATTCTAATAGTGACAAGTTTATTCCTCATGAGGATATTTATTTAGACGTATCAGATGATGATGCAGCAATGCCTGATGTGTCAGTAGATGACTACGATCCTGAAAATGATAGCAAGGTTGAAGTGAGTGAGGAGGAGGTGGAAATTAGTACAGTACAGTAGTGAGCTTAGTGATCCCACAATCTCGGCAACAAGTGGGTCAAGGTCGCCATCACCGTTACGTGTGTCCACACACTTCAAGCTCAGCTTACAAGGTACCGGTATATAAATAAGCCATCCATCTGTGCATAACAGTATTTTCAAGCCAGTTTGTACAGTAGTTACCTGGGTAACAGTACTTTAGCATAAGATATGTTTTCATTCATTCATTCATTGCCAGACGCCATGTATCCCAAACAGGGTGGCCAAGGGCTTAGAGTTAATTGTTTTACAGGGAAGGGCACTAATCCTCCACCAACCCCACTTGACACGTAGGGAGAAAGTTATGCCAACAGCATCTGGTGTTCACCCATCCAAGTACTAACCAGACCCAACGTTGCTTAATGTAAACTTACATAATTATTTATTTTATCATTTTTTTTTATTACCAACATCATGCTGGGTTTATGTGTTCATCAGTATACAAACAAATCACAAAGAGTGACTAGTTTGGACGTGGCAAAAAACATACACTACCCCTCACACTACGGGAGGAGGAGCCGTCAGGTTGGTATGGGGGGTAAAAGTAGTGTTTACACTGGAGGTAGGGGTCGGTAAAGAAGGGGTTCTGTCACTACATGTAAAGCAACTTAGTGTGTTATTTGTTAGGGTAAAGTTGTGATATTCTGAAACACCTCCCATATTAATAACACAGAATCACCCTCCCTAAGTCACCCTAACTTCCAAGGTGCTCTATCCACTGATATCCATATGGCTTTCACTTCCAAGATTCTGTAGAGTTCAGTAAGTAAATTACCCTGAGTCTGTACCCTTTCAGTACTTTAGTCTGTTACAGTACCGTACCTAAGTTTACCGTGTTGCGTTACTTAGTTTAGTGGGTAATTCCAGCGCTCAAACGGGATTGAGCCTATGCAGGTTTACATCCAAAGGGTGGTTGGAGTTTATTGCTTATGTAATGCCACACAGGGATGAGTGAGGCTGGTCACTGTCAACTTAAATGCCAGGACCAACTTGCCTAGACCTGGACTCCTACGCTCCTCATGGGGCAACACAGGATTAGATAATGAATGAATGAATGACTGAATGAAATAAAGTCAATAAACTATGTTATGAAATTTTTTTTTTTCAACCCCCCTTCAAAAATCCTGCACACGACCCTGAGTAACACAATATCTGGCTCGAAACTGAATACAGGATTGAGCCCATGGGGGGTGCTATGCAATATCTGGCATTCCATGTTATTTGGCGTAGGGCTTGGTTGAATTATGCTGTATAACTAAGAGTTTACTGTACAGTGGAATCTTAAACAGCGAATTCATAATATACGGCAACATCATGCAATAGTTTGCAGGATCATTGATTCACAGATGTTATATGTAATTCGCGGTTGCAACCTCGAAAGCAAAGGTTTCTCGTTGCGTTTTTGAACATCTGTTATTCTATGTTTACACAAATGGTGTGTGTGTGTGTGTGTGTATTTACCTAATTGTGATATACAGGAAATGAGCTACCTCGTGGGGTCCTGTCTCTGTTTCTCAATGTCAAATTTAACTTTAAACTCGTTTAAGTTTTTAGACTGGACGATCTCTTTGTCCAGGTTATTCCACAGGTCTATACAACTATATGGAAAACTATATTTCTTGATATCCTTCAAGCAGCTTGGCTTCCTCAGCTTCATCCCGTGTCCTCTTGTTGCTCTCTTATCCCATAAAAACACATCTTCTTTGTCAATTTTATCTACTCCCATCATGGTCCTGAACACTGCAATCATGTCGCCTTTCTTTCTCCTTTCTTCTAAGGAGGGCAAATCCAGCTTTTCCAGCCTCTCTCTGTACGACAGATCTGCCAGACTGGGGACCATCTTGGTTGCTGTTCTTTGTATTCTCTCAATCTTGTTTATATCTTTCTTTTTGTGTGGGGACCACACTACTGCTGCATATTCCAACCTGGGCAAATCATGGCCACTATCAATTTTTTCATCATCTCCTCATCGATATAATGAAAAGCTACTCTTATATTAGTCAGGAGTTTATACGTCTCTCTAACTGTCTTGTTAATGTGTTTTTCAGGTGACAAACTGTCCTTGACCAGCACACCCAAATCTTTCTCTTCTCTCGCTTTTGTGATTGGCTCATTACCCATCAAATGTGTGTGTGTGTGTGTGTGTGTGTGTGTGTGTGTGTGTGTGTGTGTGTGTGTGTGTGTGTGTGTGTGTGTGTGTGTGTGTGTGTGTGTGTGTCTCTCTCTCTCTCTGAGGGAGGGTGGGGGTAAGGTGGAGTGGATTGTGAGTGAGGAATTTCTTAAGGGGAAATTGGTGTGGGGAGGGACATTTCCACCAGGGATCTCATTATTGGATCTAGCTTGTACATGCCTTTATTAAGGTTAAAATTCTCATATGACAATTTTTACCATGGCCGATTGTAACCCTCCTAAGCCTACAACCTCTTCAAGGAAGGGGAAGAAAAAGAAGAGGCCAATGTTAACTTACACCTGGAAGTTAGATGTAATATGGAGGAACTCCTCCCCCATCCATTCAAGTCATGTCGTCAGTCATAGTCAGGTAAAAATTTTAAAATACTGTTCATTTCCATTCAATACTTTACTAATTTCTCTTCCATGTTGTTAGAAATCGCTGGTGATCAGTTTGATGTCAATCTGGGGATAAGGGGGGCAACTTTTCCAAAATGGCGGACTCGTTTTCGTTTTTGTTTTTAAAGGCTCCAACATACTTGCATGTGTCAGCCTTGGTCACCTAATGGCGGCTCTCCACGCTGCACGATCCATTGCAGCCTCCCTGTTCAGTCCCTTAACCCTGAGGTCACACTTAATGACCTCGTCCCATGTCTTTCTCGGTCTACCCCTCATAACCCCACCCCCAATATTAACACTTCTCACCTTCCTCACCCAATTATCATCCCCCATCCTCTCCACAGGTCCAAACCATCTCAATCTACCTCTCCTCATCACACCATCAATACACTCCAGTCCTATCCTACCTCTCAACTCTTCCATCGTAAACCCAGCCCCTCCAGACCTTGGACGCAGGGACGCACTGCACATCCACCTAATCATTGTCATTTCTGTACGTCTGAGCCGGCGAATATCTTCCTCCTTCACTGCCCAGGTCTCACTACCATACAGCATTACACTCCTAACACATGCTGCATACAAACATCCCTTAGCACGTAGGGAGGGTCCTCTCAATGTCAAGAGAGGCAAGAGCTCCCTGAACTTCTTCCAACCACTTCTCACCCTAGCCACAGTGCTAGCTCCAGCTCCACCTCCAGCACACAACATGTCTCCCAAATAACAAAACTCTTCCACACACTCAAGAGATTCACCAGCAAGTTCAATCCTTTCATGTCTGACAATCTCCACCTGCTCACCCCAACATGTACACATAAAATCAGCATTATCTCGGAGTCTACCTCTGATACCATTACATCTCTTATGCACCCATTTATCACAAACACCGCACAAGATGGAAGTACTTCCCACGCCCTTGTGGCAAACTGCACATGGCCACTCTCCCTTGTCTTTGACAGTACCGCCACCAACTCTAAATATCATCACTTTTGTTTTATCTGCATTTACCCTTAAACCCTTGCACCCAATATCATCTCTACACTTCCTAAAGCTTTCCTCCACCTCCCTTTTGTTCTCTGCAATCAACACCAAATCATCAGCATACAACTCCCACAGGAGTCCGTTTCTAAAGTCACGTGAAAGGGCTTCAAGTACCATGATAAACAACATGGGACTCAAGACTGACCCCTGATGCACACCAACTTTCATGGAAAACTCATCACTCAAATCTCCATTCACTCTTACCTGGGTGTGAGCACCCACATACATAGCCATAACCACCCTAACCAGCCACTCTTCCAAGCCACGCTTTCTCATTGCCCACTTCACCACCTCTCTAGGGACTCTGTCAAAGGCCTTTTCCAAATCAACAAAAACAAAATAAAGATCCCTTCTCCTACCAATATATTCTTCCTGAAGCTGTCAAACAATGAATATAGCATCAGTGGTCCCCCTACCTGGCATAAACCCAAACTGCATCTCATCAATATTCACTCTTTCTCTAATCATACCTTCTAAAACTCTCTCCATTACCTTCATTATCTGATCTAAAAGCTTTATACCTCTATAATTTTCTCTTTCCAGGACATCACCCTTCCCTTTATACACATTTACAATTACACTCTTCAGCCAATCATCTGGGACAACACACTCACAGGTAATTTTTCTCATGAGATTAGTTTTTTCTATACCACGAAAATCTCAAATCGTGGCATGTGCCCAGTCTCATAAGACTACAATTTTGGAGATTCCACTGTGTATGTATTCATATTGTTGTTTTTATAAGGACATTAACTGTTCATATTACACTGCACATCACTTAATGGATGGTAATTTGGGTAACAAAAGACACCATGCACAGCATAACCAGTGTACTAATATATTATATTGTTTAACGTATTACTGCCCTTGTGGCTGCCACCTCTCACAAGGTTTTTTTTTCCCTTTTGATGACACATTTGACATAAGCACCCAGCAACTGCTTCACCTTGCAGTCAAAAAACAAGAAAATGCTTACTCTTGAAGCAAAAGTAAAAATCTTGTTTCACTAAACCTCCTCCAAGAAAGTGAAAACACTAAACTTCTTGAAAGTGCATAAAATATTGGCCATTAAATATAACATGATGAAGCACATATGGTATGTAAATTTCTGGCCAATAGCCAAATCATGACACAAACAGCATTTTTACTAAGAGTGGTTCTCCCTACGTGTCAAATGGGGTTGGTGGAGGATTAGTACCCCTCCCTGTAAAACAATTAACTCTAAGCCCTTGGCCACCCCGTTTGGGATACATGGCGTCTGGCAATGAATGAATGAAAAACTGTATGTAACATCTTGGTTATTAGCCAAATAACGAAACTATCTATCTATTGCCAGATGCCCTAATCCCATAAGGAGTGGCCACAAACAAATCGCCTCCATGTCACCTTGTTCCTTGCCACTTCACTGTCCTCTCCCTAGCTCACACCTCCCTCTTTCATATACTTCTCCATTCCATCCCTCCCTCTCCCTCCTCCACCTCACACGTACTCTCTTCGTTAATCTCTTGCGCTCCATTCTCTCCACATGGCCAAGTCACCTCAGGGTATTTCTCCTAATGCTTTCTATCAAATCCACAACACAATGCTCCTTCACTTCCTCATTTGTCATTCTGTTTCTCCATGTAACTCCACATGCTCTTCTCAAATAACTCATTTCCACTACTCTCAATGAAACAATATTTATAAATGAAAGTACATAACATCTTGGTCATAAGCCAATTATCGGCCTGATCAGCCAACACAACTACAATGGAATCTCCAAAATCACACAATTCTAAAAAGTGAATTTGTAGTACGTGGCAACATCATGCAAGTTTGCAACATTAGTAAATCGCAGAAATGAAACATAATTCGCAGATGAAGCCATCAAAATTGAGGCTTTTCCAATGCCTTATGTAATACACAGCACCATTACCTCAAGTCTGCGCATCTAGCTGGGCATAAACCAATCTTAGTCAAGCATGGCAATTACTAAACAAATCATATTCAATCATGGCACTTAGTATAAGCCGGTCACAGCACTTCCTTCCCAGGTGAATTATGAAGGTTATTATCATTTGCCGGTGACCAGATTGATGTAGGTCTGGGGATGAGGGGGGTAACTTTTCCGAGATGACAGACCCATATGTAATTTTTCCCATAAGATTAGTATTTGCAAACTGCGGAATTCTCAAATCGTGGCTTGTGCCCAGTCTCATGAGACCACGATTTAGGAGATTCCATTGTAATGCATAATAGTAAAATATACATTTAATTTCATGATTGAGATTGGATGAACTCAGTAGTTGTCAAGGATGTCATATATTGTACAGTAATCCCTCTACTATCTGACGTAATAGAGCCAAAGGCATGTCCGGAAAGTGGTCCCATCCGGAAAGTGGACCCCTGGCTCCTGGACTGGTACTTAAGGACCCTAACCCAGCCTAACTTTGAAAGCCACCTAAATAACTCCCTACCGGACATGCATAGCACCTATTGAAACCTATTTAAGGCCGTGTTCACACTAATAATGGACATAAAGCATGAAATAAATGAAAAGGAACCAATGAATGAGGAATTAGACGTGACTGTACCTCAGCCAGGGTACTTACAGCACGTCTGTGGCTGCCTTGTCTAAGGCTTGGACAGTGATGAAAATGCTCTTGAAGCACGTACAGTAATCCAGTGTTGTGCTGCACTTAATTCTTTATATTGTGAGTTATAATTGTTTAACACTGCAAATTGTTCTTAATTGCACCATGTCAGTTTCAACCGCCAGTTTCAACCACCAGTTTGCACTCCAGTTAATCCTATGCACTCTAAATTCTAATTTCTTAACACTGCACAAAACTGTAAATTCCCGTGTGATTCAGTGGTGAGGTATTGCAGTTTATTCACTGTTTATTCACAAAAAACGTGCACGTGTGGCTTCCATTGCGATGAGCATCTACTCACGATCGAAGTTAGGCAGTAACTGTTGGAGTGTTGGTGATGGGGAAACAGAGTTGCAAGATCGCAATGGCCACATTACCACACTCCTCAGTTTTCAATACCAAATTTAACTTTTCATTACCAACTTTATAAAGCTAGCATTTATTCTTCACTAATTATATACAGTAATCACTCCAATATCCGACGTAATAGAGCCATAGGTAGGTCCGGATATTGGTTCTGTCCGGATATTGGGCCCCAGCTTATGGACTTGTACTTATGGACCCTAACTCAGAGAAACACATATAAAACTCCCTCTGGACATGCATAGCACCTATTTAAGACCCAAATCACACCAATAAGGCACATAAATGACTGAAATAAATGCAAAAGAAACATAAAATGAGGGTTTAGAAGTAGGTTCATACAATAATAAACATTCTGGTGACTGGCTCCTGGACTGGTACTTATGGACCCTAACCTAGCCTAACTCAGAAAAACACCTTCCTACTGCACATGCATAGCTCCTAACACCCTATTCACACCAATAAAGGACATTAAAGAGTGAAATGAGGTAAGTATAGTATGGAAAAAAGTACAGTATGAAAAATTCTTATGTCCGGATGGTGGGGATGTTCGGATATTGGGCGTCCGGATATTAGAGTGATTACTGTATACAAATGGAAATACATGTAATCACTCACCTTTTAATTAACAGCATGTTGATTATTTTCACACTACATAGGCTAGCAGATTAATCAGAGAGAGCAAACAATCCACCATCTCCATCCTGTGTATCCTCATACATGTGAAAAATCCATTTGGTAATGCATTATTCTGATTCATTACCAAATTTTTCATTACCAAAGTGGCCCACATTTGGTAATGAAAAATACCAAATGGCAACCCTGACAGGGGAGGGGGGAGGGGGGAAGGGGTGAAGAGGCCATGGTGTAAACAGCTGTTTGGCGCCACCCAGCAATTTCAAATCATGGGTGGTAAAAAATTAGGATTTTGGGGGGATTTTTTTTTTTTATATTTTTTTGGCCATTTTTGGGTTCCAAAGGTCCAGGCCCACAATGTCCGGTAAGTGGGGTGTCTGGAAAGTGGGCGTCCGGATAGTACGGAGATTACTGTATATATGCATATATATATATATATATATATATATATATATATATATATATATATATATATATATATATATATATATATATATATATATATATATATATATATACAGTATATATAAAGTGAATGAAACCGCATTTCATGAAGCAAAGAACGAATGGTGACGTAGAATGCATGCCATACGCATACATATGTATTGCAGTGTACCGTAATGGCTCAAATGCACATACTGAAAATGCCATGCTTGTTTAGATTCCACGACAGTATACAGTCAGGTACAGCAAACTCTCAATTAGGCCTATCTGTCATTTAATGACCAAGGGGGTGTCAGATAGTGATATACTGACGGGTAATGAAGCAGTACCCCCAAGACCCCCCAAAAGGGTTTTACCCCCGTGAAACCTTATACCTGCACTATATAACTGTTCAAAGATTGAAAAACATCCTTAAATACGGTGATAAGCTTAATACAGTACCACTGTACTGTAAAAGCTGCCAGGAAATTATGCATAAGGACATGACGAATGGCGTGGATTTAAGTTTTGGGGCTTCCCAGGGAATTTTCCTAGAGAATGTTGTTATTTGCTGGATGATGAAGCAACAAATAATTGAGAGTTTTAAGTATATCTTTACCACATGAGCAATGCTCTTTGGTCACAATGTCTCCTGGCATGACAAAGCATTCATTCTGAAGTTACACCTGAAGCTGGGTGCCATTTATGCAACAGAAGCATATACATGATCACCCATACCTACCCAGCATTAGAAGATGTTCACACTCTCTCTTCAATTTACCATATTTCATATAATCATGAGTGTAAAGTTGCAAATCGAGTAGCTAAAGTGAAGTAATGAAAATGCACTGGCAAGATTGTGTAACATTTTTCTGGCAACTAAAAGATTGTTTTGCTGTAAAAGCTGCACCTTCACAAAGTTGTCAAAAGTCATTCATTCCTTCATCTGAGTTACAATTCCCTTATTTTGTCGTTTTTTTTTTTTTTTTTTTTTTTTTTTTTTTACAATACCAGAACAGAAGAAGGAAAAATAAAGGAATAAAAAAAAATAACCCATACACCTGATTACAGGTGTCCTCCAGTCATAAAAAATCTGTAAGACTTGGACCTGAACAGCCGTAGGTTGAAGTTTGGGGGGAAACCACTCTGGAAAGTGAGTTCCAAGGAGATGCAGTTCGGGGAACAAAAGAATTCTGATAGGTAGAATTTCTGCCATATGGCAGTGTGACCATACAGTCATGAGTGCTACCAGATGCCCGTGTAGTGCGGGGAAAGGCGTGGAGAGATGGCACAATGGATGCAACTTCATCTGTGCATTTGCCACAAAAATATCTGTAAAATAATGCAAGGAAGGCAACATTTCTTCTTACCTGTAGGGGCGGCAGTTCATTTGTAACAAAAGGGTTATTAATAATTCTAATAGCTTTGTTCTGAATATTGTCCAGTTGTTTCTGTGCAACCTCTCCACATCCATCTCACAAGGGTGAGCAATATTCAAGCTGAAAGTGCACATGACTCTTGTAAATTATAGCTAACTGCTCGTCCGTGAAGAAGTTACGGACTCTATACAATAATCCAAGTTTCTTTGGAGCAGTTTTAACACGTGATCTAACATGAAAGGTCCAGCAAAGGAAAATGTTAAGTGAAACACAAAGAATCTTCATACTTTCAGAGATAGGAATATTAATAGTACTGAAGGTAATACAGGAATCAGGCAATTTCTGCCTAGTTGTAAATCATGGATATTTGGTTTACTTAGCATTACACAGTAAATTTCCTTTTTATAAAGACTATGGTAAGAAGAGTAATTAAATATTATAACTAAATGAAAAGTATAAGAACTTGCAGGCAGTTTATACTTTGGTCAAGAGCATTCATGTGTGTATATAATTCACGTGCAGAAACCTACACAGTATACCTCACTTAGTTTGCCTCACTCTCTCATTCTCTATCTCTCTCAGCCTGACCTTGTAATGGTTTTCAGTTAGACTTTTTAACACTCTTCCAGGCCGATGACACACCAATGCATCATTTGCTGGCTACCTGCTTCTGGGCTGATGATGCGCTGGTGCGTCATTCGTTGGAGCAATTTTTCATGGCTCAAATACGTGGCACAACAATTTACTGAACACAGGCAATGCAGCTTCATTTAGTTGGAACTAAACCCTGGACCGGGAACGAAGTAGAAAGGTTATGCATGGCTGGCCCAGGAAAGTGTTACTAGGCAATAATCAGTTCCAAGATAACAAGACTTCCACATGCAAGCAGGCTAAACAATGACCAAAATCCTTAGTACAAGGATATAAACGTTTCCTCTATCCATATCTGACATGCTGACATTGATAATAAAAGTCAGTATCTGCAAAAATTGCAAATATATTGGTTCAACAAATATGTTTGCTTACAGCACTTTTATTGTAAAATCTTCCCCACTACTTGAGCAAACCACCAGACCAGTAAAAACACATATGCCCCTATACTTTTCAGTGAATGGTACCATGTGTAACTAGCTCCTGCTGTGTTCTAAACTGCCTGCCACATTCACCACACTTGAAATTCTTTACTCCTGAATGAATACTCAGGTGCCGAGTGAGATCACTGTTCCTTCTAAATGGTTTTCCACATTCATGGCATTTAAAGTTTTTCACTCCTGAATGAATACTTAAGTGCTGAGTCAGATCACTGCTCCTTCTAAATGGTCTTCCACATTCATGGCATATAAAATTTTTCACTCCTGTATGAATACTTAAGTGCTGAGTGAGATCAGCGTTTCTTCTAAATAGTTTTCCACAATCATGGCATTTAAAATTTTTCACTCCTAAATGAATTAGTAAGTGACTCTTGAGATTACATTTATCATTAAACAGTTTACCACATTCTTCACACTTGAATTCCTTCACTCCCAAATGAACTGAACAGTGCTGACGAATATCTCTTTTCCTAGTAAACAGTTTACCACATTCATCACACTTGAAGTTTTTCACTCCTGAATGAATCAGTAGGTGTCGGATGAGACCACCTTTTCGAGCAAACACTTTATCACATTCATCACACTTGAAATTCTTCTCTCCTGTATGAGTTAACAGGTGTCGGGTGAGCACAAATTTCTCATCAGTCAGTTTACCACATACATCATGCTTGAACTTCTGTGCACCTGAATGAATTTTCAAGTGCCGAGTGAGATTTGAGTTTTTTGTAAACAGTTTACCACATTTATCGCACTTGAAATTTTTCACTCCCACATGAATTAATATGTGCTTTCTGAGATTACCTTTTTTACTAAATAGTTTGCCACATTCATCACACTGAAATTTCTTCGCTCTTGGATGATATACTAGGTGACGAGTGAGATTACTTTTCCGATTAAATATTTTACCACAGACCTCACATTTGAACTCCTTGATTCCTGAATGAACTACTGTATGTCGGATAAGATCACTCTTATGAGAAAATGGTTTACCACACACTATACATCTGAACTGCTCAACTTCTGCAGAAAGGGTTGGTGTGTGTTGGTCACCGTCACTCTCATCATGGAACATTTCTTCACCCACTCCACATTCAGACTTTACATTTGGTTCTTCCCAGACCACCTCCACTATTTTGTCACTCCACTCTCTCTCTGAATTTACCTCTGTTTCTTCCTTCACCACCTCCATTTTATCATTCCTCCCAGCTGTCTCAATTCCCGCACTACTCTCCATTCTGCTCCATTTCACTGTTAATCTTATTTTCTATGACCAGTGTAAGGTGGTATGTCACTTTACACTGGTCATTTTATTTCTGTGTCTGACTCTTCTATCCCTCCATCTCCCTTTTCTTCCTGTCACTTTTAATTATTCTTCCTTCCACTTCACGTGGTTCCACACTGAATGACAAGCCAAATGGTATCCTGTAACCCAGGAAATCATTTACAATGTTGGCTTCACTTCACCCCAAATCATGGGGTGAAGTGAAATACACTTTGGTGCCTGTGTTAACTAGGTGGAGAGATGCAAATGCTATATTCATCCAGGAACCAAACCTCCACACTTTTCCCTCCGCCTCGCTGTGGTGAGATGCTGTCAGTCGCAAGGGAACATTGGTTCACTGCACAGGACGGCCCTGCAGGGGCAGTGTGCTTGCCTGTGGTTGATGGGTCTGCTCTGCCAGACAGACAGGCTGATCAACAACAACAAACTATATCAGTACTTCATAAAAAATGTTCCCACTGCAAATGATCAATAAATGTCAACCTTCCTCATTACTATCTGCCTATCTACATACCTAGGCTGCTTCCCCCAAGGAAAGGGAGGTAGACGAGACAGGACGACACACTCCCAATTTACTCATCCACTCAAACACATTCATTCACATCTTAGCCCCAAAGGGGAGAAGGGACAGATCCTCACTGCACCACACCGCACGAGGGTTCAACCACGCAGTGCAAGCAGTGACATCCGCAGCAGGGCCCAACAGCAGAGCTGGTTTACCCCTGCCACATCATAACAGACCCATCCCCTGACCTGCACCTGACCTGATTAACTGATCAGACCAAATGTGGGAGAATATCCCCTCAGGGCTGTGTCATCATTTACCAATTCACAATTTCTCTCCATTTATTTCTGTCACGCACAGCCATTCTTTCTTGCTCAACAGACATCCCTCTTGCATCCAACACTCTCTTCACACTGTCCATCCATCCTATTCATGGTCTCCCTCTCAGCCTTACACCTATCACATCAGATCTAATTATTTTTTTCACCAATCGCTCATTATCCATTCTCTCCACACGCCCAAACCATCACAACACCTTCTACTCAACTCAATCAGCCATCTTCCAAACATCTCCAGTTCTCCTTCGCACTTCATCATTTCTCACTCGATCCATACATATCACTCCACACATACTCCTCAGACACCTCATCTCCATTACATTCAAACTTTTCCTCTCTGCTACACCCATATTCTATGTTTCAGCCCCATATAAAGCAGTCGGTACCATAACACCCTCATACAACCTTCTCTTTACATCCATTCTAAGCAAACAGCATCTAAACACTTTTTTCATTCCTCCCAGCACCTTTCCTACTTCATTCATTCTAAACTTCACTTCTGCATCTATTCTTCCATCCACAGCAACATGTGACCCTAAATACTTAAAACACTCTACATCCTCAAGCAACTCGCCATTCAAAACTATATTCATCCTCCTACCATCTACCGACCTCGTACACTTCATCACTTTACTCTTATTTTCATTTACTTCCAATTTCCTCCTTTTGCACACCCTTCCAAACTCCTCTGCCAACTGTCTCAAGCTCTCCTCTGAATCAGCCACCAGTGCAGTATCATCTGCAAACAGCAGCTGCTTCAGATTCCACTCTCTACCATCAACATTCACCAGACTCAGACCTCTTGCATTCACCTCCCTTACAACACCATCCATAAAAATATTAAACAACCAAGGCGACATCACACATCCCTGCCACAGTCCCACTCTCACGGGAAACCAATCAGTATTTCCCACTCTTACACTATCTATCTATATATCTGTTGCCAGACGCCTCAATCCCATTTAGGGTGGCCACAAACAAATCGCCTCCACGTCGCCCTGTCCCCTGACATTTCGCTGCCCTGCTCCCAACTCACACACCCCTCTCTCATATACCTCTCCACCCCATCCCTCCATCTCATCCTTGGCCTCCCCCTCCCTCTCCCCCCCTCCAACTCACTCACATTGTTTTCGTTTTCGTTTTTAAAGGCTCCAACATGCTTGCATGTGTCGGCCTTGGTCACCTAATGGTGGCTCTCCATGCTGCACGATCCATTGCAGCCTCCCTGTTCAGTCCCTTAACCCTAAGGTCACACTTAATGACCTCGTCCCATGTCTTTCTCGGTCTACCCCTCATAACCCCACCCCCAATATTAATACTTCTCACCTTCCTCACCCAATTATCATCCCCCATCCTCTCCACATGTCCAAACCAACTCAATCTAACTCTCCTCATCACAACACCAATACACTCCAGTCCCATCCTACCTCTCAACTCTTCCATTGTAAACCCAGCCCCTCCAGGCCTCGGACGCAGGGACGCACTGCACATCAACCTAATCATTGTCATTTCTGTACGTCTGAGCCGGCGAATATCTTCCACCTTCACTGCCATACAGCATTACACTCCTAACACATGCTGCATACAAAGACCCCTTAGCACGTAGGGAGAGCCCTCTCAATGTCAGGAGAGGCAAGAGCTCCCTGAACTTCTTCCAACCACTTCTCACCCTAGCCACAGAGCTAGCTCCAGCCCCACCTCCAGCACACAACATGTCTCCCAAATAACAAAACTCTTCCACACACTCAAGAGATTCACCAGCAAGTTCAATCCTTTCACGTCTGACAATCTCCACCTGCTCACCCCGGCACGCCGTACACATAAAATCAGCATTATCTCGCAGTCTACCTTTGATACCACTACATCTCTTATGCACCCATTTATCACACACACCGCACAAGATGGAATTACTTCCCACGCCCTTGTGGCAAACTGCACATGGCCACTCTCCCTCGTCTCTGACAGTACCTCCACCAACCCTAGATATCATCACTTTTGTTTTATCTGCATTTACCCTTAAACCCTTTTGCTTCACACCATCTCTCCACTTCCTAAACCTTTCCTCCGCCTCCCTTTCATTCTCTGCAATCAACATCAAATCATCAGCATACAACAACTCCCACGGGAGTCCGTTTCTAAAGTCACGTGAAAGGGCGTCAAGTACCATGATAAACAACATGGGACTCAAGACTGACCCCTAATGCACACCAACATTCACATACACTCTCTTTGTCAGTCTTTCACCCTCCATCCTCTCCACATGCTCTACTATTTATATAAAAAACTTTTCACCCCTTTTAGTAACCTATCATCAAGTCCACACAATCTTAAAACAGTCCACAAAGCCTCCCAATCAATTCTATCGTATGTTTTCTCTAAATCCATGAATGCCCAAAACACATCCTTGCCTTTCGCTAAATACTTTTCACACACTTGTCTCACAGCAAACACCTGATCCAAGCATCCCATCCCTCTCCTAAAGCCACACTGCTCATCACCAATCACTCCCCCTGTACCCTCTTTAACTCTCTTAATTAACACTCTACCATACACCTTACCTACAACACTCAACAGACTTATACCCCTAAAGCTAGTATATTTATACCTGTCACCCTTGCCTTTATACAACGGAACCACACAAGCACTTGCCCAGTCAATTGGCACCATACCTTTCACAAAGCACACATTTAACAAGTCTTACTAACCAGTCAACAATAATCGCTCCACCACCCTTCAGGCATTCCACAGCACACCCATCCATACCTGCAATTTTCCCTTTTTTCATCTCCTTTACTGCCTCCTGCACTTCCTCCTTCATGATCAAAGAATCATTCAACTCTCCCAACACATTCATTCCTTGCACCCTTCCATCCGCCACAATCTCAGCCACCCTTTCCTCCTCTACATTTAACAATCTTTGAAAATACTCTGCCCATCTCTTCCTTACTGCATCCATCTCAATTAACATCTTTCCATCCTCTGCTTCTACTCGCTCTTCCTTCCCAGACTCTCCCTTTTGCACCTTTTTCACCTCCTTCCAAAACATTTTCTTATTCTGTTGAAAATTCTCAGTCAACCGCCTACCCCACCTCTCATCTGCTGCCACTTTAGCATCACGCACAGCCCTTCTCACCCTATTCGTCTTTTCCTTATACCTCTCATATGACACCTCATTCTTCCTCTGCAGCCACACTTCATATGCATGTCTCTTCTCAGCCACAGCCATACTTACTTCCTCGCACCACCATTCACTTCCTTTTCTTACACCACCACCCACACGTCTCACACCACACACCTCTTCCACATGCCCCACCACAGCACTCTTAAACAACTGCCATTCCTCCACACTGCCATTTTCCTGATCTTTCACTGCATTCCACTCATCTTTTAATTTCTCCTGATACTCTATCATTTTCTCTCTTTTATCCAACTCACTTTCAAAACCTCCCTGCCACACCTAACTCTCCTAGCTCTCACCCATCTCTTACCTACTCTTAACTTTCCCTCCACCAGGTAGTGGTCAGACATACCTCCACCCTCTCCTCTCAGAACTCTCACATCCAACACTCTTCCTATTACATTCCTGGACACAACCACATAGTCCATCAATGCTCTATCAACAACCCTTCCACCCTCCTGTCTCACCCATGTATACTTATAAATATCTTTCTTCTCAAACAAGGTATTTCCAATCACCATCTCTCGCTCAACGGACACTCCTATCATTCGTTCCCCAGTTTCATTTCTTCCAGGCACACCATGCAATACTACTCGACAATAATTGCCAACACACAAGTAACTGGTTACTAAATGATAAATTTCACCATAGACCATTGTTGCTGAACAACATGCTGACACACGGGTCATTTCATACCGAACAAAAACTTTCCATAAACACAGCTACCACTAAACTATGACTTCAACACAGCTACTATTGAAATGTAACTTTAACATGGAGGCCATTGCTATTGAGTCTTATGCTGTTTATTACAGAATAAAAATACCACTGGGTTCCTCATTTGAACAGTTGTCATCTAGTGTCTATGAATCACTTTTACAAGTATACAGGACACCATAATAGCTGAACGATCCTGGAACATCTCCTACCACACAAATGATTCATTTTCCTCACAATGAAGCACACTACACAGGGAGTAGCTACGAACTGTCAGTAAAGGTACCTCCTGTAGAAAGTGCTGAGACATCACAAGATATGCCTTCAGTCCTGTTTCATATTTATCGGGCAGCTCCCTGAAGATCATGTTGTCTGTGTCTGCTTCACTGCTCTGATTTCATCTGTGGACCAGCAACAAGAGATGCCATTACACCAGGATCACCTCATTTTGCACAGTTCTAGTTTACACTGATTGAATTTGTACAGCATAAAATGTATATACCCAGAACAATTTTCAAGGTGATTCAATTACTACAGCACAAATAATATAAAGAAATGTGTATACTAGCTACCTACTACAATCTATCTACTGCCAGACACAATAATCCCATAAGGGGTTGTCATTTGTCTTTGAGATAGTTGTTTTATGGGGAGGGGCACCAACCTTCTGCCAACCCACCTGCTGACATGTAAGGAACATGCATGAGTTTGTTATATAAACCTGCCAGACCCATAAATTTTCATCTAACCATATGGCTTATCGTCTCTCCCGTAGGCCATATGATACAAGAGAAGGTGGAACTTTGACAACAACATTGGGGGTTGGGGCGGAGGAAGAGTGCTGGGGGCTACATATCAACAACACAAGGGTACCCAGTGCGACTTTTGTTTTGTTAATGCTATTTTTAATACAAATGATGTTCCTAATTACAAGAGTTATATCTCTATAAATGTTTTGCCTGATGGTGTGTATAAGTGGAGGTAATTTAATGTTTATTTTATTTTATGTGAGGAAAAAGGAACCAAAGGCCACGAGCCAGCAATTGTTGCTCCTTCCAAGAGAAAAACAAAATATAAGAGAGAGCCAAATTCAAGATCCGATCATATCCAGATGCCTGGACACACTGCATATGAAAGACTGGAGATCATAGGAAGCAGGATATACAGGCAGAGGGAGACAGTTCCAGAGTTGACCTGTTGCATAAATGAAGGACTGGGAGTGACGGTTAACTCTTGCATCAGAGAGTTGGACAGAAAAGGGATGAGAGTTTGCTGCTAGACGGGTGCTACGCGCCCGTTATAGAGGTGGAGAAATGCATGCAGACAGTCCAGAGAAGCAGTGACCATTGAAGAAGCGATAGAAAAGAGATAAAGATGCAACAGTGCGATGAAGAGACAGAGGTTGAAGGGAGTCAGTATGAGGAGGAGAGTTAATGAGACAAAAAGCCTTTAACTCCACCCTATTGAGAAGAGCTGTATGTGAGGAGCCTCCCCACACATGGGAGCTGTACTCCACACAGGGGAGGATAAAACCCCTGTATAGAGTCAACAATTGTGCTGGGGTAAAGAAGGAATGGAGTCGGCTTAGCACACCTAATGTCTTGGAAGCAGATTTTACAAGAGATGTAATATGATCTTTCCAAGATAAGTCCAGAGTAAATGAAAGCCCAAGCATGTTCAAGGGTGATGCAGGATTAAGCTGAATATTATTAAACATTAGTGGGTATACCTGTGGAAGATTTTGTCGGGTTGATAGGTGTAAGAACTGAGTCTTTGAAGCATTAAAAACAAGATTATTTTACCCCAGTCAGAGATACGAGCCAAGTCAGACATTAGGTGTGCCATAGCCTCATCCTTTGTTTGTTGAAGTAACTGCTGAGATGGATGTTGCGGGAACCGAATGGAAAGGTGAAGGGTGGAGTCATCAGCATAAGAGTGGATAGGGTTAGATGTACAACTTAGAAGGTCACTGACGAATAAAAGGAAGAGTGTTGGTGATAGGACAGAGCCCTGAAGAACACCACTGTTAATAGATCTAGGAGAAGAACGATGGCCGTCTACAACAGTGGCTATAGAACGACCAGAAAGGAAGCTAGAGATGAAGGCACAGATAGAAGGATAGTAACCGTAAGAGGGCAGTTTGGAAATTAAAGATTTATGCCAGACTCGATCGAAAGCCTTAGAGATATCAAGTGCAATGGCAAAGCTTTCGCCAAAGTCCCGAAAGGAGGATGACAAGGAGTCTGAAAGGTTGGTGAGAAGATTGCCAGTGGAGCGTCCCTGATGGAACCCATACTGATGATCAGAAAGAAGGTTGTGACAGGAAAGATGCTTTAAAATTTTTCTATTAAGAATTGACTCGAAAACTATTGAGATACAGGATGTTAAAGCAATTGGACGATAGTTAGAGGGTTGGGAATGGTCACCCTTCTTTGGGACTGGCTGAATGAAAGCAAACTTCCAGTAAGAAGGAAATGTACAAGTTGATAGACAAAGGCGAAAGAGTTTGCCTAGGCAGGGTGTAAGCACAGAAGCACAGTTCTTGAGAACAACAGGAGGGACTCCATCAGGCCCATATGCTTTATTAGTATTGAGGCCAGCAATGTCAGAAAATACATCAGCTGAAGAAATTTTAATGTCAGCCATGAGGAAGTCAGAGGGGGGGAAGTGATGGAGGAACAGCACTGGAATCGTCTAAGGTGGAATTGGAGGAGAAAGTCAGAGCGAAAAGATCTGATTTATCAGTAGAAGAAATAGCTACAGAGCCATCAGAGTAGAAAAGAGGAGGGAAGGATGATGAGATAAAGTTGTTAGAAAGGTTTTTGGCAAGGTGCCAGAAGGAGCGAGAGGAATTTGAGTTGGAGCATTGAGAGCATTTAGTATGGATGAAATTATTTTTAGCAGAGCGAAGAACAGATTTAGCTTGATTCTGGGCAGAAACTTATAAAAGGTGTGATTCAGGGGTGGGTTGGCTCAGGTACCTTTTATAGGCCCTCTGCTTGTTGCGGACAGCATTAGAACAAGCGTGATTAAACCAAGGCTTTCATGCATTAGTCGGAGGATATGAGAAAGGAATGTATGCTTCTATGCCCAAGAGAATAACCTCTGTAATGCGCAAGGCACACTCAGATGGCTCCCGGCCATGGAAACAATAATCATTCCAAGGAAAATCAAACAAGTACTGCATGAGGGCCTCCCAATCCGCAGCTCCAAAGTGCCACAGATGACGTTTCTTTGAAGGGTCCACAGGCCGTACTGGAGCGATAGGACAGGTTAAGGTGATAAGGCTGTGATCGGAGAAAGCCCAATGGAGAGAAAAGATTAACACTGTAAGCAGAAGGATTAGTAGTAAGGAAAAGATCAAGTATGTTGGAGCTCTTTCCAAGGCGGTCAGGGATATGGATAGGGTGCTGTACAAGCTACTCTAGGTCATTAAGGATAGAAAAGGTGTAGGCTAGTTCACCAGGTGGATCAGTGAAAGGAGAGGAGAGCCAAATGTGATGGTAAACATTGAAATCTAGAATGGAGATTTTAGAGAAAGAAGAAATGGATAGAATATGTTCCATCGTAGAAGTAAGATAGTCAAAGAATTTTTCATAGTCAGTAGAATTAGGAGACAAGTAAACAGCGCAGATATATTTAGTCAGAGAATGAAAGGAAAGCCGAAGGCAGAGTGTAGAGAATTCAGAAGAATTGAGTTCAGGAACATGAGAACAAGATAGGTTGTTGAGTACAGATATGCAACAATCACCTTTAGCTTTGAAATGAGTATAGAGAAAGTAGTAGGATACAGAAAAGGGTCTGCTGTTAGTTGCCTCAGACAGCTGAGTCTCAGTTAGAAAAAGAAGGTGAGGTTTAGAGAAGGAGAGGTGGTGATCAACAGCGAAAGTTTGAGGAAAGGCCGCGAATGTTGCAGAAATGAAGAAGATCAGACAGTGGCTCCAGGCAGCTCGAGTCGTCACCGGGAGATGGGCGGAAGGTGGGGGCATTTATGGTCACCCCTCCTGGGGACTCCGTGGCCACGTGTAGTGCTGCCATGATTTTTTAATTTTGGGAAAGGAAGTGAAGTGTGTACTGTGCATGTAGTCTGGTGTTGACAGTTAGAGAAACTTGTACTGGAGAGCATGCTGGCCTACTCTCTGTGTAACTGAGACACTGGAAAAGTTCAGCAAAGGGGGATGGTCGGGACCTAGTCCCGAGGGCTGATGAAACGGGAGCTCCAGCTCTCCGTCATCAGCTTTCCATCCACCTTGGGAGTACGCCCTGCTCGACTGGGGCAAGGTGGTAAGAAAGTGAGTCTTCTTTCTCTAATGCTCCACATAATGCCCTATGAGCTTCTCAGTCAGCTTCAGGATAACATATGAACTTTTACTGTTGCCAGGCTCGTATCACTTCCTACGCATGATCTTTATCTTCTCTGGGTTCTTCCAAATCATTCTGATGGTGCTGTCATTCATGCCATGTTTCTTTGCCATTTCAGTAAACATACGCTTTACTTAACCTGTGGATTGCAAGCCACAGCTCAGGCTGGGTAACGTCACGTTGTGAACCACAGCTTAGGCTGTGCTGGCTGTGCATCACCGCTAACTACTCCACCCCTATGCAAACTTACGCATGGTGCTACGCAAAGACAGAGAGAAAGAGATTTTTTCTTTTCACGAGATGATACCCTGGGTGTTCATCTTCACGTTTATAATAAACAAAAACAATTTTTTTTTAATTTGTTCACTACTCCCCTATGGAAGGCCCTACACAAAGACGGAAGAGAGAGAGAGAGAGAGAGAGAGAGAGAGAGAGTGAGAAATTATTTTTTTTCACCAGATGATGCCCTGGATGTATATCTTCAAGTTTAAAAAAAAAAAATTAAAAAAAAAAAAAATCTTCATTTTTGGCACACCACAGGGTGGGATTAAAAAAGGTAATTGTGTAATCCAAGGGTTAAAGCAGTAGCAGGTCCTTACCAATTCGTATTCCTCCAGTTTGTTTTCTGCATTTTTCTGACTGCTTTCAGGGTGGTAAATTACCTTTTCCTGCTGAAAAATTCCCACTTTTTATCATAAAGTTCCTTAACCCATCACGTCCCGACCACATTCGCACCTCCAACACCCCCCAGTCCCGACCATTTTTGGATTTTTTTTTTTTTTGGCTAAAACCTCCGCTTTTGGTGAGAAACATCGAAAATTCATAGGGAAATAGCTCACCTGAGGTTTAAAATACTCGATACAGGTAGGAGTACCTCCTTACCTTACAGGGTTTTCTATCAGGCTGGCTGGAAAGAAAACGAGCTCTGTGGGAGGATAACTATTCCACACCACTCCTGAACGGTATTTATTTACAGGTAACTCGCACGGAACACGAGGGTTTCGTTCCTACCGTGCCGTGTTAGGTGCGAAATCGCGTATATTTAAACTACTCCGTATTTTGCTCCCTAGACCCCCCAAATGTGTTGTTTTGCTGTTATCTGTCACTAGAAAGCACTTTAAGTGGTTAGAAGGTTTATTTAATGTTATAACTCACAAATACAGTACTCCTGAGCAAAACTTCAACACACAAATACTGTACGTAAACACAAGGAAACATTCCGACGCCGATCATAGGTAATAAATTAGGTTAACTGGTACTAGTGCTTTAACTTACAAGTACATACCAGAACAGTACATATTTAACTTAGAAATGCAGTACTGTGATATCGAATGATTTCAGTACATAATCTGTTAGGAATGGCTGGAAAAAAAAAAATGTTATGAATACATTTTCACCTTTTTGATATATGTTTATGGTAGTTTCGAGTTATTCTTTACATTATCGTTGTGCCCATGCTTGGAAAAGGGGGCGAAAGAGTTGAATTATCAGTCCTAAATGAGAAAACTGCACGTCCTGCAAGGCTAGACTCTGCCACGGGAGAATAAAGTGGAGGGTCAGTCCGATTAGCAATAAGGAAGTTGTGTCACAACTTCCAGCTCCCACACCACGAGAATGGCTAAAAATAGAATCGTAATGCAGTTTCAGAACTAACAATAAGTCTAATTATTACGAATACAGATACAAAGCAGAAATAAATACGTTTACAGACGGGGAAAACGTATTTCTTCCATCATAACATGTTCATCTTTCTCAATCATTTTACGTTCATCTTTATCATTTTACCTTGTTATTTTCGCAATATATATTGCTGTCTCGTAAACAGGGTGGTTGTTTGTCTTTTGCAAGGGAGGAAAAAGGTTGTATTTTCTGTCTGGGTCGAGATAATGGGTGTAACTATGTGTGGTTAGGCATGGCCACGAGCGAAAAAATCGTACATCCACTCATCACGATAGCCGGTGGTGAACTGACAGATACATGAGACGGTGAAGTCAAGGTCATGTCCCAGATTTTCGTTCACTTCCCGAAAGTTTTCACAGTTTTCTACAAGTTGCAAACCATTATAGCAAACCTGAGCAAATAGGTAAAGATACCAAGACAAAAATGTATTTTTCTCTTATTATAAGTCTTTAACGAACGAACAAAAAAAAAAGGCAATATTCCGACGCCGATCATGGGTAATCATATAAATCAGGTTAACTGGTTACAAGGCTTTATTTAATGCTTTAATTGCTTACAAGTACATACCAGAACAGTAAATATTTAACTTACAAATACAGTACTGTAGAAAAGCAGTACAGTAAGAGTTTAACGAACAAACAAAAAAGGCAATATTCCGACGCTGATCATGGGTAATCATATAATTCGGGTTATCTGGTTACAAGGCTTTATTTAATGATTTAACTTTATTTAAGTGCTTACAAGTACAGTACATACGAGAACAGTAAATATTTAACTTACAAATACTGAACAGCACTGTGGAAAAACGAACAAATAAAAAAGGCAATATTCTGACGCCTATCAGGTAAACTGGTTATAAGACTTTATTTCTTGCTTTAACGTTATTTAATAGTACTTTAAGTTGCACATAAACTTGCCAGAACAGTACAGTACTGTAAATATTTAACTTACAAATACTGTGCTACTGTACTCGGGAATGTCTCACTCACTGAATAATTTCCCGCCTAGATCGTCACGTAATCAAAACAAACCGCGCGCTGCGGTGACGTTCGAGGATTTGATCTTTCAAAGGCCTCTCCTGCGTTAATTTGTAGTTTTCATAATGGTTTTTTAATCTTACGTTGTCTAATATGTATCCCAGCCCTTACCGCGTATAATTGCGAGCGCGTTCCGTGAGATCGTGTTCCGTGCGAGTTACCTGTATTTATTTGGTACAAATTTATATGTAGTACGAGAGTATATTGGTTTTCAAACAGTACTGTAGGCATTATAAGCATTGTTTCACTCACTAACTCATCACCATTCCTGACCTTCTTTTGCCACATTACCTGATTATCATTTCTGACTGTTTCTTCTTCTAATGCTATGTAAACTTTGTCCTCCACATTGTCATCGATTGGGGAATCACTCTGGCCCTGAATGTCTTTATTGGCCAGGTCACTAGTAACAGGTGAATAGCCGAGACAATGGCGTGTGGGGATAGGGGAGGTTATGCGGTGTAAGGCATTGTCTCTGCTTGGCATCTTGTGGAGGAATAGAGGAAGGTGTCCCGTGTATACGTACGAAAAATCACGCGCAAAAATTGAAAATTGTGCAAATTAGGGACCTTGCAATTGCAAATTGTACCAGTACATCGATGGGACTGGCAAATGCAAAATGTTGCAACGTACCCATACGTCGACGGGACGTCTCGGGTTAATCCATACCTATGATTGTCTGTGATGTACTCAAAGGTGGTTTTCGTTTTCCAACTGCCCAACTGGATGCTACGTTAAATTATTAGGTATAGTTAAGCTGGTTAGGTTAAGTTTAAACACTTAGGTCAGGACAGGCCCTTTCGCTGTAAAACTGATGAACCAAACAAGTTGAAACAGCTAAAAACAAAATTTCGCACGAAACGTTTATTTACCACTCAGAAGTATGGTAATCAGAAAAATATAACAGACTATCAGGAAGACGAAGAGTGAAGATTGTGGAACTGAACGCTAACTTAAGAGAACACACGGATGGGAGTATTTTTTTTCTGATTGGCAAACATTTTTGTTCAGTTTCATCCCTTTAAACTGTGAAACCAATATGACTGTGGGGTAAAGTCAGTGAGACGTGAGAAAGGACTTGATAGCCGTATGCTCAGTAGGTCTGAAATGTGTTGGGAAGCTCGAAATAGAACAAAAAAACGTGGAACTGAACACTAACTTACGAGAACACATGGGTGAACGTTTTTTTTTTTTCTATTAGCATACATCTTCGTTCCATTTCGTCCCCTGAAATTGCAAAACCAATAAATTCTCGTCTAACCATTCGGCCCTGAGTGTGCCCAGGAAGCATATTTAAGTTCTGTATGTGTATTCATCTCATCACAGGGAACCCTCAGCCAGGAACGATGCTCGCCCAGTCGTTTCAAAACTATTGAAAACACGTTCAATGTGATTCCAGGGTAAAATTACAGTACCTCAATAACCAAACCTAACCACATCTAAGATATCCCACAAGGGCTGCTTGGCTGAGGTGGCTGGCTGTGGTATCGAGACAAATACCCAACCTCCGTTGGGCTCTTCTTAGAGTCTAGAGGGTGATGTCACTGAGCATGACTTTCAAATTTTGTCGCCAGGCCAGCTGACTTCCCGTGTAAGCTTGAATTTTTCCGCATGTTGATATTACTGTACTTGTTTCATTATGCTGACCACCTTGGAACAAAAATTTGTTACTCAAGGATTATATATACACACACACACACACACACACACACACACACACACACATATATATATATATATATATATATATATATATATATATATATATATACACAGTATATAGACTAGCACCAGTCGAGCAGGGCAGTACTCCCGAGATGGATGGAAAGCTGATGACAAGGAGAGCTGGAGCTCCCATTTCATCAGCCCTCAGGACTAGTTCCTGACCATCCCCCTTTGCTGAACTTTTTCAGTGTCTCAGTAACACAGAGAGTAGGCCAGCATGCTCTCCAGTACAAGTTTCTCTAACTATCTTCACCAAACTACATGCACAGTACACACTACACTTCCTTTTCAAAAAGAAAAAAAAAAAAAAAAATCATGGCTACTTAACACTCAGCCTAGGAGTCCCAGGGGGGAGGGGGGTCCATAAATTCCCCCACCTTCCCTCCCTCTCCCGGTGATGACTTGAGCTGCCTGGAACCACTGTCTGACTCACTTCTTCGTTTCTGCAACATTCGCGGCCTTTCCTCTAACTTTCGCTCTGTTGAGCACCACCTTCCCTCCTCTAAACCTCACCTCCTCTTTCTAATTCGGCTGTCTGGGGCAACTGACAGCAAACCCTTTTCTGTATCCTCCTACTTTCTCTATACTCATTTCAAAGCCAAAGGTGGCTGTTGTGTATATATACGCAACGACTAATCTTGCTCTCGTGTTCCTGAACTTAATTCTTCTGAATTCTCTATACTCTGGCTTCGGCTTTCCTGCCATTCTCTGACTAAATATATCTGCGCTGTTTACTATCTCCTAATTCTATTGAGCATCAAAAATTCTTCGACTATCTTACATCTATGATGAAACACATTCTATCCATCTCTCCTTTCTCTGAAATCTCCATTTTAGGATTTTTCAATGTTCACCACCACCTTTGGCTCTCCTCTCCTTTCACTGATTCACCTGGTGAACAAGCCTACAGCTTTTCTAACCTTAATGACCTTGAGTAGCTTGTACAGCACCCTACCCATATACCCGACCACCTTGGAGAGAGCTCCAACATACTTGACCTCTTCCTTACAACTAGTCCTTCTGTTTACACTGTTAATCTTTTCTCTCCGTTGGGCTTTCTCCGACCACAACCTTATCACCTTAACCCATCCTATCGCTCCAGTACGGCCTGTGGACCCTACAAGGAAACGTCGGTTGTGGCACTTTGGAGCTGCGGATTGGGAGGCCCTCAGGCAGTACTTCTTTGATTTTCTTTGGAATGATTATTGCTTCCATGGCCGGGAGCCATCTGAGTGTGCCTTGCGCATTACGGAGATTATTCTCTTGGGTATGGAAACATACATTCCTTTCTCATATCCTTTACCTAACGCAAGAAAGCCTTGGTTTAATTATGCTTGTTCTAATGCTGTCTGCATCAAGGACAGGGCCTATAAAAGGTATTGGAGCCAACCCACCCCTGAATCACATCATCTTTACGTTTCTGCCTGGAATCGTGCTAAGTCTGTTCTTCACTCTGCTAAAAATAATTTCATCTGTACTAAATGGTCTCAACTCTCCAACTTGAATTCTTTCCGCTCCTTCTGGCACCTTGCCAAATACCGTAAAGTGGGGTGACCGGACGATTTTTACCTATTCTAAGTCGTATCTCAGCATGTTAAACTTTAACAAGATTATTTCTTGCATGAATGTGTGGCTTAAGAACATAGCTTTATGGTGAGACAGGTAAAAAAAATTCAGGTCTCTGCTTGTATTTTTAAAAAATATTTATAATGCTGTCCGAAGTCATAATCGATCTGGGGTGACTTCAGACGGTCAATGCTTTTGCCCTTTCAATGGGGGTGTGTGTATTTGGCGATGGCTTCAAACAATGCTGAGGTGACTTCGGACACTGACGGAGGTTTTTAAAAAAAGAAACTGTGAAAAACATATTTTTGTAACCCCAATAGGACAAAATAAAGATTATAATTTATTTTGCACTTCTTTTCTCACACTGAAAACATACACATACGTGTGTTTGAAATAAAGCCATGTAAGTGTTTATCACAACTGAATTCTGGTACACAGAATGTGTAGGAACTTTTCTAACTTAAAAAAATATATGATTTTCTTCGTGAAATACATGTAATGACACCTTGAAAATGTAAGGCACCCCTGTGACACAACTTCTAATAATAATACAAGTATATTCTTGAGATAATGGAAATAAATCTTAACTGGGTAAATATAAGTATCACAATTAGCACCAAACTTAATACATTACAGCCTGAGTAATTTATGGCTCATGGTGCCATTTTGTTATAGTAATGATATGCAAAATTAAAGCCCGTAAATTAAACAAATATTTGTATCACATGATTATCACTTTTCTTATTAACCTCCTTCTTCTACACCAATTAATCTAAACTTACTGATCATGTTGAGCCTCATTACCCAATAATTTCTCTCTCTCTCATACAAACACACAGGCCAGCTATTGACATCCACATTGAATATCATACAACATTTTTTGTCAAGTGCTGGCTCTGACAATATTTTAACAACGTCATTCTTGTCTGCATCACTGCAATCATCTGTGGTAGGGTTAATGAACACGTTACATGTTCCACTGACATGTTTGAGAAAATGCTCAATGTAATCATTTTGTCACAAAGGTATTTCTCTTCTACTGATGACAACACAATCTGTCCACCAGCTGCTTTGGTGTGCTTTCCCATTAGATAGTCATATAAGGAACTTTTGCTTTCCCATTAGATAGTCATATAAGGAACTTTTGCTTTCCCATTAGATAGTCATATGAGGAACTTTTGCTTTCCCATTAGATAGTCATATAAGGAACTTTTACTTAAGTTCCATTTTGTAGCTGCATTATGCACACTCAGGTGTTTTTTTTTTTTCAATGTCATCTTTGGCTTTTTTAATGCGGTCTTTATCTCCTTTGCTAGTATAGTTCCTCTTTTCACTTTGCACTTTTGGGACGTATTTCCTAGGCATTTTGCCTCCTGTAAAAGAAAGACAACTTTAATATACAGTAATTTCACCTAGTAATGCACAGCAAGCATCCCCCAAATCATGTCAACATCTGTCGCCTTACATAGTTAAGGTTTCTTAAGAAGGGAGCAAGTGACAGATGTTGTCATGACTGAAAGGATGTTTGCTATGTATAATTAGGTAGAAATACTGTGTGTTTGCATCTGTGTGTCTGCGCATGCACGCACACAGGTTGGAAATTATATTTTTTTCCTTTCCCTGTCCGAAGTCACCATGTGTCCGAAGTAACCCCATTAAATCTAAAAAAAGAAGAAAATTTGCTGTTAGGCTTGTGGACCTTGAACTACGGACACTGAGGCCAAAGTAACTGTATGTATGGTGTCGCAAATGTTTTTGCAACATTCTGGCGATGGTCATATATCTTCACACCTTCCCATCATTTACGCTCAATAGAAGTTTAACCGATGCAAAAAAGCATGCCTTTTCTTATGATGTGTTCAATGAATATTTACACAAATTGTGTAAATGGGATTACATTAATATTTTATCTAAGCTATAGCTACAACATTCCTCTTTAATAATACTCGTATTTTTTTCACAACCAGATTTTTATTTCTCTGTATTTAAATTGGTTTACATTTTTTCCCAAAATGTCTGAAGTCGTCCCCAAGTCCGAATTCAACCCACTTTACGGTACCTTCTAACAACTTAACCTCATCATCCATCCCTCCTCTTTTCTACTCTGATGGTTCTGTATTACTTCTTCTACTGATAAAGCAGATCTCTTCGCTCAGACTATCTACTCCAATTCCATCTTAGGCGATTCCGGTGCTGTTCCTCCATCACTTCCCCCCTCTGACTTCCTCATGGCTGACATTAAAATTTCTTCAGCTGATGTATTTTCTGCCATCACAGGCCTCAATACTAACAAGGCATATGGGCCTGATGGAGTCCCCACTGTTGTTCTCAAGAACTGTGCTTCTTTGCTTACACCCTGCCTAGGCAAACTCATTCGCTTTGTCTATCAACCTGTACCTTTCCTTCTTGCTGGAAGCTTGCTCTCATTCAGCCAGTCCCAAAGTAGAGTGATCATTCCCAACTCTCTAACAATCATCCAATTACTTTAACATCCTGTATCTCAGAATTTATTGAGTCAATTCATGATAGAAAAATTTTAAAGCATCTTTCCTATCACAACCTTCTTTCTGATCGTCAGTATGGGTTCCATCAGGGACGCTCCATTGGCGATCTTCTTATCTACCTTTCAGACTCCTGGTCATCCTCCTATCGGGACTTTGGCGAAAGCTTTGCCATTGCACTTGACATCTCAAAGGCTTTCGATCGAGTCTGGCATAAATCTTTAATTTGCAAACTGCCCTCTTATGGTTTCTATCCTACTATCTGTGCCTTCATCTATAGCCTCCTTTCTGGTCGTTCTATAGCAGCTGTTGTAGATGGCCATCGTTCTTCTCCTAGATCTATCAACAGTGATGTTCCTTAAGGTTCTGTCCTATCACCAACTCTTCCTTTTATTCATCAATGACCTTCTAAGCTGTATATCTAACTCTATCCACTCGTACACTGATGACTCCACCCTTCACCTTTCCACTTGGTTCCTGCAACGTCCATCTCAGCAGTTACTTCAGCAAACAAGGGATGAGGCTATGGCACACCTAATGTCTGACTTGGCTCATATCTCTGACTGATGTAAAAATAATCTTGTTGTTTTTAATGCATCAAAGAGTCAGTTCTTACACCTATCAACCAAACAAAATGTTCCACAGGTGTACCCATTAATGTTTAATAATATTCAGCTTAATCCTGCATCATCCTTGAACATGCTTGGGGTTTCATTTACTTGGGACTTATCTTGGCAAGATCATATTACATCTCTTGTAAAATCTGCTTCCAAGAGATTAGGTGTCCTAAGCCGACTCCGTTCCTTCTTTACCCCTGCACAATAGTTGACTCTATACACAAGCTTTATCCGCCCCTGTGTGGAGTACAACTCTCGTGTGTGGGGAGGCTCCCCACATACAGTTCCTCTCAATAGGATGGAGTCAAAGGCTTTTCGTCTCATTAACTCTCCTCCTCTTATTTGCTCCCTGCAACCTCTGTCTCTTTGCCGCACTGTTGCATCTTTATCTCTTTTCTACTGCTACTTCAATGGTCACTGCTCCTCTGATCTGTCTCCTTGCATTTCTCCACCTCTATGATGGGCGCGTAGCACCCTTATAGGAGCAAACTCTCATCCCTTTTCTGTCCAACTCTCTAATGCAAGAGTTAACTGTTACACCCATTCCTTCATTTATGCAACAGGTCAACTCTGGAACTGTCTCCCTCTGTCTGTATTTCCTGCTTCCTATGATCTCCAGTCTTTCAAAAGCAGTGTGTCCAGGCATCTCGAAATGATCGAATCTTGAATTTGGCTCTCTCTTGTAGTTTACTTTTCTCTGGAAGGAACAGTTATTGTGGGCTCATGGCCTCTGGTTCCTTCTTCCTAGCAATAAATATATATATATATATATATATATACAGTAGAACCTCTTTGGTCCGGACCCCTTTAATCCGGATTTGTTAATTCGGACAAAATTTAAAAATAATAAGGTCCAAAAATATGTTGAAAGTAATTCTAAAGTAATTTTCAGTATCGGCGCAGAAAGCGATCGTCATTCGTTTAGTCTCGGATCATCCTAAGTCGCAACGTGGGCACCTGTTTAAACACATGCTAGCATTCGTTCCATCAACTAGTTCACCAACCATTTATATTTTTATGCTGTATTTCAAAAGTTAATCCTCCTTACCATGCCCCTTAATGCAAGTGTAGCTTCTGCAATGAATAAAGGTGTTAAAAGGAGGAGTTTGCTTACACAAATATGGGTCAGAATATTCTGCAGTGTTTAATGATTACTGTAGGTTATTTTTTGTACTTAAATGTGCTTTACTTGTACATAAAAAATTAGCTTCTTGCCCATATGGGCGTTATCAATATGCCAAAGATGACAATGTATTTTCTGCCTACATAAGTTTTATTTTTATTCCAAATATTCCATCCATCCATCCATTGCCAGACGCCATGTATCCCAAACGGGGTGGCCAAGGGCTTAGAGTTAATTGTTTTACAGTTAATTAATTAATTTATTTTTTTGCCTACACGGGCCTTAGTCACTTACTACAATTTAAAATGTACGCTAGTTTCTTGTCATGGCCCTACCTGTAAATTATGCAATACAAAACTATCGTACATGATTAGTTTGGTTATTTTGGTATCCTTTCATCTTTTGCAGTTACGTAAGGTTGACATATGCCACATATGTTAATAATTAACAAACATACCATATGTAGATAGTTTTTGGTATGAACTGGAGATTACCCTGATGGTCAGGACAATCGGCTAATTCGGACAACCCTTCCCCCCATATAGTCCGCATGAGAGAGGTTCTACTGTATATATATATATATATATATATATATATATATACACAGTAAACCCTCATTATACAATGCCTCATTGTACGATATTTCGCTTATACAATGTCAAAATTTTAGTACCCTATGCCCACTATAAAATGGGAACGATTTGCAACAACAATGGATCATCCGCGGCTCAGTGAACGGCGAATGTGCAAACGCAACAAAAACGTCCTCACACTGTCGGCATTAGACCACACACACTTGTCCACCGGTCCAGCCTCATTAGCTAGCCCTGGCCAGCCAGCTAGCCCAGTCTTATCGATTGGTCCAGCCCCATCAGCCAGCCCCACCCAGCCAGCTAGCCCAGTCTCATCCGCCAGTCCAGACTCATCAGCCAGCCCTGCCCAGTCAGCCAGTTCTGCCAGTGATGAGTGAGGGCTGTGAGGCCCTAACTGTCCCTTAGCCTCGGAGGGGACATCAACAATCCTATTTACTTAAGTAATAATAAGAACTACTATATACTGTTATTTTCATGTTTTTCCCCTCTTTATTCATTATTAATGAGTTACTTTACATGTTTAAACATAAGGATATTTCCTGTATGTGAGTGTTAAGGTGTGTGAATGTCCGAGTTTAGGCAGGTCTGGGAACGTATCCCCATTGACTACATGTTATAACAGGTTCACTATACAATGGATTGCTATACAATGGGGTTTTCAGGAACGGAACCCCATCGTATAATGAGGGTTTACTGTATATATATATATATATATATTTTAAGTTGTTCAATCTGTATGTGGATGGGGTAATAAAAGAGGTACAAGGTAGGGTAGTGGATGTTGGAGTGGCCCTGGTGAGAGAGGATAGTGTTTGGAAACTCCCTGTACTGTTGTTTGCAGATGATACTGTGTTGTTGAGTGAAGACGAAGGGGAGCTGCAAGGCTTGGTGGATGAGTTTGGGAGAGTGTGTAAGAAATGGAATCTAAAGGTGAAGTAGGGAAGAGTAAAGTGATGGTCTTTGAGAGAGGTGAAGTCAGTGAATGTACTGCGAGGTTGGATGGTAAGAAATTTGAAAATGTGAGTACATTTAAGTACTTGGGTAGTGTGATGAGTAAGGATGGAGGTTTGGAGGGTGAAGTGCGTGAAAGGGTACAGCAGGGAAGAAAGGTTGCTGGTACTTTGAAAGCAGTGATAAGAAAAAGGGAAGTGAGCATGGAAGTGAAAAAGTTACTTCATGACAGTATTATGATACCAACTCTAACGTATGGAAGTGAAGCTTGGACGTTGTTGGAAGGACACAAGTCAAGAGTGAGAGCAGTGGAAATGAGTTATTTAAGAGGAGCCTGTGGAGTCACATAGAGAGACAGGCTGACGAAAGAGGATATAAAGGAGCGTTGTGGTGTGGATGTGGATGTGATAGGAAGCATTATGAGGAACACACTGAGGTGGTTTGGCCATGTGGAGTGGATGGAGGGTGAAAGGCTGGCGAAGAGAGTGTATGTGAGTGAGGTGGAGGGGGGAAGAGGGAGGGGGAGGCCGAGGATGAGATGGAGGGATGGGGTGGAGAGGTATATGAGAGAGGGGTGTGTGAGTTGGAAGCAAGGCAGTGAGATGGCGGGGGACAGGGCGACTTGGAGGCGATTTGTTTGTGGCCACCCCAAACGGGATTGAGGCGTCTGGGAATAGATAGATAGATTATAAGTGGCTGAGGAATGGCTGCGAGAAGAAGGGAGGTGAGAAGACAGGAAATCAGTAGGATGGAAGTTGTGGAAGCATTGAAGAAACTCAAAATGGGGAAAGTCCCAGGAATTGATGGAGTGTGTGGTGAAATGCTGAAGCATGAGGGAGAGATAGTAGTAGAATGGATGTGGAAGATGTGTAGATTGGCCTGGGAGGAAGATAAAGTCCCAGATGATTGGAAGTCAGGTATAATTATTCCCTTGTACAAAGGGAAAGGGGAAAAAGAAGTGTGTGGTAGTCATAGGAGCATTTGTCTTCTTAATGTAATAGGAAAAACCCCCCTACCCCCTAGGGGTTGAGGGGTTTTTCATGAATACTCCCCCAGTATCCCTGCTTGTCGTAAAAGGCGACTAAAAGGGTTGGCGGACGGTTAGTGCCCCTCCCCGGAAAACAACTAACTAGAAAGACAAACAATAAGCCTCGGACAAGGACTGACCAAAAGATGACAACCAAGGACTGGACAAAGGACATGGTAATCCGAACTTGGAATGTAAGGGGAACGAATGATGAGGTGAAACAGAGAGAGATTGTCCACGTGCTTGAGGGTGCGAAAGTTGATGTGTGCGGAATAACTAAAACGAAATGAAGAGGTGAGAGTGTGAGAGAATGGGAGTATGGATGGGGTATATGTGCAGGAGTAGGTGAGAATGAGAGGGCAAAAGAAGGAGTATGTATAGTTGCGAGTAAAAGATGGAAGAAGAGCATAAGACAGTATGGATCAGTTGGGTCAAGGATTGTGTGGGTAAGATTGAAAGTTGGAATACAAATGTGGGCAATTGTGTGTGTGTATGCGCCAACGCAAGATCATGCAAGCAGAGTGAGAGAAGAGTTCTGGACAAATGTGGAAGTGTGCATGGAAAAGTTTGGAAGGAATGAGAGAGTGTTTTTGATTGGTGATATGAATGGTAAAGTAGGGAATGTGAAGGTGGATGGAATAGTTGGTGAGTGGGGTGTGCCTGCTGAGATAGATGAGAATGGCAGTGCATTAGTGGACATTTGTGCTGAGAGGGGGTTGGTGATAGCCAATACCCTCTTCAGGCACAAAATGATCCACAGGTATACATGGCGAGTGATGAGACGGGTGGGTGGTGAACTGAATGAAAGGAAGGCAATGATTGATTATGTGTGTGTGGATGAAAGGATGCGAAAATCTGTAATGGATGCAAAAGCTTATAGAGGTTGGGGGAGTGAACTTTCTGACCACTACTTGGTGGTGGCCAGAATCAAGGTCCAATTAGGATGGAGAAATAGAAGAAGGGAAGGACAGGAAGAATGAGTATTTGTAAGGAGAGTGGAAAGGTTACAAGAGGATGAGAAAAAGGCAGAGTATAAGGGAGAAGTGGAGGAACGATTGGGCAAATATGAATTGGAGCAGATGGGGGACATGGAAGGTGTGTGCAGGATATTTATAGAAGAAATATGTGCAGCATGTGATGTGGTGTGTGGGATGAAGAGAAGACGGACGGGTGTGCAAGGAACAGCATGGTGGAATGAAGAGGTGAGACAAGCTGTGACACAAAAGAAGAAAGCATACAATGAATGAATGAGAAATAGGAGCGTGGAAGAGGTTGAGAGGAGGAAGAGACAGTTATATGTAGAAAGAAAGAGAGAAGTGAAAAGATTAGTAAGAGAGAGTAAGAAGAGAGTGGATGAGGAATTAGGAAGGAACTTGAGTGTAAAGTGGAGGGACTGTAAGAAAATGTTCTGGAAGGAGGTGAAAAGAGTAAGGCAGGGTGGAAGTGAAGCTAGAAGGGGAGTGAAAGATAAAAATGGTAGATTGCTAGCGGAGAAGGGAGAAAAAGTGAACAGATGGAGAGAACACTTTAAGGAATTGTTGAACATAGAGGATGGAAGTAATGCGAGTATAAGTGGCTGGGGAATGGCTGGGAGGAGGAGGGAGGTGAGAAGACAGGAAGAAATCAGTAGGATAGAAGTTGTGGAAGCAATGAAGAAAGTTAAATTGGGGAAAGCCCCAGGAATTGATGGAGTGTGTGGTGAAATGCTGAAGTATGGGGGAGAGATAGTAGTAGAATGGATGTGGAAAATGTGCAGATTGGCCTGGGAGGAAGGTAGAGTCCCGGAGGATTGGAAGTCAGGTATAATTATTCCCTGGTACAAAGGAAAAGGGGAAAAAGAAGTGTGCAGTAATCATAGGGGCATCTGTCTTCTTAGTATGAAAGGAGAAGTGTATGGTAGGATACTTATTGACAGAGTTAGAGAAAGAACAGAGGAAATAGTTGGAGAAGAATAAGGAGGCTTTTGGAAGGGAAGAGGTTTTGTTTATCAGATATTCATTCTTAGATCTTTAGTGGAAAAGTTCCTAGAGAAGGGAAAGAAGTTGTATGTGGCTTTCATGGATTTGGAGAAAGCATATGACAGGGTGGATAGACAAGGATTGTGGACAGTGTTAAGAATATATGGAGTAGATGGGACGTTGTTGAATGTTGTGAAGAGTATGTATGATGGTGCTAAGGCTGCAGTGCGTGTGGATGGTGAACTGAGTGAATTTTTCTCTTTGAAGGTTGGGTTGAAACAGGGATGTGTCATGTCTCCATGGTTGTTCAATCTGTACATGGATAGAGTAATAAAAGAGGTACAAGGTAGGGTAGTGGATGTTGGAGTGGCCCTGGTAAGAGAGGGTAGTGTTTGGAAACTCCCTGTACTGTTGTTTGCAGAGGATACTGTGTTGTTGAGTGAAGACGAAGGAAAGCTGCAGGGCTTGGTGGATGAGTTTGGGAGAGTGTGTAAGAAACGGAATCTAAAGGTGAATGTAGGGAAGAGTAAAGTGATGGTCTTTGAGTGAGGTGAAGTCAGTGAATGTACAGCGAGGCTGGATGGTGGGGGAATTGGAAAATGTGAGAACGTTTAAGTACTTGGGTAGTGTGATAAGTAAGGATGGAGGTTTGGAGGGTGAAGTGCTTGAAAGGGTACAGCAGGGAAGAAAGGTTGCTGGTTCCTTGAAAGCAGTGATAAGAAGCAGGGAAGTGAGCATGGAAGTGAAAAAGTTACTACATGACAGTACTGTGATACCAACTCTAACGTATGGAAGTGAAACTTGGACATTGCTGGAAGGACACAAGTCAAGAGTGAGAGCAATGGAAATGAGTTATTTAACCCGCCCCATCCCGTCGACGTATGGGTACATTGCAACATTTTGCATTTGCCAGTCCCGGCAATGTACTGGTACGTCGTGCAATTGCAAGGTCCCTAATTTGCACAATTTTAAATTTTCACGCGTGATTTTTCGTACGTATACACGGGACACCTTCCTCTATTCGTCTACAAGATGCCAAGCAGGGACAAGGCCTTACACCGCATAACCTCCCCCCTCACGCCATTGTCTCAGCAATTCACCTGTTACCAGTGACCTGGCCAGTAAAGATATTCAGGGCCAGAGTGATTCCCCAATCGATGACAATGTGGAGGACAAAGTTTACATAGCATTAGAAGAAGAAACAGTCAGAAATAATGATTAGGTAATGTGGCAAAAAAAGGTCAGATATGGTGATTAGTTAATGAGTGAAACAATGCTTATAATGCCTATATTTCTGCTTGAAAACCAACATACTCTCATACTACATATAAATACGTACCAAGTAAATACATAAATACCGTTTATGAGTTGTGTGAAATAGTTACCCTCCCATAGAACTCGTTTTCTTTGGTGCGAGCATGTTAGAAAACCCAGTTAGGTAAGGAGGCACTCCTACCTGGATCGAGTATTTTAAACCTCAGGTGAGCAATTTCTCTATGAATTTTCGATGTTTCTCACCAAAAGCGGAGGTTTTAGCCCAAAAATTTTTTTTCGAAAATACCTCGGGATTGGGGAATGTTGGAGGTGCGCAAAAACTCGGGACGTGACGGGTTAAGAGGAGTCTGTGGAGTTCACTTGGATAGACAGGCTGACAAATGTGGATATAAAGGAGCGTTGTGGTGTGGATATGGATGTGATAGGAATCGTTAGGAGGAATACACTGAGGTGGTTTGGCCATGTGGAGAGGATGGAGAGTGAAAGACTGATGAAGAGAGTGTATGTGAGTGAGGTGGAAGGGGGAAGAGGGAGGGAAAGGCCGAGGATGAAATGGGGGGATGGGGTGGTGAGGTATATGAGAGAGGGGGGTGTGAGTTGGGAGCGGGGCAGTGAATTGGCGGGGGACTGGGCGACGTGGAAGTGATTTGTTTGTGGCCACCCCAAACGGGATTGAAGCATCTGGCAATAGATAGATAGATAGATACTTATTGACAGAGTTAGGGAAATAACAGAGGAATTAGTTGAAGAACAAGGAGGCTTTAGGAAGGGAAGAGGTTGTGTAGGTCTGATATTCATTCTTAGATCTTTAGTGGAAAAGTGTCTAGAGAAGGGTAAGAAGTTGTATGCGGCCTTCAAGGATATGGAGAAAGCATATGACAGGGTGGATAGACAAGGACTGTGGAAAGTATTAAGAATATATGGAGTAGATGGGAAGTTGCTTAATGCTGTGAAAAGTATGCATGAGGGTGCTAAGGCGTGTGGATAATGAACTGAGTGAGTTTTTTTATTTGAAGGTTGGGTTGAAACAGGGATGTGTCACGTCTCCATGGTTGTTCAATCTGTATATGGATGGGGCTATAAAAGAGATAGCCTATGAGGTAGGGCAGTGGATGTTGGAGTGGCCCTAATGAGAAAGGGCAGTGCTTGGAAACTCCCTGTACTGTTGTTTGCAGATGATACTGTGTTGTTAAATGAAGTCGAAGGGGAGCCGCAAGGCTTGATGGATGAGTTTGGGAGTGTGTAAGAAACGGAATTTAAAGGTGAATGTAGGGAAGAGTAAAGTTATGGTCTTCGAGAGAGGTGAAGTCAGTGAATGTACAGTGAGGATGGATGATGAGGAAATAGAAAATGTGAGTACGTTTAAGTACTTGGGTAGCGTGTTGCGTAAGGATGGAAGTTTGGAGGGAGAAGTGCTTGAAAGGGTACAACAAGGAAGAAAGGTTGCTGGTTCCTTAAAGGCAGTGATAAGAAATGGGGAAATGAGCATGGAAGTGAAAAGGTTATTACATGGCAATATTGTGATACCAACTCTGACGTATGGAAGTGAAGCTTGGGCATTGTTGGAGGGACACAAGTCAAGAGTGAAAGCAGTGGAAATGAGTTATTTGAAAGGAGCCTGTGGAGTCACATGGAGAGACAGACTGACAAATGAGGATGTGAAGGAGCATTGTGGTGTGGATGTGGATGTGATAGGAAGCATAAGGAGAAACATGCAGAGGTGGTTTGGCCATGTGGAGAGGATAGAGAGTGAGAGACTGATGAGGAGAGTGTATGTGAGTGAGGTGGAGGGGGAGAGAGGGAGGGGAAGGCCAAGGATAAGATGGAGGGATGGAGTGGAGAGGTATATGAGAGAGGGGAATGTGAACTGGGAGCAGGGCAGTGAAATGGCAGGGGACAGGGTGACGTGGAGGCGATTTGTTTGTGGCCACCCTGTATATGGGATTAAGGCGTCTGGCAATATATATGTGTGTAAATATATGTATATAAATATATATACATACATATATATATATATATATATATATATATATATATATATATACATACACACAGGCATACCCTGGTTTAACGATGTAATTGGTTAGGTAAAACCCCATCGTTAGGCGGGGTATCGTACCGTATACTAGGGTACTGTACCTTTAACATGTAATGTGGACCATTTACCAGCCTTGGGTTTCCTCCCCAACCAAGCCCAAAACCCACCCAAATGAACCCCAAAACAAGTTTAAAGTCAATCTAAATGGCCTAACAGCTGTCAAGGAAGCTAACCTACGCCTAACACCTGTAAATAACTCATTAAAACCAATAAATAAAATCTGAAAATTGTCAAATATAAGTCTGGAAAAAAATCAAGCTTAGCAAAGTGTACTCCAAAATGACAATGTTCACCTCATCTATGGCTAAAACACATTAATCTAAGTCTAAAAACAGTTTATAAATCAACTTAAACAGAATTTTAGTCTAAAATATCATCAAAATCGGTCAAAAATCAAAACCCATCATTAAACCGGGGTTTGGCCATCGTTAGGTGGGGTATGGTGGTATTTCGGTAATATTTTACAAGTTGCCAATATGCAGTTCTGGGATATTAACATCATAAACGCATAACATATTACCTAAGAATGCTAATGAACCTCCATAACCTCATTCGGAAGTCAATATATATATAGAGAGAGATAATGAATTTAACTAAAATTTCCCAAAAAACCATACCATGGATGTTGACTTGGAGAGTCCGTGTAAAAAATGCTAACCTAAGCCTAACATCTGTAAATAACTCACTAAAACCAATAAATAAAATCAAAAAATTGTCAAATACAAGTCTGGAAAAAAATCAAGCTTAGCAAACTGTACTCCAAAATGACAATGGTCATCCCACCTATGGCTAAAACACATTAATCTAAGTCTAAAAACTGTTCATAAATCAACTTAAACAGAATTTTGGTCTAAAATATCATCAAAATCAGTCAAAACTCAAAACCCATCATTAAACTAGGGTTTGGCCATCGTTATGCAGGGTATGGTGGTATTTCGGTATTATTTTACAAGTTGCCAATATGCAGTTCTGGGATAATAACACCATAAATGCATAGTATATTACCAGAGAATGCTAATGAACCCCCATAACCCCATTTAGAAATCGCTATATATAGAGATAATTCATTCATTCATTGCCAGACGCCACGTATCCCAAACAGGGTGGCCAAGGCTTAGAGTTATATAACTGTTTTACAGGGAGGGGCACTAATCCTCCACCAACCCCACTTGACACGTAGGGAAAACGTTATGCCAACAGCATCTGGTGTTCCCAGGCGGTCACCCATTCAAGTACTAACCAGACCCAACGTTGCTTCCATTTAGAAATCGCTAAATATAGAGATAATGATTTTAATTAAAATTTCCCAAAAAACCATACCATGGATATTGACTTGGACAGTCCGTGTAAAAAATGCTTGCGTTCGTATGTGTGTTTATCCCTCCGTCAAATGTGCATGTGTCTGCAAGGTCTGTTTCACCCACTCATAGGCATACATTGTCATGTGATTTTATTGTACCAATCAATTTGAAGCGCAGTTTTTGATATTTTCTGGGTGGAAAATTCAAATCCTTCTCACTCTGGCTTCTGATGAGGTAGGACATAATCTGAGCATCGGGTGTAATATTGATTATTTACGCGTTATTAAGCATTTCCACTCACAACCAGAGGAAGCCTTTGAGTTATTGAGAAAAGACAGTGTATTTTTTCTGGTAGTTTTTGATGAAATTTGAGTGATTTTGACCTTCATTTTTGTTGGAAATGCTTCATTTTGCCTCTTATCCAATCATGAACTCTGACTGAATGACAAGGTGAAATGGAGCACTCTCCTCACAAAACGAAGGCAAAACTCAATGAAATCGCATCATGAACCACCAGAAAAATATACCGCACAACCTGGACCATCATATCTCTAAGGTAAGCATTCTGCTGCAGCACATTAGGTTAGGTTAGGTTTAGTTAATTTAGGTCTGTTTGATTACATTAACCGGTTGTGCAGTACAGTGGGGCACCAACTTTCGCTACAGCAGGATTCGCGGAATCCACTTTCGCGGCATGCACCAAATATTCCCTAACTTCCACTTTCGCTTGAAAAAAATCGATTTTCGCGCACAAATTTTGGGTTTGGGACAATATTTTGAACTTTGACCTGCACCACCCGCCCGCAACCCACCACCATCTTGAATGACGTCATGTCAACACTCTGTCCACCCATTCCCGCCATTGTGTACGAGCGTGCTAGCTCCATTGTGCTGGATTCTCACGGTTCAGTGGCCTCTACTATACCTGGTAGTGTGGGGAAAAGGCCTGGTAGTGTGGGGAAAAGGCCTGGTGGTGTGGGGGTAGAGCCTGGTGGTGTGGGGGGAGGGCCGGGAGGCAGTGGTGGTGATAAAAAGTGGCCGGGACATTCAAAGTCAGGAGGAAAGGCTCGGATACTTAACCCCAACATCCATTAAACACCTCAACCTGGTCTCTGTGGTATGTTTCTCCTCATATAATGTGTACTGTACAGTTTTTATTGTTTGTATCTCACAATGCAATGTACAATAGTGATTTGATGTACTGTATTGCAAGTGAAAATGAAAATCTGATGTTACTTTAGGATAACCGGGAACCAATTAGCCTTTTTGTCATAAAGACAATGCCCCAATTTTCGCTAATTCCACTTTCGCGCATTATTTTTGGACCCAATTAGGCGCGAAAATTGGTGCCCCACTGTATATTTCTGTGATTTTTTTTTATGTGGTTTGAGTGATTTTTGCCTTCGTTTTCTGTCAGGTTAGGTTAGGTCTTTGGTTAGGTTAGGTTAGGTGGTTGTGCAGTATATTTTTCTGGTGGTTTTTGATGCAATTTGACTGATTTTTGCCTTCGTTTTGTCAAAAATGCTTCATTTCACCTCCTCATCCAGTCAAAGTTCATGATTGGAAAAGAAGCATTTCTGACAAAAATGAAGATCAGAATCACTCAAATTTCATCAAAAACTGCCAGAAAAATATACCGGTACTGCACAACCTGGGGTGTGTGTTGGCAACTTGTAAAAGTTTACCGAAGTTACTACATGACAGTATTGTGATACCAACTCTAACGTATGGAAGTGAAGCTTGGACTTTGTTGGAGGGACACAAGTCAAGAGTGACAGCAGTGGAAGTGAGTTTTTTGAGAGGAGCCTGTGGAGTCACATGGAGAGACAGACTGTCTAATGAGGATGTGAAGGAGCATTGTGGTGTGGATGTGGATGTGATGGGAAGCGTTAACTTAGGAGAAACACACCAAGATAGTTTGGCCATGTGGAGAGTGAGAGACTGATGAGGAGAGTGAATGTGAGATGGAAGGGGAGAGAGGAAGGGGGAGGGCAAGGATGAGATGGAGGGATGGAGTGGAGAGGTATATGAGAGAGGGGGGTGTGAGCTGGGAGCAACAAGGCAGTGACACGGCGGGGACAGGATGACGTGTAGGCGACTTGTTTGTAGCCACCCCGTATGGGATTAAGGCATCTGGCAATAGACAGACAGATGAATTCCACCCTACGTTAGTTGGGTGTATTTCCAAAATAATACCAAAATATCCATATCAACACTTCATCCCCAAACGCCACCTTATCGTTGCACTTGCCCCAACATTACACTCACATTCCACTAGCTGGTGAAGGTCCGTATCTTCATAAATGCCTTTACAATAATACGAAATATAGTGTAAAAATCTGTAGAGCTGCAAGTACTTGAGCCTTAGAGGGCAGAAGACTGGAATGATTTAAGCAGTGGTGTTGGGTCACGAACACACAAATGCTGACATCTCTATATCTGGTTGTGTACTGTATACAATAAGTCGCCATCTTATTAGGACAGCTTCACACTCATCTAATCAAATACTGTACAAAACTCCAAAATTCCAAAACGATACACTTTACTTAAATATTGCTAAATAACTAATGGACACTAAAGAATAGAGAGAAATGAACCAGTCAACTGGAACACATTACATTAACATATATAGGATGGGAAGATGGCGCAAAATAGCACCAAGTAAACATTAGGCTGTCAACTGATAGGCAGTGGTGGTGTGTAAAGACCACTGAGCTCTATAATATGCAGGGGCTATCTCCATGGAGGAGAATAGACACGGAGTATTGACTCAACGTTAAAATTGCGAGACCCCTAAATTCACGCCATCTATACCGAGTTTACACTATAGTCGCGGCGCTCGACTCAGGTCATTATCGTACCCTGGCAACCTACCATTAAAAAGTGCGTCCAATTTCGTATCATATTATACACGAATCATATTATTATGCACGAAAATATTCTATCTATCTATCTATTGCCAGACGCCTCAATCCCGCTTGGGGTGGCCACAAACAAATCGCCTCCAAGTCCCCCTGTCCCCCGCCATTTCACTGCCCTGTTCCCAACTCACACACCCCTCTCTCATATACCTCTCCACCCCATCCCTCCATTTCATCCTCGGCCTCCCCCTCCCTCTTCCCCCTTCCACCTCACTCACATACACACTCTTCGTCAGTCTTTCACCCTCCATCCTCTCCACATGGCCAAACCACCTCAGTGTGTTCCTCATAACGCTTCCTATCACATCCACATCCACACCACAACGCTCCTTTATATCCTCATTCGTCAGCCTGTCTCTCCATGTGACTCCACAGGCTCCTCTTAAATAACTCATTTCCACTGCTCTCACTCTTGACTTGTGTCCTTCCAACAACGTCCAAGCTTCACTTCCATACGTTAGAGTTGGTATCACAATACTGTCATGCAGTAACTTTTTCACATCCATGCTCACTTCCCTGTTTCTTATCACTGCTTTCAAAGAACCAGCAACCTTTCTTCCCTGCTGTACCCTTTCAAGCACTTCACCCTCCAAACCTCCATCCTTACTCATCACACTACTCAAGTACTTAAACATACTCACATTTTCCAATTCCTCACCATCCAACCTCGCTGTACTTTCACTGACTTCACCTCTCTCAAAGACCATCACTTTACTCTTCCCTACATTCACCTTTGGATTCCGTTTCTTACACACTCCCAAACTCATCCACCAAGCCTTGCAGCTCCCTTTCGTCTTCACTCAACAACACAGTATCATCTGCAAACAACAGTACAGGGAGTTTCCAAACACTATCCTCTCTCACCAGGGCCACTCCAACATCCACTACCCTACCTTGTACCTCTTTTATTACCCCATCCATGTACAGATTGAACAACCATGGAGACATGACACATCCCTGTTTCAACCCAATACCCCATCCATGTACAGATTGAACAACCATGGAGACATGACACATCCCTGTTTCAACCCTACTTTCAAAGAGAAAAATTCACTTAGTTCACCATCCACACGCACTGCAGCCTTCGCACCATCGTACATACTCTTCACAGCATTCAACAACTTCCCATCTACTCCATATATTCTTAACACTTTCCACAAGCCTTGTCTATCCATCCTGTCATATGCTTTCTCCAAATCCATGAACGCCGCATACAACTTCTTTCCCTTCTCTAGAAACTTTTCCACTAAAGATCTAAGAATGAATATCTGATCTACACAACCTCTTCCCTTCCTAAAGCCTCCCTGCTCTTCTCCAACTACTTTCTCTGTTCTTTCTCTAACTCTGTCAATAAGTATCCTCCCATACACTTTTCCTATTATACTAAGAAGACAAATGCCCCTATGATTACCACACACTCCTTTTTCCCCTTTTCCTTTGTACAAGGGAACAATTATACCTGACTTCCAGTCCTCCGGGACTCTACCTTCCTCCCAGGCCAATCTGCACATCTTCCACATCTATTCTACCACAATCTCTCCCCCATGATATATTATACACGAATATTATTATACACGAACATATTATACACGAATCACATGCATCTCATATTGTACACGAAATCAGATGCACTTTTGAATGGCAGAATGCCAGGGCACGATAATAACAACCTCAGAGTTGCGCGTCACGACAGTAGTAAAGCCTAGAAACCACCTCCACTTTCTGTGGCTGAAAACAGCTGATTGGTCCAAACAAAATGTTCGTGCAGCTGCCCATTTATTTGTATTTAATGAGTTGACGATTCATTAATAGACCAGATTTTCTCTACAGTAATGTTAATTATTAGGAGTATAACTGAAATACTGACATCCAACGACAGCACGACACCCCCAGGAGGCGACAATGGAGGGTTGGGCGGAGTGACTGGGACCTCTGTGTTATATGAGTGTTATATGAGTGCAAGTCCCTACGTGTCAAGTGGGGTTGGTGGAGGATTAGTGCCCCTCCATGTAAAACAATTAACTCTAAGCCCTTGGCCACCCCGTTTGGGATACGTGGCATTTGGCAATGAATGAATGAATGAAGTCTCTAGGAGCCGCACGCCCCTACTCCCCGGAACTGACCCGGCACGAACACCTCAGACCGTGTGTATTACCTTCTCGCCAGCCCGGCCTGTGTCAGGATCGGGGTACAGCTGAACATTCCACCCTAATCAATGTCCCAGAGACGGACTCTAGCTGCTTCACCTACTAGATGGTCCCTAGCCGCTCCCAGCCCAAGACGGCATCTAGCCACTCCACTTGCGAGACGGCCTCTACTTGTACCACCTGGGCTGCCTATCCCCCCTCCAGGACCTGTGACAGCCTCCAGCCACACATGGGGATAGAAGGGCATGTCCCCTTTCCTCCTGCAGTAGTCTCAGAGGGCATGACACCAGCGACGGCCTCCAGCCACGCCTGTAGATGGGAGATGGCCTTTAGCCACTCTTTGCCTGCATGTCGCCCTTCATACTGGGCTTTGGCGACGGCCTCCAGCCACGCCCTGTCTGTGGCCCCATCAAGTCAGGCCCTAGTGATGGCTTCCAGCCGTGCTGACAGGGTAGGGATGGCCCCTAGCCACCCTCCTTCTGTTGCCCAAAGGACCTCGGCGATGGCCTCCAGCCACGCCAGGGAGGGACACTACCAAAGCCTCTCACCCCCTGTGACTTCGCAATGTGAGGGCGACCTCCACCCTTCCCCATCCACCTACAGCAAAACCGGGTGTCCCCATCCCTGCACGGATCGAGGCAGCCCCCAGACGAAGGATTCCCAGCTAGTGGACTGGTGGCGAGGACCTGTATTGTCCCCAGGACTGTTCTCGCTACAACTGGTGCCCGGAGAAGACCTGCCCCTGACGGAGCCCTACCTGGGACGACACCGCAGCCCCGCTCTGATGGCGAGACACCAGGAAGGGGACAGCAGCCACCGGGAACCCAACGGCGTCCCCAGCCCCTGGCCCAAGCGATGTTGCTCTCCCACCAGGCGCACATGGAAATGCCTGGAGAAGGTGTTTGGCCCTATCCCAGAGACCAGACTCAACCCCCAGCCCCCAGCACTAGGGAGCCCTTCACCACGCCCCACCCACAGTCCGCGGAAGGAGACGACGCCCACCCGTGTCCACGAATAGTGACCCTGTGTGTGTGTGTTGAAGTGAACTAAAGTGGAGGACAGTGCCGAGAGAAAAACGGACATCCAGTGCAACAGTGGCTAACCATAACCAACACCCCTCTTCTTGTGATTGTGCCAACCTATAGTGATCCTTAGCTCCCTCGCCCCTCCCCCATAATCTCATCCACCCTTAGTGAACTCCTAGCATGAGTGTAGGATGGTGAAGCAGTAAGTCCTCTCTGGACAAAAAGCCTGTAAAGTGATAGACTGTATACTGTGAAATAATTAGATCCGAACTCTCATTCCTAACAATACGGCACGAGCCTAAAGACAGTGAATGGTGCTGTTATGCTGGGTGTTTTTAGGTCGACTTATCGTCCTAAAGACACCAGCGACTGAGCGGGGTCCTCTTTCTAGACCGGAAATAGAACACTTACAAAGGAACAGGGCATAAAAACTCGGCAAGACACCTTAACACATATTTTGCCTTAATCCAATTTCCCTTACAATATACATACAATGGTGCACTAGATGTGGAACGGGTATAATGACAGGCTAGTTAACAATAATACATCACGTCACACAGACACTGTGATTATACCTAAATTATTGTACAAGAGAATATTACATAGGTATGGTGACATTGTTCATATGTTAGGACTCCATATTATAATTACAAATCATAATAGATAGATAGATAAATAGATAGATAGAGAGACAGATAGAAGCAGGAAGTCGGATGATGAGAAGGTACTGTGTCTGCAAGAATCGAGCAATGCTAAACATGCTTACACACTCTTAACTCAAGGAATGCTTTATAGGCACACGACAGCGCCTCGTGACCATACACACACATACACACATACTCACACACAGGCTTCTAGAACTTTCCAACCACAGTGAACACACGTGACACAACCCCTGCTACACCAGAATTTAGGAAAGAGAGCTCAGAAGGAAGCTAGCCATAGAACAGGCAGGTCGTAGGGAGAAGGGCTTAGCAGCTTAAGAGAGAGACAGAGAGAGCGAGACAGGGAGATAGTTCCCGGGACTCTACTTTATACTTCGCTCTGTGTGAGAGACTTGTTAATATTTCCAAGACAAATAAAAATAGTTCCATACTATTCTTTACCTCTCCTTGTCATTGAATGACAAATGGGAAAGAAGATTATCTATTTACAAAGCTACTCAAGTATAACAACCGCTCGTCCACAAGTCTAATATATATAACTTCTCTACAAGTAACTACAAAGTCTTTTATGACACATACAGTTTGTCTCCTCAGATTTTGCGTAGTAGACTGGTGTGCTGCACTTAGGTATCGCCACACACTTGTATATTGCTCTAGTCCTGGGAACTTAGGCACTGACACAGCACACTAAGTACGTTAGGTTAGAGACACTTTACTGGTGGTGTTCCTGTCTCACTGTCTTTAGAATACACGGACACTGTCATTGCTCAGTCTCTAACACGACACTGGGATCTCACTGTGTCGTCACTGTGCTGCCGAGGTCTGGGCTTAGTCGAGATGGCACCCAGGAGTTGAAGGGAGCCCTACAGATGAGCCCTCCTGCAGTAGGCATGGGACGGCTCTTGGGGACGTCACAGCCTGGGCGTGTTTTCTGGTCTGGGGTGCAGGGAGGCCCTTTCCTGTCAGGGCCTCAACCAGGTGAGGGGCCCTCGGGGCTGGGGCCAATCAGCATCAGGAGTCGGGCCTGCCACTTCTTACTCCTGGCGGAGGGCCGACTGTGAGTGGGGCGAGGGTGGTCCTGCCCTGGGGTCCGAGGTCTGGCCCTGGGAGACCTGGGACTTTGGTCGCCTCTAGGTTGGGGCGGTGTCAGGGGTTGGCTGCGGCACCTCGTCCGTGGGGCATCCATCAGGACCTGGTGTCGTCCAGGGGCAGGCTGGAGGGCGTGGATCCCGCCTTCAATGACCGGACCTCGCCACCACTCCTGGAACGGCAGCACCTCCGGGGAACCACACCTGGAGGGAGAGACAAAGAGGCGTCCTGGCGGCTGCCGGGTGGAGAGTGGGCCGCACAGGGGAACTTCTCCTTTGGAAGAACCCTCAGGACTGTGGACAAAGGGCGTACAGTAGCCGTCCCTTTCCCGCCGCTTACAGTGGCCATTGTCGCGGTTCCATGGGTCCTTGGGATAGCAGCAGAAGGACATACAGTGGTCGTTCCTTCCCCGGCGTGTACAGTGGCCATTGCCACGGTGCTGCTCCTGAAGGAGGAAGAGGTAGATGAGGGACGTACAGTGGCTGTTCCCTCCCCAGCATGTACAGTGGCCATCGCCACGGGTCTGACTTCCCGATGGGAGGTAGCTGAGGGACGTACAGGGGCCGTTCCCTCCATGGTGCATCCTGTGGCCGTTACTGCGGTGCTACTCCCATAGGAGGAGGAGGAGGTGGATCAGGGATGTACAGTGGCCGTTGTCACTGTTCTACTCCTACCTTTGCCTGTCGGTGTGTGTACAGTGGCCATCACACCAAGGCGGGCTCCAGATGTGGCTGCAGCAGAAGGACGTACAGTGTCCGTTCCTTCCCCGACATGTACAGTGGCCGTCGTTGTGGTGCTGCAGGGGGAAACAGCTGAGGGATGTACAGTGGCCATTTCCTTCCCAGTACGTCCTGTGGCCGTTACCGCGGTGCTACCTGGGACTGAATCTAGAGCAGTCCCACCCAGACCCTGACGAGGTCTGGTCCGGCCGAGAAGTAGTCTCGCATCCCTGCAATGTCGTGGTTGGGCAGGTTGAGGGGAAGAGGGACACAAGGTCAGGGCGCACCTGAGCCTGTCTTGCTCTGGGCCAGCGTTGTGCTCACCTGGCCCACTGCGGTGTCCTTCTGGGATGGGGGTGGGGCTGTGGTTCCGTAGTGGGGTGGGGGGTCTGGCAGTGGGAGCACGCATTTCAGGTGCCACACTCACTCTCCCTAATGTACCTATTGTGTCTGTCCCATATCCTGCAAGATATGTTCAACCAGGTTCAGCAGCCCAAGAACTGATGTGACATATATATTGTGAGATTGTCTGCCTGTTGCTGTATTGAAGAATTTGTGAATATACGTGTAGGTTGTTGCCTAGAGTTTTTATGCCCTTCATCTTATGTTTGTGGTCTAGCCCCGGCCTAGAAAAGAACCCAACTGCAGGCCAGGCGTTTCTAGGACGGGAAGCTGCCCTAAAAACACCTAGCATAACACTGGTGGACAGCAGTGCTTCTTGACCTGGGCAGAATTAAGATTAAGAGAGGAACAAAACAGGGAAAATATCAAAATGGCGACAAAATCACACGTTCAATTATCCATATTCGACCAGGAATAGTATGACATCCATACATATTTATCCATCATCAAACCACTGCTCGATATCAGTTTTTTTTTTTTTTATGCGAGGAAGAAGGAACCAAAGGCCATGAGCCCGCAGTAACAGTTCCCTCCAAGAGAAAAACAAAATACAATAGAGAGCCAAATTCAAGATCCAATCATTTTGAGATGCCTGGACACACTGCGTTTGAAAGACTGGAGATCATAGGCAGCAGGAAATACAGACAGAGGGAGACAGTTCCAGAGCTGACCTGTTGCATAGATGAAAGACTGGGAGTAACGGTTGACTCTTGCATTAGAGAGTTGGACAGAAAAGGGATGAGAGTTTGCTCCGAGATGGGTGCTACGCGCCCGTCGTAGAGGTGGAGGAATGCAAGCAGATAGTTCAGAGGAGCAGTGACCGTTAAAGTAGCGATAGAAAAGAGATAAAGATGCAACAGAGCGGTGAAGAGACAGAGGTTGAAGGGAGTCAGTAAGAGGAGGAGAGTTAACGAGACGAAAAGCCTTTGACTCCACCCTATTGAGAAGAGCTGTATGTGGGGAGCCTCCCCACACATGACAGTTGTACTCCACACAGGGGCGGATAAAACCCCTGTATAGTGTCAACAATTGTGCAGGGGTAAAGAAAGAGCAGAGTCGGCTTAGCACACCCAATCTCTTGGAAGCAGATTTTACAAGAGATGTAATATGATTTTTCCAAGATAAGTCCCGAGTAAATGAAACCACAAGCATGTTCAAGGATGATGCAGGATTAAGCTGAATATCATTAAACATCAGTGGGCACACCTGTGGAAGACTTTGTCGGGTTGATAGGTGTAAGAACTGAGTCTTAGATGCATTAAAGGTTTGAGGATGATAGACAGAAAATAGCTGTAACCCTACCACTGCTGGGCAAAGCAGCAGCCAGTATTGCTCCCAAAGTCATCCCTGAACTAACATGGGCGAATTCCATGAAAATTGTGACCCAAGCCATCACACCCTCCTTGGGAAAAGTAGTGGCACTATCACAATTGAATAACTTAACATATGACGGCAACCTGGACAATGCACTGATCCAGGCACAGCGGCTCGTTACTGTCACATGCCCGGAAGCAAACGCAGAGACCCGGGAACAACATATACATTCAATACCCTGCTCAGAGTCCTCCCTAGCATGGTCAAGGAGCACTTCAACATACATGACCCAACGGGGGATCTAGACAGGGACACCCAGCTGATATGACGACTCTTTACCTCCCACTCCACCCCCCAACAAATCAGCACAGTTAGCAAGTTTCTGACAAATAAACCAGCACCGCACGGCAAGCCTCGACCCTCACCAGCCCGCATCAGTCCCACACCAGCACCTCACTTACACATGGCTTATCCCTCGAGCAAATGCCCCAACCAAAAGGAGAACCAAAACCTCATCTCAATCAACCCCTGGGAGATCTCCGCATGTAGCCACAGATGCCCACTCCATGACATCCATGAGCAACTCAAGGCTGCCAGGCGAAAATTAAACACCCCAGGTTGATGCAAAGTGTCGCCCCTGGAGGACGAGGGCTCTGAAGACAACACCCCACCAGTAGAAAACACCAACCCCGGGGAACTGGAGCCAGAGGAAGAGGAAACTCCCCAACAGCTGGATTTTTAGGCCCGCCCCTACACCTCCCCACAGTGGTGGGGGCCACCTCCCACAAATACCGCCCCCCAGTCTACAACAAGATGAGACTGAACAGGGTAAAGGCGAGGCTGCTGGTCGACACGAGAGTGGCTAGATCCTGCCTCTACAGCCACTTCTACTCTCGTCACAAGTCAGCCTGCGGCCCGCTTTTCCCTACGTCAACTCATCTTGTAGACGCCGGGGATGGCCCCCTGCCCATCCGTGGGGAAACCCGAGCCCTACTCGCCAACAACCAGCAGGGCATCTCCACCCAACATAAGTTCATCATCTTTGATTCCACCTGCCATAACTACGACGGATACCTGGGGCTGGACCTCCTGCAAAAACTAAGAACCACCATCGATTGCCACAAGCAGCAACTTCAGTTCAAGAGATCTGCAGCCACTACCCCTGATCCCCCACAATCAGTATGCATCTGCGTCCCCACCCCTTTCCCCATTCCCCTCCTCCTTCCCCTGCCCCCCTGACCCCCCCACCTTCCCTGCCATCATCGCCTCCACCACGACGATTCCTCTGGAACACGAAGCATGGCTTCCACTGAACAGGCCCACCAGAACATCCGTCCTCTTCTCCCTTGACCTGCCCCCTGGAATGCTTTTGGCCTGTCTCTTACCCCCCACCTTCCTTTCCCCGCACATCGCGGCAGTCAACATCGCTAATATTACCACGACCCTGCTCATAATAACAAAGGGGCTCATAGTGAGAGAGATGAAAGAAGCGGAGCCATGCCCCACAACCACCCCCTCTGCCCCCGCCCCCCTACCCCCCTACCCAAGCACCTCTTACCCCACCAAACTGACACTCTTTGCCACCTCCTCCTGGACTTTCAGGACCTCTTTGCGTCAGGCCCCTCTGACATCAGCCACACCACCTACCTGATGCATCAGACACACACCACAGGACCACCAATCTGCCAACCATCTAGATGGAAAAACCTGAAACAAAAGGTGGAGGAAGACCGGCAGGTCCAGGAAATGCTCGAGGCCGGCGTGATCTCACCCTCCACCAGCCCTTGGTCCTCTCCCATCGTCCTTGTCAAGAAAAAGGACGGCACCATGCAATTCTGCATGGATTATCACTGCCTGAACGACGTGACCATCAAGGATGCCACCCCTCTTCCCAGGATCGATGATTCCCTTGACTCCCAGTATGGCAACTCCTGGTATTCGACACTAGACCTCCAATCGGGATAATGGCAAGTTCCGGTGCACCCGGAAGATAGAAAGAAGACCGCATTTTCCACCAGCAACGGGAAACATTACAAATTCAATGTTCTGCCTTTTGGTCTCTGCAATGCCCCCGCCACCTTCTCCCAATTGATGGAGTCCATCCTCAGCGGCCTTACCTGGGAAATTTGTCTGGCATACCTGGACGATGTCATTATTTTCAGCTAGACATGGGCCGATCACCCCAACTGCCTCAGGAGGGTCTTCCAGCACATCCATCAAGCCGGCCTGAAGCTATGCCCCTCCAAGTGTGTCCTGGCCGCCCGGACTGTCTCCTTCCTAGGGCACGTGATCTCGAAAGACGGACAAGCACCCGACCCGGACAAACTGTGCGCCATCGCAGACGTTCCCCTACCCTGAGACGTCCACGAAGTCTGGGCCTTCCTGGGCCTTACTTCATATTATCGACAATTCGTTAAGGGATTCGCCGATATTGCCAAGCCTCTCCATGACCTGACCCAGAAGGGGGAACCTTTTACCTGGAACGACGAACAATGGGAGGCATTTCAGGAACTGAAACGCAAACTCATCACTATCCCGATCGTCGCCTTTCCTGATTACACCTTACCCTTCCAACTATACACAGATGTTTCTCTGATAGCCATCGGCGCCATTCTCGCCCAATTGCAAGAGGGGCGAGAACACATCATCGCCTGTGCCAGCTGCATCCTAAACCAGGCAGAGCAGAACTCCACTGTCACCAAGCGGGAGTGCCTGGGTATCATCTGGACCTTGGAACATTTCTGGGCGTATATTTCTGGGACCCACATCACAATTACCATTGATCACCAGTTGCTCCAGTGGCTCTGTCCGTCTGACACTCACAATGCACAGCTATTTAGATGGAGGGAGACCATAGAGAAGTTAAACTACGAGATCTCCTATTGCCCCGGCAAACTCCACACTAATGCCGACGCGCCCTCCCGTCTCCCCATCCACGACCTCCAACCTGGATCAGAGCCCCTTGCACAGTGGCGCAACCAAGATCGGCCACCCTGGATCCCACCCCACTTGTTCACCAAAATCCACCAGCAGGGCGACCATTTATTCGCCCTGCTGGGGCACATCATTCTCGCCCCTGATACTGCCCTAAATGCCATGAAACACCTCCACTCCGACAACAGGATCCACCCCGGGATAAAGAGGCTCCTCCATGTTTTCAACGATATTTATTGGACTCCCAACCCCTCCAAGCTAGCCAAACAGACAATCCAATCCTGCCAGGCATGGGTTCTGGGCAAGGACATCACCTGCATCCCCGGCCCTTCGGGGAGCATCACTGCCCACAAACCCTGGCAGCTGCTGTCCATGGACGTGGTAGAGCCCCTACCACCCAAGGCAGGCTATCGGTACATTATCACCTTTGTCGATACCTACTCCAAATTCCTCATTGTGTGCCCAGCCAAAGAACACCATGCCATGGCCATAGCCAACGCCATAGTCTGCCATGTCTTCCCCCTACTTTGGAATCCCTCAAGCCCTGCACTCAGACAACACCCCCAATTTCACAAATGCTATCTGGAAAGAGCTAGCTGACCTATTCGGCTATCACATTTCCCACTCCTCTCCGTATTGGCTGCAAGGAAATGGAGTCTGTGAAAGGAGCCACTGTGCCCTTATGAATCAAGTAAGGGCCCGAATCGAGAAGATGAAAAATGAAGACTGGCTGGCCCACGTCAAGATTGTCCAAAGGGAGATGAACTCCTGCCCCCGGGAAGAAGGCATCTCCCCACACGAGCGTGTGTTTGGGGAAGTGCCTCTCCTCTTTCCCCTGCGGTGACACCTGCAGCCACCCCCCATTCCTCCTGCGTCCAACCCCCTCCACAACCTCAAGCGGCAACTCCACCACCTCCAAAATGGCCTAGACCTTAATCTGATGCTTCCCTCTCCAACCCCTACAAGCCGGTTGACACCCTGATGGTGGCAAAGCTACCAGTTCCACACAAACTCGCCCCACACTTCATGGGTCCCTATACAGTCATCCACATTCCCAACCCCTACAAAGTAATCATAGACTACAATAACACTCGCTGCACCTATAGAAACCGTCATGTACGCCCTTTCTGTGTCCCCACCTCCCCCCAATCCACCCCACCCGCCCCCAAAGCCACCCCACCTCCCCTTGCTTCCCCAGACCCCCCTCCCGACTCCTACAGTTGCTACGTTACTCTCTCCTCCTCCCTCCCCTCCTCCCCCTCTCTGTCATCACCTATGCCTTCCCCCACCATGCCGCATAATACCTCACTCTCACCCTCCCCAATGCCGCAAATTCCCCCAACAGTCCAACCCCCAACCCCACCACAGCTTCCTTCCCCTGCCACCTCATCCACCACCCGCCCGCCTACCCCTACCCCGACGACTCCCCCACCACCCCGGATCAAGACGCCCGCAACTGCACTCACACAGCCCCCTGCCACTGCCCCACCCTCACCATCATCCCAAATTTCCCTACCCATCCCTACTACTCCCCACACTACACTCCGCACAACCAGAGCAACACGAAACCATACGCCCACATCACCACCCACTCCCACCCTAAGAACCACCATCACCCACTCTGGCCGCATTTCACGCCCTCTCACAAGATACACCGCCACTCCATCCACCACCCCGCCCTTTCTCGCCCCTATCACAGAGTCCGACTACCCCCAGCCCTCACACCCCTAATATAACTCCTATCACCCTCATGATACACCAAGTTCAGCCCTCTCCAACCTCTATCCCCAGGGAAAACCTAGTCGCATCACCCCAGCATAAAACCACTACTGCCTCCCCACTGGCCAGCATTCAGCTGAGGCCCCTAAAAAGACAGCTACCTCCAACCATGAAAATAAGGCACGCCACCTGGGGACCAGCCGTCGGAGAGGAGCACCGCGTCCGCAGGCCCCACCACCTACTCCAACTCCTCCACCCTCTTCCTCACCTGCGCCCCACACCAAGACGAAAATCAAATGACCACGTGGCGGACCACCCTCCTACAACACCTGATGCCGACCCACGACACAAACACCACCAAGACCCACTACCTCCAAGCACGGGGACTTGACTTTTTCCATCCCGACGGTAGTGAAATGCTGACATCCAATGACAGCAGGACACCCCCAGGAGGCGACAATGGAAGGTTGGACGGAGCAAGTGGGACGTCCGTGCTATTTGGGCGCAAGTCCCTAGGAGCTGTGCATCCCTGCTCTCTAGAACCGGCCCGGCATGAGCACCTCAGCCCGGGCGCATTACCCTCTCGCCAGCCCGGCCTGCATCAGGATTGGGGTACTACTGAACCTTCCACCCTACGCAACGCCCCAGAGACAGCCTCTAGCTGCTCATCCTTGGAGATGGCCTCTAGCCGCTCCACCTACAAGACGACCTCTAGCCGCTCCCAGCCCAAGATGGCCTCTAGCTGCTCCACCTGCAAGATGGCCTCTAGCCACTCCACCTGGGCTGCCTATCCCCCTTGCAGGACCTGTGACAGCCTCCAGCCACACACGGGGAAGGAAGGGCATGTCCCCTTTCCTCCTGCAGTAGTCTCGGAGGCAGGACACCAGTGACGGCCTCCAGCCACGCCTGTAGATGGGAGACGGCCTCTAGCTGCTCTTTGCTTGCACGTCGCCCTTCATACAGGGCCTCAGTGACAGCCTCCAGCCACACCTGTAGACGAGTAATGACCTCCAGCCGCGCCCTGTCTGCGGCCCTGTCAGGAAGTTGGACCCTGGCGACGGCCTCCAGCCGCGCCGACAGGGAAGGGACAGCCCATAGCTGCCCTCCTCTGTTGCCCAAGGGACCTCGGTGACGGCCTCCAGCCGTGCCAGGGAAGGACGCTACCAAAGCCCCTCGCCTCCTGTGACTTCGCAACGTGCGGGCGACCTCTGCCCTTCCCCATCCACCTGCAGCGAAGCCAGGTGTTCCCATCCCTGTCCGGATTGAGGCAGCCCCCAGACGGAGGATTTCCAGCTAGTGGACTGGTGGCGAGGCCCTGTATTGTCCCCTGGGGCTGTTCTCCCTACAACTGGCGCCCGGAGAAAACCTGCCCCTGACGGACCTCTGCCTGGGATAATGCCGCAGCCCCGCTCTGATGGCGAGACACCAGGAAGGGGACTGCAGCCACCAGGACCCCGATGGCGCCCCCAGCACCCCAGGGCGAGGCCTCCCCAGCCCCCGGCCCAAGCAACGTTGCTCTCCCACCAGGCGCATACAGAAACGCCTGGAGAGGCTGTTTGGCCCGCATCCCGGAGACCAGACTCAACCTCCAGCCCCCAGCACGAGGGGCCCTTCACCACGCCCCACCCACAGTCCGTGGAAGGAGACGATGGCCACCCTTGCCCATGAATAGTGACCCTGTGTGTGTGTGTGTGACGAAGTGAACTAAAGTGAAGGACAGTGTCGAGAGAAAAAAGGACATTCAGTGCAACAGTGGCTAACCATAACCAACACCCCCACCTCTTTTGACTGTGCCAACGTATTGTGATCCCTAGCTCCCCCACCTCCCCATAATCTCATCCACCCTTGTTGAACTCGTAGCACGAGTGTAGGATGGTGAAGCAGAAAGTCCCCTCAGGACAAAAGGCCACTAAAGTGATAGACTGTGTACTATGATATAACTAGATTTGAACTCTCATTCCTAACAATACAGCACGAGCCTAAAGACAGTGAACGGTGCCACACCCACTCTCCCTGATATACTTATTGTGTCTATCCCATATCCTGTGAGATACAGCAGCCCAAGAATTGATGTGACATAACTACTGTGAGATTGTCTGTCTGTTACTGTATTGAAGAATTTGTGAATATACGTGTAGGTTGTTGCCTTGTGTTTTTATGCCCTGTTCCTCTTATGTTTGTGGTCTAGCCCTGGTCTAGAAAAGAACCCAACTGCAGGCCAGGCGTTTCTAGGACGGGAAGCCGCCCTAAAAACACCTAGCATAACAATAACAATGCAAATTATTTCAAGGCATTAGCACATTAGAGAGGATATAAAAAATATAAAATAGTTGCCACAAACGGTCGAAGTCAAGGATGCATGCTTGCTTTCAAATGAAGCCAATTCACTATTTTTTTAAATTGTAACAGACGTCATGTAGATACAAACAAATGACGCGAAACATAAGGCACAATATTCAGCGAACTACAGTTTGTACAACAATTTATATCCCAAATCATTGTCTATCTATCTCATAAAACTCTCATTAGCAGAGTCCACAGGGAAATAAAAGGAACAGCAATAGTGATGATTTTCAAATACAAATTTTTCTGCAGCTCGTGTTATAAATATTGAAATATCCGCTTGGTGGAGCGAGCCCGACACCACCACCCCAGGAGGAGGGCATAGGGAGGTAACCCCCACCCCACAAGGAGACGATGGGGAGATATTTCCGCGCTCCGAGCGGAAAAGACATACATCCCCCGTAACCTGACGCCCCTCTTCCACACAGCCGGACCATCAGGCAGTATTCAGTGTGAGTACATTACACTCCGATGGAGCAAGTCCTCGCCTGAATCAGGGTGGGACTTGCAACAGCCAAGTCCCAAGTAGGCCCTCGGATGCAGTGTCCACCGGATCTGCCTCTAAAAGAGGAGGGGACCCCACCGGAGCCTTACGTCCTACTTTACCCCAGGGGAGCAGCAGCACAGTTGTGTCCTCCAGATCTACTGTGGGAGGAGTGATCACTGGTTCTCCTTCTGCCATCCACCTCCGGGAGCCAGCACGTCGGCATGTGGTAGGTCTCCATATTATAATTGCAAATCATACTAGATAGATAGATAAATAGATAGATAGAGAGACAGATAGAAGCAGGAAGTCAAATGATGAGAAGGTGTTGTGTTTGCGAGAAGCGAGCAGCGCTAAACGCTTACACGGAGGAAAGCTGACGACAGCGGCCAGTAAGGAGATGATGCAGTTAGCTGTCAGCAGTCCTCTCGTGAGAAAGTTCTGTTGCCATGAGGAACATACGTGACACACACACCCTACTACACCAGATTTTAGGAAAGAGAGTTTAGAAGGAGACAAGCGACCCTAGAGAGAGGTCGAGACGGAGATTAGCCTTAGAACAGAGAGAGAGAGAGATAGCGAGACAGGGAGGTAGCTACCCCGGACTTATACTATTATACCTGTTTAATATTTCCAAGACAAATAAAAATAGTCCCATACTATTCTTTACCTCTCCCGTCACTACATGACATCTGGTGGGGAAACTACTACAAGATATAAAAGCCGCTCGACCACAAGTCTAAAATATACTTCTCTACAAGTAACTACAAAGTCTGTATGACATTTGGTAGCAGCGAACGTATACGAACCTCGTCTACGAATCAACATTAAATTCCTACAAAATATCAAGATTGAAAACAAGAATATCTCTCTCAACCAACAACATAACCGGCTCCTGACGCTTCTCTCCATCCCCTCCGTCTCCCAGATCATTACGCTGATGCAGAGGTCAAGAGATCACTCGACGCCTTGCAAGTAGCTTAACGACAAACCAGCAAATCTGCGGACATCGTCTCCGAATTAAAAGCAAATTTCTACAAAAGCAACCGAGACTACAAGATTAGCTTCAGTTCTACATTGAATCCTACAAAATACAGCCTACAGTGCAAATAGTCTACAAGTCTACGACGAATAAGCGAACTACAGCCATCTACAATCAACTACAACCATCTACAATCAACTACAATTAACAACTCTACGTCGTCTGTATAATCTTCTACACGCACCTACAAGAAGCGGCAGTCTTCATCCCACAACGAGTAAATCACAAGAAAAAAAGGACCAAGAATACATCAAGAAAGAAAGAAAACAAACAAACAAACGAAGAGTGAGAGACGACTCACAACTCATAACCACCAGACCTCACCCTCCTCTCTCTGCTACATCCACCCAACCCCCAACGCTTACGCAGGTGTGAAGAGGTCAGGACGACGAAGCAAACACCAAGTCCATATTCACAACTCATCTTACTCACTCGTCTTCACTCAAGTTACTCATCGCTACTCATTCACTCACCACAGCTACCAGTGTGGGAAGTTGAGGTCATCATGCGTGCTTGCTGAACAGACGCCACGTCAGTCAACACACCACCTGCACCACCACTCACACCATTTTCACCACGGTAAAAATTAGTGAGTTACATAGTTACTTCATTCATACAATACACAGTGACAGACAATAAGCTTCTGCACAAACATATAAAACGTATTGTATAGTTACAGCTTAAATACACATACCTACTTCAATTATCTTCATAATTCAATCATTAAATACTTGCACCAACAATAAATATTCTACACGGTATATATTCATTCATTTATTATAACATTTATTTACTACCAACGAGTGTTACCATTTATACCTACGTAAAATACGTGTTTCATACATACAACTATACATTAATTATATCTACAAAGTAATAAAGAAAATATACAATCACAGTTACTCAGTGAGCAATTAAAAGAACTGTATTAAACATTTATTTATTAAAGCCTACCTAGTGGAAACAGATAAATTAACTTACAAGAAAAAAAAAAAAAATGGCCAACACAAATGCCGTTAGCAAGAGTGAACATCTTCAACACAATCGTGAAGACAATGATTTCCACACAGTGCTGACACACATATTACTCACGATAGGTACAGGTGAACAACAAGTCAGTGTGTATAGTTAATACTGTATATAGTGTATATATATATATTTTATATAAAATAACAAAATATGGGACTATATAATATCATTTTATAATCTCTGTGCAATATAAACTAAACTTTAAAAAAGTATCTCAAGGAAATTAGTCAGCAATTATGCAACCATGAACAACATGGAAAAAAGCGTACACAAGCAAAGAGAAACAAACTATGGAAAATCAATACATACAAAAAAAAAAAAAAAAAAAAAGAAAAGGAAAGGAAAGAAAGAAAGAAAAGCAAGAAGGAAAAAAGAGAAATAAAGTAAGATCACATGACAAACAAATGAAAATAAGTGTAAATGTTACTATATATGCCAAAATACCACATAAACTACAAACAAAAAGCAAATTGTGTCTCCACAAACAAGTGGCATGACACATCATCACTATCATCGACCGCAGCATATGTTAGGACTGCAGTTATTACAATTGTTACTCCATATTATAATTATGTAACTACAAACAATATGTACCAATTTATGTAACAGTTGCATTAACAAGATGTAACTTTTATTTAACTTTAACTACAATTTTGTAACTACAAACGATATGTAACAATTATGTAACGACAAACGATTGCATTATGTTACACTAACTACAATTATGTACCTACAAACGATATGTAACAATTATGTAACGACAAACGATTGCATTATGTTACACTTTGCCAATTATGTAACAGTTGCATTAACAAGATGTAACTTTTATGTAACTTTAACTACAATTATGTACCTACAAACGATATGTAACAATTATGTAACGACAAACGATTGCATTATGTTACACTTTGCCAATTATGTAACAGTTGCATTAACAAGATGTAACTTTTATGTAACTTTAACAACAATTATGTACCTACAAACGATATGTAACAATTATGTAACGACAAAACAGTTGCATTAACAAGATGTAACTTTTATGTAACTACAATTATAAGGCCAAACACAATTATGCATTAACACAATATTTGGTAACAATTCATAAAATGTTACAATTATGTAGTACCACAATGTTAGTACAATATTATAAGTCATACAATTATAGCACAATTCTGTATTACCAGTATCATCATACAAGTTAGGTGAAATATTAGACATTACTAAAGTGATAACTCAAATATGTAATGTAATAACCTAGCAGTATTACCATTGCACAATTATATGCGTAATATTACTGAATAATCACTATTTACTATGAATAATATATGTATACAATATTCATACAATTATGTTACTTTACAATATTATGTATTTCACTTAATTAGCTTATAAGTTCATTATAATGTGTATGTAGTATGTATTAATATATTATAACTATTAAATGTCGATGGTACGCCATTTTTTGCGCGGCTGAGCAATGTGGTAGGTCTCCATATTATAATTGCAAATCATACTAGATAGATAGATAGATAGATAGATAGAGAGACAGATAGAAGCAGGAAGTCAAATGATGAGAAGGTGTTGTGTTTGCGAGCAGCGCTAAACGCTTACACGGAGGAAAGCTGACGACAGCGGCCAGTAAGGAGATGATGCAGTTAGCTGTCAGCAGTCCTCTCGTGAGAAAGTTCTGTTGCCATGAGGAACATACGTGACACACACACCCTACTACACCAGATTTTAGGAAAGAGAGTTTAGAAGGAGACAAGCGACCCTAGAGAGAGGTCGAGACGGAGATTAGCCTTAGAACAGAGAGAGAGAGATAGCGAGACAGGGAGGTAGCTACCCCGGACTTATACTATTATACCTGTTTAATATTTCCAAGACAAATAAAAATAGTCCCATACTATTCTTTACCTCTCCCGTCACTACATGACATCTGGTGGGGAAACTACTACAAGATATAAAAGCCGCTCGACCACAAGTCTAAAATATACTTCTCTACAAGTAACTACAAAGTCTTTATGACTTTCACTGATACTCCCCAGGAGGGCGGCAGGCCCAGGGGTAGCATCCACAGGATCTACCACCGGGGGGCAGACCACTGGTCATCTCCCAGCTGCACCATCCCCCAGCGACAGGAGGGCAGTGTCCACCGGACCTGCAGCACCCACCAGGAGACCTTACGGGCCTCCTCCTCCAGTCATCTCTGGAATGAACGGTTGCCCGAAGGAGTGTCCACCGGATTTCCTTTGGCAGCTACCCAGGGCAGGAACCCAGGCAGTATCCACTGGATCTGCCTGGCTGAAGGGGCGTCCTCTAGACCCCCCTCTTGCGCCCCGGCACAGAGCTCTGGCAGGGACCGTCAGGCCTGCCAAGCAGGGGAGCAGACCACCGGTCACTCCCTCTCCATGACTCCAGAGGTTCCCTTTGAGGGCGACGCCTCTTGCTCAGCCCACCCTTCCTGCAGCAACGTGAGGCACCCCTCTCCCCTCCACTCCTATGTGGAGAGTGGAGACTGCCCCCCTACAGGTACCTTGCCAGAGACCAGACAGGGTGAGACTGCTCCGAGGCCAGGCATCCTGTCGCTGCGGCACCACCCTCGTCCCCGACAGCCACTGATGGACTCCCCCAGAGCGAGTGGCCGCAGACCACCCCTGATGGCCTCCTCCCCTAGGCGAGACTGCAGCCCCTGGCGCTGGCAAGCCACCCCTGACACCTACCTCAGCTGCCGGACTCCCTCCCAGTGCAGGTGGCTGCAGTCATCCTCTGATGGCCGCCTCCTCTAGGCGAGACTGAAGCTCCAGAGAGGCGCCGATAGTCCTGCAGCCGACCCTTGGCCCGGACCTGGTCAAGTCCACCCCAGGACACCCACCACGACTAAGGGTAGGCACCGTGCTGCACGTCTCCTGGCCCTGTTTGACCCTAGCCCTGATGGCCACCACTCTCCCAGGGCCCCCATCAGGAAAGGACAGCCCATCACTCTGCCCTTCAGCTCCACCCAGACTCCAGGCGACCCCGAAAATGACTCCCAATGGGAACGCACTCCTGATGGCCCACCCCCTACTCCCAGCCACCACTTGCGGCTGCCATTGTAGTGGGCCCAGGCGTGCCCTAGCGCCACTCACCATCTGTACCTGTGAGTAGAAGTACTCCTAACTGTGCCTATGCCCTCTGTCAGTGTCTCCCACCCCCCCTCTTTTGTGACAGTATACGCCTCTGTGGAAAGTGATCCCCCTGTTACCCTAAGTGATATCCCAGCCCCTGCATATACTAAATTGTGAACCCCAGGGGAAAGTCTATTTTGAGTACTATCACTGGTACAGGGACACCAACCCTGGTGCGTTTCCCCCCGTGCAATACACAATTAACTCAGCAGACGTACAAGTGTTGTGTCCCCGCCCCATAGGCCATTGTGTGCAATATGTACCCCATGGTGATATCCCATCTATGTCACGCGAGTGTACTGAGAGTAATATTCTGGTGCATCCATGTCACATGAGAACACTGAAATAGTGTCACCTCCCATCCATGTCACGCAAGTGCAGTATAAGGCAGCCTATATCCTGTCTACATCACGCAAGTTTATTATAAGTGATATAACGTTACGTCCATGTCACGCGAGTGTACTGTGAAGTGAGGTAATATCTCCGTCCATTTCACACGTATGTGTTCATATCGAGATATACTGTGTTAAAGGTCCTATTGCCCCCTCACCCCTATGTGTGTTCTAGCGAAACATATCCAGTGTACTGTAAGTGTCATATGTGTATTGCACCGTGGTAATAGTCTACGCATGACCTGTACTACTTTGTATTGTTTAATATATTTGTACTATGTAGGATTGGTCATGCAGTGTTGTGTATATCGTTGTCTGTAATTTTTGTATTTTGTTCCTTGCTTAATACACGTGTGCATTTGATCAGTTGGTGTTTGGGCTTTCCCTCCCTGTCTGCACACTCTGGCCTGGTTGAGAACAAAGAACCCAAGGCCCACACCATATGTGAACCCGAGGAATCGGAGTCAGAACACGCTGCAGAACACTGGTGGCTAGCAGTGGTTCTTGATCTGGCAGAAAGAGTAACAAGGAAGGAGGAAATCCACAAACATGGCTGCCAAACCGCACGTCTAACTTCCTAAGTTTGACCCTGAGCAGTACAATATACACACGTATACGTCCATGATCAAACCTAAATTAGACATAACCTTTGAAAATGATCGTGAGAAAATAGCAGTCACACTCCCACACCTCGGGAAAATTGTATCGAGCATCGCCACAAAAATTGTCCCCGAGCTGAAATGGGATCAGTTTCAGCAAATTGTGACGTAGGCCGTCACACCCTCACTCAGGAAGGTCGTTGCCTTCTCTCAGTTAGACGCCCTTACATACAGCAGTAACCTAGATGATACCCTCATACAAACCTGATGTCTTGTCGCCACCACCTACCCGGAGGTGGATACCAACACGTGGGACCAGCACATATTCAACACCCTCCTGAGTATCCTCCCCAGCGTCGTCAGAGAGCATTTCATAATCTACAACCTGACTGGGGACCTCGACAAAGATATACAGTTGGTGAGGCGTCTACTCGCCGCCTGTATCACTCCCAAGTAAATCGGGACATTGAGCCAAGTCCCCACCCAAAAGCCACCCCCCGCCAAGCCCTGGACGCCCCCCAGAAACACGGCGTCCCCAGAACCTCCCATCATGCCAAGAGCTGTCCCCACCAAGAAGCACCCTAACCCCAGAGAGACCACCAACCTTATCTCTATCAACACGTGGGAGTTCTCCACATGCAACCACCACTGTGCCATACATGACATCCGGGAGCAGCTGAAGGCCACCTGATGCAAAGCAGCCAACCAGGGGTGCTGCAAAGTGTCAGCCATCAAGGATGACCAAGCTGACGGCACGGCACCTCCCACTGACTACCCCGAAGCCGAGGAGACAGAGCTCAGCAGTGAGGGGGAGGACATCGCACTGCAACTGGATTTTTAGGACCACCCCCGCACCTCCCCACGGTGGTGGGTTCCACCTTGCACAAATACCAACCCCCAGTCTATGAAAAAGTAAGGCTGAACGGGGTGAAAGCTCGACTTCTGGTTGACATGGGAGCAGCCAGATCTTGCCTTTATCACCACTTGTACCCCCGTCACTCCACAGTCTTTGGCCCTCTTCTCCCCACCTCTGCCCACCTCGTAGACGTGAGGGACGGCCCCCTGCCTATCCGTGGAGAGACACGGGCCCTCCGTGTCGAAACTCACCAACGAGCGACCGCCCAACACCAATTCACCATATTCGACTCCGCCTGCCGTGCCTACGACGGCTATCTTGGGTTGGATCTATTGCAAAAATTTTGGGCCAACATCGACTGCCACAAGCAGTGGCTATAGCTCAACAAGCTGCCAGATCCACCCCCTCAGCCTCTCTGCACATGCAGCACCATGACACCACCACCCATCCTGGATCCTCCCACCACCCTCCTACTCTCCTCACCCCAGTGACCCCTCCCTCTCCCATCATCCCCCATCTTCCCCGCCACCATCGCCTCAGCCATCACCATTCCCTCCCCCATGAGGCTTAGCTCCCCTTGCATCGACGCGCCAGAAACTCTGTAGTGTTTTCCCTGAATTCTCCAACGGAAGCCACTGCCTCATGTCTCCTATACCCACCTTCCATCCCCCCCATGTCGGATCAGTGCGCATTGCCAACCTTTCCACCACTCACCTCACCCTCCCTAAGGGACTGGCTGTCGGAGGGATGGAAGAGGCTGAGCCCTGCGCCTCTCCCCTTGCCCCGAACTCCCCATCCTTACCCCCCATCCCCGACTGCCTCTCGGCCCACCAAATGGACAATCTTCGATGCCTCCTACTGGACTTCCAAGACATCTTCTCGTCGGGACCCACGGACACTGGCCACACCACCTACCTGTCCCACAAGATCCAAACGACGGGACCACCCATCCGCCAACCATTGCTAGGAAGAACCCGACGCAGTGGGCTGAAGAAGAATGGCAGGTCCAGGACATACTAGATCCCGACATAATACTACCATCCACCAGCCCATGGTCCTCCCCTGTCGTCTTAGGGAAAAAGAAAGACAGAACTTTGCACTTCTGTGTAGTTTACCACCGCCTCAACGACGTAACAACAAAGGACGCCATCCCCCTGCCCAGAATTGATGACTCCCTTGACTCCCTTTACGGGGCATCCTGCTTCTCCACCCTCGACTTACAGTCAGGATACTGGCAGGTCCCCGTCCACCCTGACGACCGAGGAAAAACTGCATTCTCCACCAGCAAGGGGAAGCACTATGAATTCAACGTGCTCCCCTTCGGCCCCTGCAATGCCCCAACCACATTCTCCAGACTAATGGAGTCAGTATTAAGTGGCCTCACCTGGGAGATATGCCTTGCCTACTAGGACGACGTGATAGTTTTTAGCAAAACCTGGGCCGCCCATCTCCACCGCCTACGACAGGTTTTTCTCAGGATACGACAAGCCGGGCTTAAACTCCACCCATCCAAATGTATCCTGGCCCAACGCTCTGTCTCATTTCTGGGACATGTCATATCCAAAGAAGGCATAGCCCCTGACCTAGAGAAACTTAGGGCTAAAGCAGAGCTTCCCCTGTCCCAGAATGTGCATGAGGTCCGGCGTTCATAGGCCTCACGTCGTATTACCGACATTTTGTGAAAAGAATTAGTGAACATTGCCAAACTATTACACGACCTAACCAAAAAGGGGGAACCTTTCACATGGACTGAAGACCGCCTGCAGTCGTTCCGCACCCTCAAAGACAAACTCATCACTATCCCCATAGTAGCATTTCCCGACTATACCCTCCCTTTCCGTTTGTACATGGATGTGTTGCTGGTGGGGATCAGCGCCGTCCTAGCCCAAGTACAGGACGGCAGAGAACATATCATTGCCTGTGCCAGTCGCACCTAAAACCAGGTGGAAAGAAACTACACTGCCACCAAATGGGAATGCTTGGGCATTATCTGGGCCCTCGAATATTTCCGGGCCTATCTAGCATGCACCCATGTTACCATCATCATGGACCACTATTCCCTACAGTGGCTGTGTCAGTCAGACACCAACAACACTCAAATCATCTGCTGGAGAGAGACTCTTGAAGAAGTCAATTTTGATATCACCTACCGACCCGGCAAGCTCCACACCAATGCCGACATCCTCTCTCGACTCCCTATCAACTCTGTCCAGAGCGCCTCAGCCCTCCTGCAGCAATGGCAAGCCAAATACCGCCCCAATTGGATGCCCAACCACATTTTCTCTAAGCTATAATGACATGTTGACCACCTGTATGCCCACTTAGGTCATATCGCCCTGGACCCCAACACCGCCCTTGACACCCTCACGCACGTCCACTCTGATAACGGAATCCACCTCGGCACTAAGAAGCTCCTCCAAATTTTCAATGATACCTTCTGGACCCCAAATCCCTCCAAACTTGCAAGTTGTACAATCCTGCTGAGCCTGTGCCCTGGGGAAGGACACCACCAGAACACTGGGCCTGTCCAGCCACATCCTAGCCAGCAAATCCTGGCAGCTACTATCAGTGGATGTCATTGGCCCTCTCCCACCTAAGTCGGGCTACAAGTACATAATCACATTCGTGGACATGTATTCAAAGTTCCTAATCACCTGCCCAGTGAAAGAACATCACGCCCTTGCCGTCGCGGATGCCCTGATTCGCCTCGTGTTCCCATATTTTGGTATCCCTCAGGCCCTCCACTCTGACAATGCCCAGGAGTTCACGGGAAAAGTCTGGGCCGAACAGTCCACCATTTTCGGCTATGACATCTCCCACTCCTCACGATACTGGCACCAAGGCAACAGCATCTGTGAACGGAGGCACCGCACCTTGCTTACCCAAGTGCGGATCAGAATTCAAGCAACGCAAAGTGACGATTGGCCAGCACATGTCAAGATAGTACAGTGGGGCATGAACTCCTGCCCCCGTGAGGATGGGATCACACCCCACGAGTGAGTGTTCGGTGAGGCACCTCTACTCCTTCCTCTCCGCCACCATATGCAAGTGCCCTCCAACCCCACCTCCTCCAACCCCCTTCACCACCTTAAACGCAAACTCCACCACCTCCAAGCCACACAAGATCTAGCACTAGACGCCTTGGCAACCAACCCCTACAAACCAGGTGACTCCATCATGGTGCCCACACTACCAACACCACCTATGCTAGGCCCCCGCTACACAGGCCCCCCTACACGACTGTAAAAGTTCCAAACCCGTACGAAGTCACCGTCTAGTGCCACAACACCACACATACCTACAGAAATTGCCACATGCGCCGCTTTCATGCACCCCCCCTACACTGCCCTGCCACCACCATCACCTGCCTTCCGTGCCCCCCACCTCCCAACTGGACTCCAATGACTCATACTCCTGCTACCTCTCCCCTTCCCAATCCTCACCTAGCACCCCCACCACCGCCACCACCCCCACCCCGGACACGTCCACCCCCTTCATTCCTGACTCACCTCTAACAACTTCGTCGCACTCCACCCCCACCACTCTTCCGCCCTTGAGTCCCGCACCACGTGGCCACCAAACGCCCCCGTGCCCACCCACTCCTCCTGCTCCCCACCCCTCTCCATCCACCACCCACACCAGCCACCCTGAACTCCCCTCCACCACCCCCAACCTCCTCACTTCCTCCCATGCCCACATCTTCTTCAAGCCACCCACTGACCGCCCACTCTGCCCATACGCCAACCTCAGCAACAACCACCCCTGCAGCCAATGACGATGTCAGCCCATCCGCCATCACTCCTTAACTCCCGCCCCCATCACTATCTCCCCGCACCACCACGCCGTCCGCACACACGCCCCCCACCCACCCCTCACCCCATACACCAGTACTCACCACCACCCACAGCAGGTCGGGCCGCCTGTCCCGCCCTCCACCCAGATACACCAACATACCCTCCCCACCCTCCACCCCACCCCCTAACACTGCTCTCCTCACCCTTGAAATCCACCATGCCCCCTGGGACATCCCAACTGCCCACCCTGCTAAGCCGCTTAGCCATATACGACCTCTTAAAAGCAAGGCGGCCTCACCTGTCTCCAGTCTGCAGCCGAACAGCATACATCACGCCCCTCCATCTCTACCACCCAAGATGAAGATCAAATATATCTTCTGGACTCCAGCCTGAGGATGCAAGCACCACTTCAAGGGCACTATGCAGTTCCTCCACCTCCTATGGCAGACGCCACTACCATCCACACTCGCAGTGATCCACCCTCCACATCAGCAGCCAAACCAGCCAACACTTCACTGGACAAACCTCCTTCACCACCTCACGCCCTCGCACCACACCCCCACCGTCGATGTTTACCAACTCCAGTCATGGGGACGTGACTTCCACCCCTGCGACAGTGGTGAAATATCCGCTTGGTGGAGTGAGCCTGACACCACCACCCCAGGAGGAGGGCATAGGGAGGTATCCCCCATCCCACAAGGAGACAATAGGGAGGTATTTCCGCTCTCCAAGTGGAAATGACATACATCCCCCATGACCCGACGCCCCTCTTCCACACAGCCGGACCACAAGGCAGTATTCAGTGTGAGTACGTTACACTCCGACAGAGCAAGCATTTGCCAGAATCGAGTGGGACTTGCAACAACCAAGTCCCAAGTAGGCCCTCGGATGCAATGTCCACCGGATCTGCCTCTAAAAGAGGAGGGGACTCCACCAGAGTCTTAAGTCCTCCTTTACCCCAGGGGAGCAGTGGCACAGTAATGTCCTCTGGATCTACTGTAGGAGGAGTGACCACTGGTTCTCCTCTTTCTGCCACCCACTTGCAGGAGCCAGCATGTTGGCACGTCTCCCAGACGACCTTCGCTGGTACTCCCCAAGGGAGCAGCGGGCCCAAGGGTAGCATCCACCGGATCTACCACCGGGGGGCCGACCATTGGTCGTCTCCCAGGTGCACCATCCCCAACAGCAGGAGGGCAGTGTCCACTGGACCTGCAACGCCTGCCAGGTGACCTTACGGGCCTTCCCCTCTGGTCGTCTCTGGGACGAGCTGTCACCCGAAGGAGTGTCCACTGGATCTCCTTCGGCAGTTACCCCGGGCAGGAACCTAGGCAATGTCCACTGGATCTGCCTGGCTGAAGGGGCATCCTCTGGACCTCCCTCTCGCGCCCCGGCACAGAGCTCTGGCAGGGACCGTCAGGCCCGCCAAGCAGGGGAGCAGACCACTGGTCGCTCCCCCTCCATGACTCCGGAGGTTCCCTTTGAGGGCGAACGCCTCTTGCTCAGCCCACCCTTCCTACAGCAGAGTGAGGCACCTCTCTTCCCTCCCTTCCTGTACAGAGAGTGGAGACTGCTCCCCCACAGGTACCCCGCCGGAGACCAGACAGGGCGAGATTGCTAAGAGGCCAGGTATCCTGTCGCTGCAGCACCACCCTCGTCGCCAATAACCACTGACAGACACCCTCAGAGTGAGCTGCCATAGACCACCCCCGACAGCCTCTTTCCCTAGGTGAAACCACAGCCTCTGGTGCCGGCGACCCGCCCCTAACACCCACCGCAGCTGCCAGACTTCCCCCAGTGCATGCGGCCGCAGTCATCCCCTGACAACCACCTCCCCTAGGCGAGACCGCAGCTCCAGAGAGGCGCCGGTAGTCCCGCGGCCGACCCTTGGCCCGGACCTGGTCAGGTCTGCCCCCAGGACACCCACCACGACTAAGGGCACGCACCGTACTGCATGCCTCCTGGCCCTGTTTGGCCCTAGCCCCAAGGGCCACCACTGTCCCGGGGCCTCCATCAGGAAAGGGCTGCCCACCACTCTGCCCTCCAGCTCCACCCAGACTCCAGGCGACCCCGATAGTGACTCCCATCGGGAACGCACTCCTGATGGCCTGCCCCCTATCCCGGCCGCCACCTGCAGCTGCCATCATAGTGGGCCCAGGCGCGCCCTAGTGCCACTCACCGCCTGTACCTGTGAGTAGAAGTACTCCGAACTGTGCCTATGCCCTCTGTCAGTGTCCCCCTCCCCCTCTTCTGTGACAGTATACGCCTCTGTGGAAAGTGATCCACCTGTTACCCTAAGTGATATCCCAGCCCCCACATATACTAAATTGTGAACCCCAGGGGAGAGTCCGTGTTGAGTACTATCATTGGTACAGGGACACCAACTCCGGTCGTCTCTCACGTGTGTTTCTCCCCCGTGCAATACACAATTAACTCAGCAGACGTACAAGTGTTGTGTCCCTGCCCCGTAGGCTAGTGTGTGCAATATGTACCCCATGGTGATATCCCATCTATGTCACGCGAGTGTACTGAGAGTAATATTCTGGTGCGTCCATGTCACGCAAGAACATTGTGAAACAGTGTCACCTCCCGTCCATGTCATGCGAGTGTATTACAAGTGATATATCCTCACGCCCATGTCGTGCAGTATAAGGCAGCCTATATTCCGTCTATGTCACACGAGTGTATTGTAAGTGATATAACGCTGCGTCCATGTCACGCGAGTGTACTGTGAAGTGAGGTAATATCTCCGTCCATGTCACACGTATGTGTTCATATCGAGATAGACTGTGTTAAAGGTCCTATTGCGCCCTCACCCCTATGTGTGTTCTAGCGAGACATATCCAGTGTACTGTAAGTGTCATATGTGTATTGCACCGTGGTAATAGTCTACGTAAGTGCGACCTGTACTACTTTGTATTGTTTAATATATTTGTACCGTGTAGGATTGGTCATGCACTGTTGTGTATATCGTTGTCTGTAATTTTTGTAGTTTGTTCCTTGCTTAATACACGTGTGCATTTGATCAGTTGGTGTTTGGGCTTTCCCTCCCTGTCTGCACACTTTGGTCCGGTCGAGAACAAAGAACCCAAGACCCACACCGTATCTGAACCCGAGGAGTCGGGGTCAGAACACGCTGCATAACAAATATCTTTGTAAGCAATGTATCGCGAAATTAAACAGGCACCTTTTCCCCCCTCCTCACCACCCTGCTGCTCTCCCAAGTCCCTCTCTCTCTCCACGATGAGCAGGGGGTGTATCACTGCAGCCCGGTACTGTACATTAGCTTATTATCAGTCATTTACAAACTCTTCACTAATGTCCTTACGAACAGAATAACAACAATTTTGGAGGAAAACCAACCTCGTGAACAGGCAGGATTCCGATGCGGGTATTCGACCACTTATCATCTACACACAATGAATCAGCTAATCGAGAAAACTACAGAATATAATAAACCACTGTGCTTAGGTTTTGTTGATTACGAAAAACCTTTTGATTCAGTGGAGCCCATAGCAATTATAAATTCATTGCGAGAACAAGGAGTGAATGAGAACATTGTAAAACTGCACGAAAACATAATTATATAAAGAGGGAACTGCTACAGTTATATTACATAAGGACTCGGAAAAAATTAAGATTGAGAAGGGCGTGCGTCAGGGAGATACAATTTCACCAAAATTATTTACAGCATTCTTAGAAAGTATTTTCAGAAAGCTAGACTGGGAAAACAAAGGAGTGAACATAGATGGAGAAAAGCTAAACTATTTAAGATTTGCAGATGACATTGTCCTAATCTCAGAAACAGCGGAGCCATTGCAAGAAATGTTAGATGAACTGAACAGAGAAAGTCTGAAAGTAGGACTGAAAATGAACCGGAGTAAAACTAATGTTTAATCCACAAACACCAAAGAGCGTCATCAGAATAAGCGATTAAATTCTTGAAGAAGTTGAGGAGTACAACTCCTTGGGACAAATACTAAAATTAACGAAAGATCATGAAAGCGAAATAAAAAGACGCATCACAGTTGGATGGAAAGCTTTCGATAAACATAGAGACATTATGAAAAGTAGCTTGCCAGTTTGTATGAAACGAAAAGTATATAACGAATGTATAATTCCAGCTATGACGTATGATTGTGAGACCTGGAAACTGACAAAATCAATGGAAAATAAATTAATCCGTTCTCAGAGAGCAATGGAAAGGTCAATGCTGGGAATATCTTTAAGGGACAGGAAAAGATCAACTTGGGTGAGACAGCAGACTAAAGTCAAAGATATTACAGAAGTTCTCATCCTCGGTCTACCGCTCCCTCTCCCTCCCTCCACCTCACCTACATACACCCTCTTCGTCAGTCGTTCATTCTCCATTCTCTCCACATGCCCAAACCACCTCAGTGTATTTCTCCTAATCTTCTCAACCACATCCACATCCACCCCAGAACGTTCCTTCACTTCTTCATTCGTCAACCTGTCCCTCCATGTCGCTTCACATGCTCCTCTCAAGTAACTCATTTCCACTGCTCTCACTCTTGATATGTTCCCCTCTTGCAAGGTCCACGCCTCGCTTCCATACGTCAGGGTAGGGATCACAATACTATCATGCAGTGACTTCTTAACTTCCAGACTCACATCCCTATTTCTCATCACTGCTTTCAGTGAACCAACAACCTTCCTTCCCTGCTGTACCCTTTCATGCACTTCATCCCCCAAAATTCCATCCTTACTCATCACACTACCCAAGTACTTGAATGCACTCACATTCTCCATATCCTCACCATCCAACCTCACGGTACATTCTGTGACTTCATTCCTCTCAAACACCATAACTTTACTTTTGTTTACATTAACTTTCAGCTTCCTCCTCCTACACACTGTCCCAAATTCATTCACCAAACCTTGCAACTCCCATTCATCTTCACTCAACAATACTGTATCATCAGCAAACAGCAACACCGGAATCTTCCAAATCTCACCCTCATTCATTAGAGCCACCCCCACATCCACTGCCCTACCTTGCACCTTTACAACCCCATCCATGTATATATTAAACAGCCATGGAGACATCTCACAACCCTGTTTCAGTCCTACATTGAGATCAGAGAACTCACTCAGCTCACCATCCACTCGCACCGTAGCCCTAGCTCCCTCGTACATACTCTTCACAGCACTCAACAATTTCCCCTCCACTCCATATATTCTTAATACCTTCCACATACCTTGCCTATCGATTCTGTCATAAGCTTTCTCCAAGTCCATGAAGGCAGCATACACTTTCTTTCCCTTCTCTAGATATTTCTCCACTAAACATCGTAGAACAAATATCTGATCTACACACCCTTTTCCCTTCCTAAATCCCCCTTGTTCTTCTCCAACTAGCTCCTCTGTCATATGCCTAACCCTATCAATGAGTATTCTACCATATATTTTACCAGTCACACTAAGAAGGCAAATACCCCTATGGTTACCACATACTTCTCTCTCCCCTTTTCTTTTGTATAAAGGAACAATTATACCTGATTTCCAGTCCTCTGGAACCCTTCCCTCTTCCCAAGCCAATCTACACAACTTCCATATCCACTCCACAACAATCTCACCCCCATACCTCAGCATTTCACCACACACTTCGTCAATTCCTTGGGCCTTTCCCAACTTGATCTTCTTCATTGCTTTCACTACTTCCGCCCTATTGATCTTTTCCTCCCTCCTCTCATCTCTTCTTCTCCCAGCCATTCCCCAACCATTTATACTCGCACTGCTCTCACTTTCTATCTATCTATCTATCTATATACCTAGGCTGCTTCCCCCAAGGAAAGGGAGGTAGCCGAGACAGGACGACTCACTCTCCATTTACTCATCCATTCAAACACATTCATTTGCATCTTAGCCCCAAAGGGGAGAACGGACAGATCCTCACCGCACCACACCGCACAAGGGTCAACTGGGCAATGCAATCAGTGACATCCGCAGCAGGGCCCGACAGCAGAACTGGTTTACCCCTGCCACATCATAACAGACCCATCCCCTTACCCGCACCTGACCTGACTAGCTGATCAGACCAAATGCGGGAGAATATCCCCTCAGGGCTGCGTCATCACTTATTCATTCACAATTTCTCTCCATTTATTTCTGTCACGCACAGCCACTCTTCCTTGCTCAACAGACATCCCTCTCGCATCCAGCGCTCTCTTCACACTGTCCATCCATCCTATTCGTGGTCTTCCTCTCAGCCTTACACCTCTCACATCAGATCTAGTTATCTTTTTCACCAATCGCTCATTATCCATTCTCTCCATATGCCCAAACCATTGCAACACCCTCTGCTCAACTCTACCAGCCATCTCCCGAACAACTCCAGTTCTCCTTCGCACTTCATCATTTCGCACCCGATCCATACGCGTCACTCCACACATACTCCTCAGACATCTCATCTCCATTACATTCAAACTTTTCCTCTCTGCTACACCCATATTCCATGTTTCAGACCCATATAATGCAGTCGGTACCACAACACCCTCATACAGCCTTCTCTTTACATCCATTCTAAGCGAACGACATTTAAACACTTTTTTCATTCCTCCCAGCACCTTTCCTACTTCATTTATTCTAAACTTCACTTCTGCATCTATTCTTCCATCCACAGCAACATGAGACCCTAGATATTTAAAACAATCTACCTCCTCAAGCAACTCACCATTCAAAACTATATTCATCCCCCTACCATCTATCAACCTCGTACACTTCATCACTTTACTCTTATTCTCATTTACTTTCAATTTCCTCCTTTCACACACCCTTCCAAACTCCTCTACCAACTCTCTCAATCTCTCCTCTGAATCAGTCACCAGTGCAGTATCATCTGCAAACAGCAGCTGCTTCAGATTCCACTCTCCTCCATCAACATTTACCAGACTCAGACCACCTAAAACTCTTGCATCCACCTCCCTTACAACACCATCCATGTAAATATTAAACAACCAAGGCGACATCACACATCCCTGTCGCAGCCCCACTCTCACGGGAAACCAATCACTCACAGCATTTCCCACTCTTACACACGCTCTACTATTTACATAAAAACTTTTCACCCCTTTTAGTAACCTACCATCAAGTCCATACAATCTTAAAACAGTCCACAAAGCCTCCCTATCAATTCTATCATACGCTTTCTCTAAATCCATAAATGACCAAAACACATCCTTGCCTTTCGCTAAATACTTTTCACACACTTGTCTCACAGCAAACACCTGATCAACGCATCCCCTCCCTCTCCTAAAGCCACACTGCTCATCACTAATTACTCCCTCTGTACCCTCTCTAACTCTCATAATTAACACTCTACCATACACCTTACCTACAACACTCAACAGACTTATACCGCTAAAGCTAGTACATTCATACTTATCACCCTTGCCTTTATACAACGGGACCACACAAGCACTTGCCCAGTCAATTGGCACCATACCTTTCTCAAAGCACACATTCAACAATCTTACTAACCAGTCAACAATAGTCACTCCACCACCCTTCAGGCATTCCACAGCACACCCATCCATACCTGCAGCTTTCCCTGCTTTCATCTCCTTTACTGCCTTCTCCACTTCCTCCTTCGTGATCAAAGAATCATTCAACTCTCCCAACACATTTATTCCTTGCACCCTTCCACTTTCTACATTCAACAAATCCTCATAAAACACATTACTATTATTATTTTATTACTGTTATTATTATTATCATTAGTGTTATTATTATTATTATTATTATTTTTTTTTTTTAAGCCATGAACGTAGCATGTTAACCTTAAACCTTTTCCTTTGCGATTAATTTTGTTACATCTCATTATCCACTTGTGTGTCACATAAATCCTTCCAGTATCGCCATACTCTGCATAAATAACATGCGTATCAAAAAATAAATGGCTAAAGAAGAGGTGCTAGGGAGATTCCTTAATTGATGAGAATACGAGCCTGGATCCCAAGTTGCCAGACAAGATCATTCTCTCTCTCTCTCTCTCTCTCTCTCTCTCTCTCTCTCTCTCTCTCTCTCGTTTTCTACGCTACCTAAACAGCACTGGACCAAACTGATTAATCCCACACTGAATAAAAAATAAAAATAAAAAAAAGATAATAATAATAATCACCCCATCCGCCATCATTGAATTTCACCAGTGAGTATTCTCGTCAGGTAAGAAAGTTCCCTCTTTTCCTTAGCGATTTATTTTGTTTACTAAGCCTTACTGTCCTCTTCTGTGTAACACAAATCCTTCCAGCATCGCCATACTCTGCATAAATAACGTACAAAAGGATCTTAAAGTGTTATATCCAAAAATAAATAGCAAAGGAATAGGTGTTAGGGCGCTTCCTTAACTGACTTGTGCTGTAACAGTCGACTTCCACACACTCCCTGTTTTGTAGTTTGTTTTATAGGCTGTGTGTGTGTGTGTGTGTGTGTGTGTGTGTGTGTGTGTGTGTGTGTGTGTGTGTGTGTGTGTGTGTGTGTGTGTGTGTGAAAGAGAGAGAAAGAGAGAGAGAGTTATGTACCGGTATTAGCAACTTCAACATCTAAGTCTATTCTCCTCGGGTAAGGAAGATTCTTAGCACCTCCTTAATAGAGATTTATTTTTGGATGTGGCTGGGTAATATCCGTTTGTACGTTATTTATCCAGAGTCTGGCAGTATTGAAAGGATTCATTTAACAGAAGAGGACAGTAAGGAAACAAAATAAATCGCTTAGAAAAAGGTGTTAGGGAGCTTCCTTAACCGACGAGAATACGGCCCTCTGTTCCCGAAAATAAATAGATCAATAAATAAGTCAATCTCTCTCTCTCTACAGTACCTATCGCCGGGGACCATAATCCCGAAAAGGGTGGCCGTTTGACTCTGAGTTGGTTGTTTTACGAGGAGAGGCACTAACTCTCCGCCATCCCACTTGCTGACACGTAAGGAACACGTATGGGTTGGCTATATGGTTGCCACCCAGCGTTTGAAATGGTTTCCTAACTTACAGGAAGCTATTAGGCTTATCACAATGTAAAACCCCCTGAAAAGGAACGAAGAGTAATAAAAAGTGACAGGAAAGATGGGAGAAATAGGACGAGAGGAGGTCAGACACAGAAAAAGAATGATAATGGTGAAAGAAGAAGTAGGTAGCACAACACCAAGTAAGTGGATGATGGTCGCCACCACCTGCCACAGTAAGCAAATATACAAATAAATCATGTTACTGCGTCGTGAGCCCGGCAGAGCGAAGGGTGACTTAGGAAGTACGAAAATATTAAATGCTGGAGCTTGAGGACCCACCGGATTATGATTTTAGCGTAGTGTGGTGTGGGAAGGTTCTGTGTGGCGTGGTGTGAAAGGGTGGTATGGTGTGGTGTGGTGTGGTATGAAAGTGTGGTATCGTGTTGTATGATGTGGGGTGGTGTGGGAGGGTAGTATGGTGTGGTGTTACGAAAGGGTGGTGTAGTGTTGTTTGGTGTGATGTGAAAGGATAGTAAGATGTGGTGTGGTGTGGTATGAAAGTGTGGTATCGTGTGGTATGATGTGGTGTGAAAGGGCGGTATGTTGTAGTGAGGTGTGAAAGAGTAGTATTGTGTGGTGTGGTGTAGTGTGGCTTCCCTAAAGTCGCTAAGTCTACGGAAGTGAAGTTCGTCCTTTCCGAAAAATTGCTAGTGGGTGACAGAGGGACAGGACCGCTTCCAGATATACTTCAGCCTCTAATAATAATAAGGTCTGGAAATGCTGTAAAATAAAATGTATATAAGTATGACTGTTGGGTAGTTAGGTGTGTCGGGCAAAAGAAGGCGTACCTTTTTTTTTTTTTTAAATTGCGGAAGATGGACTTAGGAAAGAAAATGAAAAAAAAAAAAAAATGTGTACACCAGATGACTTCAGCATTTAAGGATTTGTTGAGGCTGAAAATTTTCGTTTGGAGAGAGGAAGAATGAAGTCAGATGGATGAGAATTTAGCAGTGAATTAGCCTAGCGTTTTCTCGTGTTCGATTATCCTTTTAAGTTTTCAATTATTCTATCCCCATTTGTTATTTATTTATTTATTTTTAGGACAAGATCACCAACTCAGGTTTTTTTGTGAGATCGTGGTTAAAGTGGGTGGATTTCTGAAACCCAGTAGAATCAAGTTAGGGTAAGCCTGGATTCGAAACACCTTGAACACTGACACGCATATTTACAGCTGCACCACTAACAGTAAGAGCATCATCTAACAATAAGAACAAAAACAACGTCAGAAGAACAACACTAACAATAATAAAAATAGCAAAACATTAGCAACACGAATAACAACAGCAATACCACTACAGTCAACAGCAACATAGTGAAAAAACCATTTTGCCTTCTGTTTCCTCTGTATGACACACCTGTTTACGTTATTTTGCCGTCCCTCCATCTTACCTGCCTTAGTTCTTTCACATTTAGTACTTACTTTACACAATTTGATATTATAAATTCCTAAATAAACACAGCGATTTCGCTGAACCAAGACCTTTCTAAAAGTAATCAGTGGGGACAAACAAATCTGGTCTCATTTAATGCTCAGAAAACTAATTACATTAATTTCTCCAACAGAAAGAATCCCTCAGACTCTCACATAATTTTAAATGATGTCAGTATTCCCATATCCACTACAATTGATATCCTAGGTGTTACTCTAAACCCCAACCTAAGCTGGACAGCTTATGTTAAATCCTTTGCTAAAAATGCTTCCAAAAAATTGGGACTTATGTACAGAGTTCGTGAGTTCTTCACTGACGAGCAGATGGCCACAATTTACAGAAGTCCTGTGCGTTCTCAGATCGAATACTGTTCACCACAGTGGAGTGGATGTGGAGCGGTTGCATTGAGGCAGTTGGACAAAATTCAAAATAAAGCCATTAGATTAATCTTAGATCTTTAGTGGAAAAGTTTCTAGAGAAGGGAAAGAAGTTGTATACGGCTTTCATGGATTTGGAGAAAGCATATGACAGGGTGGATAGACAAGGATTGTGGAAAGTGTTAAGAATATATGGAGTAGATGGGAAGTTGTTGAATGCTGTGAAGAGTATGTACGATGGTGCGAAGGCTGCAGTGCGTGTGGGTGGTGAACTAAGTGAATTTTTCTCTTTGAAAGTTGGGTTGAAACAGGGATGTGTCGTGTCTCCATGGTTGTTCAATCTGTACATGGATGGGGTAATAAAAGAGGTACAAGGTAGGGTAGTGGATGTTGGAGTGGCCCTGGTGAGAGAGGATAGTGTTTGGAAACTCCCTGTACTGTTGTTTGCAGATGATACTGTGTTGTTGAGTGAAGACGAAGGGGAGCTGCAAGGCTTGGTGGATGAGTTTGAGAGAGTGTGTAAGAAACGGAATCTAAAGGTGAATGTAGGGAAGAGTAAAGTGATGGTCTTTGAGAGAGGTGAAGTCAATGAATGTACAGCGAGGTTGGATAGTGAGGAATTGGAAAATGTGAGTACGTTTAAGTACTTGGGTAGTGTGATGAGTAAGGATGGAGGTTTGGAGGGTGAAGTACTTGAAAGGGTACAGCAGGGAAGAAAGGTTGCTGGTTCTTTGAAAGCAGTGATAAGAAACAGGAAAGTGAGCATGGAAGTGAAAAAGTTACTACATGGCAGTATTGTGATACCAACTCAAACGTATGGAAGTGAAGCTTGGACGTTGTTGGAAGGACACAAGTCAAGAATGAGAGCAGTGGAAATGAGTTATTTAAGAGGAGCCTGTGGAGTCACATGGAGAGACAGGCTGACGAATGAGGATATAAAGGAGCGTTGTGGTGTGGCTGTGGCTGTGATAGGAACGTTATGAGGAACACACTGAGGTGGTTTGGCCATGTGGAGAAGATGGAGGGTGAAATACTGACGAAGAGAGTGTATGTGAGTAAGGTGGAGGGGGGAAGAGGGAGGGGGAGACCGAGGATAAGATGGAGGGATGAGGTGGAGAGGTATATGAGAGAGGGGGGTGTGAGTTGGGAGCAGGGGAGTGAAATGGCGGGGGACAGGGCGACTTGGAGGCGATTTGTTTGTGGCCACCCCAAACGGGATTGAGGCGTCTGGCAATAGATAGATAGATAGATAGATTAATCAATAATCCTGCCATAACGCAGGACCTTCCTCCGTTATCAGTATGTAGAGATGTTGCTTCTTTAGCACTATTTTATCGATATTTTTACCGTAAGTGCTCTAACGAACTTGCTTCAATTGTTCCTCCCCTTCACATTTTCTCCCTAAATACTCGGGCAGCTGGGAGCGCCCATGAACTCACACTCTCTCCACCGCAATGCAGAACCTCTGCTTATCAAAATTCATTTATCCCCAGAACTACTACTCTCTGGAATTCACTTCCTGGGAGTTGCATCCCACAAACATTTAATCCACTTCAATTTAAATCCAGTTGTTATAAATATTTTATGAATGGAGGATGCCTTTAGGCACATGGACTTATCTTTTTCCCTTTGTTTTTCCTTCCTTCCTTCATTATCTATTAAAAAAAAAAAAATACACTCACAGGCTCTCTAACTGTCTTCCGATTGACAAATGAACTGTTCACATTCTTCCTCCTTTATTTTTTCGAACAAGGAGAGTATGTTATCACCTCTGTTTGTTTGTTTGTTTGTTAGCAGGATTATTCAAAAGCTAAAAAAGATCTTTGGACCAGGGAAAAGTCGATTAACTTTTGAGACCGATCCGGTTCGTATTACAGATTTTGGATCTGGAAAATCATTTTTTGTGAAACCCTAATCAATGATGAGAAAACCTAACCCATTATGAAGGGTGGTTTGGAAATTACGTTGCCCTTGTCGGAGAGATGCGCTCCACTAAATAGCCCTTTAGTTTTCTTTGTTGTTTCTGTAGTTCCTTGTTTATTTCCTGCTCCGTCCATTCTATTTTTTTTTTTTTTTACTTTCTCCTCTTCATACAGTCTCTTTTCTTCACTCGTTCTACACCTTCTCTTCTCAATCCTCTGCCACTGGTCAGTTTCCTCCGTGCCCCCTCTCCCCAATATATTTTCCATTTCCTCCCACTGTACTCTATTTCGACCACACCACATCATTCTCCCTCTCTCTCTCTCTCTCTCTCTCCCTCTCCTACCTTTCATTCGTCTGGCACACATTCATCCCCAGCTCACCCATCCTAACGACACGGCACCCTGAACTCTCCACTCTCACTTTTTAACATCCCATTGTTTAGTTTAATATGCTGCGAACCTACCCGTACTACGAGTAATTAAGCAATATTTCCCTCAGTGTTAATAGCTTTCCCTCTCCCACCTTTATTGCTCCCTAAATCCACTTTCAATGCCACAGACCCAAACACACATTCTCCTCACCACACGTCCTCTCCCCCGATGCACTTTTAACTCCAAGGTCAATTTTCGGTACCTAAAGTAGCTCTCTCTCTCTCTCTCTCTCACACACACACACACACACACACACACACACACACACACACACACACACACACACACACACACACCTGCGTCTGCCTATCTATATATCTCTGTCTGTGTCTGTCTGTCTGTCTGTCTCTGTCTGTCTGTCTCTCTCTCTGTCATTGTGGTCCCGAATAACCTATGGATTTTATTATTTTTTTACTCAAGAATTCATTACCTCTTCCCATTTTTGGATATAATAATTAACGACAATACCCAGTTCCACGAAGCAGCGTTGAGTAGTAGACAAATCCATATATAAATGGTATAAGGAGGTGACTATAATATACGGTGTTGCTTAGTAAACTGGAATGATCAGTGGTGTGGCAGTGCGGGTAGCGTTATAAGACGATATAACACGGCCTCTGTATGTAACGAACGACCTAATTGCAAAGGGAGACAGGGTTATTTAAAAGCCTAAAAACAGATATGATTGCCGGATACATATAATAAGAAGCTGATTGTAATGATGGTGTATGGAAAGCGTATTATATTATGAACACCATGATGGGGCGCCTTTATCCGAATATTAACAGCTATTTACTCGTTAAACCTCGACTCCCCCTCATCTACAAGAGCTCGTGTGTTCCCATACTCTTTTATTACCGATAACTGCTGAGTGATTCCAGGAACAAAAAACCTTCAGCCACTTCATCAGTATTTGAACTTATACGCTCAAGGGACATGACACTCACTGATAAACGCAAGACCACTGAACACTGATATAGTTCTCGCCAATTATCAAATGATTAAGCTGAACTGTAGGGTATTTTTTTTTATGCCAGGAAAAAGGAACCAAAGGCCGCGACCCCGCAATTATTGTTCCTTCCAAGAGAAAAACAAAATATAATTGAAAGCCAAATTCAAGATCCGATCATTTCGAGATGCCTGGACACACTGCATTTGAAAGACTAGAGATCATAGGAAGCAGGAAATACAGACAGAGGGAGTCAGTTCCAGAGTTGACCTGTTGCATAAATGAAGGACTGGGAGTAACGGATAATTCTTGCATTAGAGAGTTAGATAGAAAAGGGATGGGAGTTTGCTGCCAGACGGGTGCTACGCCCCGTCGTAGAGGTGGAGGAATGCAAGCAGACAGTTCAGAGGAGCAGTGACCATTGAAGCAGCGATAGAAAAGAGATAAAGATGCAACAGTGCGACGAAGAGACAGAGGTTGAAGGGAGTCAGTAAGAGGAGGAGAGTTAATGAGACGAAAAGTCTTTGAAACCACCCTATTGAGAAGAGCTGTATGTGGGGAGCCTCCCCACACATGAGAGTTGTACTCCGCACAGGGGCGGATAAAACCCCTGTATAGAGTCAACAATTGTGCAGGGGTAAAGAGGGAATGGAGTCAGCTTGCCACACCCAATGTCCTGGAAGCAGATTTTACAAGAGATGTAATATGATCTTTCCAAGATAAGTCCCGAGTAAATGAAACCCCAAGCATGTTCAAGGATGATGTAGGATTAAGCTGAATATTATTAAAAATTAGTGGGTACTCCTGTGGAAGATTTTGACGGGTTGATAGGTGTGAAAACTGAGTCTTTGATGCATTAAAAACAACCAGATTATTTTTACCCCAGTCAGAGATACCAGCCAAGTCAGACATTAGGTGTGCCATAGCCTCATCCCTTGTTTGTTGAAGTAACTGCTGAGATGGACGTTGCGGGAACCGAATGGAAAGGTGAAGGATGGAGTCATCAGCATAAGAGTGGATAGGGTTAGATGTACAGCTTAGAAGGTCATTGATGAATAAAAGGAAGAGAGTTGGTGATAGGACAGAGAGCTGAGGAACACCACTGTTGATAGATCTAGGAGAAGAACGATGGCCGTCTACAACAGCGGCTATAGAACGATCAGAAAGGAAGCTAGAGATGAAGGCACAGATAGAAGGATAGAAACAGTAAGAGGGCAATTTCGAAATTAAAGATTTATGCCAGACTCGATCGAAAGCCTTAGAGATGTCAAGTGCAATGGCAAAGCTTTCACCGAAGTCCCGAAAAGAGGATGACCTGGAGTCTGAAAGGTAGGTGAGAAGATCGCCAGTGGAGCGTCCCTGACGCAACCCATACTGACGACCAGAAAGAAGGTTGTGACAGGAAAGATGCTTTAAAATTGTTCTATCAAGAATTGAATCGAAAACTTTTGAGATGCAGGATGTTAAAGCAATTGGACGATAGTTAGAGGGTTGGGAATGGTCACCTTTCTTTGGGACTGGCTGAATGAGAGCAAACTTCCAGCAAGAAGGAAAGGTACAAGTTGACAGACAAAGGCGAAAAATCTTGCCTAGGCAGGGTGTAAGCACAGAAGCACAGTTCTTGAGAACAACAGGACTGACTCCATCAGGCCCAGATGCTTTGTTAGTATTGAGGCCAGCAATGGCAGAAAATACATCAACTGAAGAAATTTTAATGTCAGTCATGAGGAAGTCAGAGGGGGGAAGTGATGGAGGAACAGCACCTGAATCGTCTAAGGTGGAATTGGAGGAGAAAGTCTGAGCGAAGAGATCTGCTTTATCAGTAGAAGAAATAGCTACAGAGCCATCAGAGTAGAAAAGAGGAGGGAAGGATGATGAGGTAAAGTTGTTAGAAAGGTTTTTGGCAAGGTGCCAGAAGGAGCGGGAAGAATTCAAGTTGGAGAGTTGAGAGCATTTAGTACAGATGAAATTATTTTTAGTAGAGTGAAGAACAGACTTACCCGTAGCACGATTCCGGGCAGAAACGTATAAAAGATGTGATTCAGAGGTGGGTTGGCTCCGGTACCTTTTTAAGGCCCTCTCCTTGTTGCGGACAGCATTAGAACAAGCGTGATTAAACCAAGGCTTTCTTGCATTAGTCAGAGGATATGAGAAGGGAATGTATGCTTCTATGCCTGAGAGAATAACCTCCATAATGAGCAAGGCACACTCAGATGGCTCCCGGCCATGGAAGCAATAATCATTCCAGGGAAAATGAAAGGAGTACTGCAGCTCCAAAGTGCCACAGATGACGTTTCCTTGGAGGGTCCACAGGCCGTACCGGAGCGATAGGACAGGTTCAGGTGATAAGGTTGTGATCGGAGGAGCTCAGCGGAGAGAAAGATTAACATTTTAAGCAGAAGGATTAGTAGTAAGGAAGTGGTCAATTATGATATTTGCTTTATGCAGCTCATCCTATTATATCTCATGCTTTCTTTTTTTCTTTTAATCTTCACTTTTAAATAACTGAGAATAGAATAGACAATCCCATCTCTGAGGCCCAACAGTCATCCCAGTTATCAACAAATTATAATGATGTATTTCCCCACTAACAGGTATAACTTCTGTGGCTTGCCTCACTCACATAATTACACGCACTTGCATACATAATGTGCTGAGGGATTTAACATATATATATATATATATATATATATATATATATATATATATATATATATATATATATATATATATATATATATATATATGTTAAATCCCTCAGCACATTACTGAGAAGGATTCTTGGGGTAAAGTGGCAAGACAGAGTTACAAATGCAAGAGTAAGGGATATTACGGGAGTGGAATCAGTTAATGATTATGTGAGACTCTCGCTGGAAGTGGCTGGGGCACATATACAGAAAAGAAGGTAGTTTAATACAGGATGTGCCAGAGTGGACTGCTAGAGGAAGAAGAGGTAGAGGTAGGCCGAGGGAAACCTGGTTGAGGACGATGAAAAAAGAAGCAGGAGAGGAGTGTTGGTGGGACCTGCAGGAGATGGCAAGAGAGAAATATTGGTGGAGAGAGTTCATTGAGGCCCTATGCATCCCGTGGGGTGCCACAGGAAATTATTGATATATATATATATATATATATATATATATATATATACAGCCATCGTATGAGGAAATATCTATCCAAAGATGAGTAATGATCATATAACCTAAAGAGAAATAAGATGAAAAAGCCTTCAACAATACTAGAATTAGCAATAGATAAGAAGATAGGAAGAAAGATAGGTAGGTAGGTAGATAGATAGATAGATAGATAGATAGGTTCATAGATAAATAGACAGACGGATAGATACTGCAGTATTGATCACAGTCGTAAGTAACCAGCCCAACCCACTTCCTCGTCACCAACAGCATACTTACACGCTCACCTCCATGCCACTACTCCCCTCCCCTCTCTCCCTGTCCCTGTCCCATTCACCTCAACCTCTCCTCTCTCTCTCCCTTCCTTTGCCCCTCTCATCCCCATACCCCATCTCTCCCTCTCCCTCCCCCTCTCATCCCCAACCCCTCCCTTCTCTCCCTCTCCCTGCCCGTCTCATCCCCCAATCCCTCCTCTCTCCCTCTCCCAGCCCGTCTCATCCCCCAACCGCTCCCCTCTCCCCCTCTCATCCCCCGCACATCCTCTCTCTCCCTATTTGTCTTGTTTTCCAACCCCCCCCTTCCCCTTCTCCCTGTCCCTCCCACCCCCAACCCCTCCCTTTTCCCTCTCCATCCCCATCCCCTCCCCTCTCCCTCTCCTCCCCAACCCCTCCTCCCCTCCTGCCAATATCCCAGCTTTCCTGTTGTCCATTCTTGTTAAAATTCACAGGTCCAACCACGCGTCCTTTAAAAATCCAATTCCATTTTTATCTTCTCCCTCCGCAGCTGTTTGTGTCTCTGTGTTGTGGCGGGGTGCGTGTGTGGTGTGGTGTTGTGTTCTGTGGTGATGCGTGTGTGGTGTGGTGTTGTGTTCTGTGGTGATGCGTGTGTGGTGTGGTGTTGTGTTCTGTGGTGATGCGTGTGTGGTGTGGTGTTGTGTTCTGTGGTGATGCGTGTGTGGTGTGGTGTTGTGTTCTGTGGTGATGCGTGTGTGGTGTGGTGTTGTGTTGTGTGGTGATGCGTGTGTGGTGTGGTGTTGTGTTGTGTGGTGATGCGTGTGTGGTGTGGTGTTGTGTTCTGTGGTGATGCGTGTGTGGTGTGGTGTTGTGTTCTGTGATGATGCGTGTGTGGTGTGGTGTTGTGTTCTGTGGTGATGCGTGTGTGGTGTGGTGTTGTGTTCTGTGGTGATGCGTGTGTGGTGTGGTGTTGTGTTCTGTGGTGATGCGTGTGTTGTGTTGTTCTGATGCGTGTGTTGTGTTGTGATTCGTGTGTTTTGTGTTGTGTTGTGATGGGTGTGTTGTGTTGTGACTCGTGTGTTGTGTTGTGTTGTGATGCGTGTATTGTGTTGTGATGAGTGTGTTGTGTTGTGGTGTGATGCGTGTGTTCTGTTGTGATGAGTGTGTTTTGTGTTGTGATGCGTGTGTTGTGTTGCGTTGTGATGCGTGTGTTCTGTTGTGGTGTGGTGCGTGTGTTCTGTTGTAATGAGTGTGTTTTGTGTTGTGATGCGTGTTGTGTTGTGATGCGTGTGTTGTATTGCGATGAGTGTGTTTTGTGTTGTGATTCGTGTGTTGTGTTGTGGTGCGTGTTATGTTGTGATGCGTGTGTTGTATTGTGATGAGTGTGTTTTGTGTTGTAATGCGTGTGTTGTGTTGTGTTGTGATGCGTGTGTTGTGTTGTGATGAGTGTGTTTTGTGTTGTGATGCGTGTGTTGTGTTGTGATGCGTGTTATGTTGTGATGCGTGTGTTGTGTTGTGATGAGTGTGTTTTGTGTTGTGATGCGTGTGTTGTGTTCTGGTGTGATGCGTGTGTTGTGTTGTGATGCGTGTGTTGTGTTGTGATGCGTGTGTTGTGTTGTGATGCGTGTGTTGTGTTGTGATGCGTGTGTTGTGTTGTGTTGTGATGCGTGTGTTGTGTTGTGTTCTGGTGTGATGCGTGTGTTGTGTTGTGTTGTGATGCGTGTGTTGTGTTGTGTTGTGATGCGTGTGTTGTGTTGTGATGCATGTGTTGTGTTGTGATGCGTGTGTTGTGTTATATTGTGTTGTGATGCGTGTGTTGTGTTATATTGTGTTGTGATGCGTGTGTTGTGTTATATTGTGTTGTGATGCGTGTGTTGTGTTATATTGTGTTGTGATGCATGTGTTGTGTTGTAATGCATGTGTTGTGTTGTGATGCGGATGTTGTGTTATATTGTGTTGTGTTGTGATGCAGATGTTGTGTTATATTGTGTTGTGATGCATGTAGGCTATTGTGTTATATTGTGCTGTGATGCGTGTGTTATGTTGTGTTTGTTTTGTGCTGAGTTGTGTTGTGTTGTGATGCGTGTGTTGTGTTATATTGTGCTGTGATGCGTGTGTTGTGTTGTATTGTGATGCGTGTGTTGTGTTGTATTGTGATGCGTGTGTTGTGTTGTGATGCGTGTGTTGTGTTGTGATGCGTGTGTTGTGTTGTGATGCGTGTGTTGTGTTATATTGTGCTGTGATGCGTGTGTTGTGTTGTATTGTGATGCGTGTGTTGTGTTGTGTTGTGCTGAGTTATGTTGTGTTGTGTTGTGATGCTTCTGTTGTGTTGTGTTGTGTTGATTTGTGATGCTTGTGTTGAGACGTGGTGCATGTGTTGTGTTGTGTTGAGCTGTGACGCGTGTGTTGTGTTGTGTCGAGTTGTGATGCGTGTATTGTGTTGAGCTGTGATGCGTGCGTTGTGTTGTGATGCCTGTGTTGTGTTGTGTTGTGATGCGTGTGTTGAGTTGTGTTGTGTTGTGTTGTCGTTTCGTCCCAGGGAGTACGTTACTGCTTGAGATAATCTCTAAGATCGGGATGTTATGGGCTTGGTGCAATAACACACACACACACACACACACACACACACACACACACACACAAATCCCTACTCTCTCTCTCTCTCTCTACTGAATATACTGTTTTATTTCTCTTTTCAGCCAAACGAATTTTTTATTACGAGCTTACATAGTCAGTTAATTCTGCGGTCTTTTTCTGCCCTGTTTCATAATATCAGAGCTCGCATATTTCCTCTGACGCCAATAAATTTATATATATTTATTCCTGCATCAGCATCCGGATCCAGTTTAAATTCTAATAAACTCTTACATGATCCACTCTTCATACTGTATAGCCACCAGATTTGGTTGATATTCGATAACAGCTTTTTGAGATACCTTGTACACAAACAGACACGGGTGAATACATAACCTCCGTCCATCTTCCTTGGCGAAGGTAATAACGATAACGCAAGTGGAGTCAAGGGTCCGTATTCTCGTCGGTTATGGAAGCTCCCTAATACTTTCTCCTTACGGATTTATTTTTTGATACGGCTGTGTAAAATCGTTTTGTACATCATTTACGCACAGTATGGTGATATTGGAGTGATACAGGTAACAGAGAAGAGGACGGCAAGGTGAAATAAGCAAAATAAATCGCTTAGGAAATGATGTTAGGGAGCTTGCATAACCGATGAGAATACTGGCCAAGGTGAACACAGGAGGGTATCAGGTACAGGGGAGGGAGGAGGGAGGGTCTGGCCTGGGGGTGTTATCTGCCAATATTCACTTCCCGGAGAAAGATGGTTTTCCTCCACCGTCTGAGGCTGGGAGATTGGTGGTTCTCTCTCTCTCTCTCTCTCTCTCTCTCTCTCTCTCTCTCTCTCTGCTCCTTGTCTTTCATTGGTTATACACCCATAACTCACAACATCGGGTTACTTAAATGTTTGTTTGGAAATGTAAAGACGTGCTCGACATAATTCAGCAAAATTCCATGCATTGCCTAAAAAGAAGAAAGGAGAAACAAGTCTGCCTTTATATATATATTTTTTTTATAACAGTGGTAAGATTGTGCCCATTTGGTTACATGCCATCCCTATCCCCATATCCAATTCCTCCTCTTCATCCCATTCAGTGTCATCCCTTAATGTGGTATATCCAGTTCCTACATCCATTTTTGTCCCTTTTTCCTCTGCGCCGTTTTAAATTCATTATCTATTCTTTAGCCAATTTTTCTTGTTACGACACTATTTCTTTATCTCATATTCCAGTGACTTCTCATACTCTATCCTTGTCTAACACACATCTTCACCCCTATTCCCTTCTCTCTCTCTCTCTCTCTCTCTCTCTCTCTCTCTCTCTCTCTCTCCAAATTTCTAGAAGTTCTTTGCATCTCCATTTGATCTCCTCTTCCCCAGGTTGCCGTATCCCTCCTCACATTTCCCGCCCCTCGCCCTCGTCACCTTCCATTTCATTCTGTATTATACTTTTCACTCTATTCCCAGGCTCCTTACATCAGCATTTTGTCTTTTTCATCAGCGTCTCCGTCCATCCTCGCTCCCCTTCTGTTTCCCTCCTAGCACCATCACACCTCATCACACTACCACACGAACCAACACCACACCACACCACTAAAGCTACCACTACCACTACCATCACACCATCAACACCAGCGCCACACCACCACCAACCACCACCATCACAAACACCATTTCCACCATCACAACTACCGCTACCACCATCACAACCACCACTACCACCACCACATCACACCAACCCACCATCACGTCTCCACCCAGGCTGTGTTTACCTATCTCAGGCTCAGATACTTATTTACATCCCGGTAATGGAACTGTCCTCTCCCTCCTCTTCTTCCCTCCATCCCGTCCTCCAGAATCCGGGTCTCTTAGGGTCTCTTCATTTCCTGTAGGTTTCTTCCTTGTGTTCGCCTGCAACCCTCACACCAACACCCCCACCACCACCATCACTCCCTGTCAGCTCAGTTACTCACTCCCCATATATGTGTCTGGTTATTTTGCTTTGGTTTCGCTTCATATTTTTTTCTCCGTCATAAAACACTCACTTCATTTGTGTGTGTGTGTGTGTGTGTGTGTGTGTGTGTGTGTGTGTGTGTGTGTGTGTGTGTGTGTGTGTGTGTGTGTGTGTGTGTGTGTGTGTGTGTGTGTGTGTGTGTGTGTGTGTGTGTGTGTGTGTGTGTGTGTGTGTGTGTGTGTGTGTGTGTGTGTGTGTGTGTGGAGGAAGAAAAATGTACCTTCATTGTGTATGTTCTCGGTACGGCCAGGGGTGGAAGGTAATCCACTGGTGCCGCAAATATATCACGATTTTCCTTGCTCTGTTTTCTTATTTATCTGCAGAGCAATTTATGGCTGTCTCTCTCTCTCTCTCTCTCTCTCTCTTTCTCTCTCTCTCTCTCTTATTTTTAATCTTGCCCAAGGAGGTGTAACCCCAGGGAGGGAGAAGCCGTCTAGGTAAGTGTAAAGGAGAACAAGTGTTATATAAAATCTGACATACCGACTGTAGCGGAGAAAATCCATTATTTTTTTTTTATGCAGTATCAATTGTAAACGAATTACAAGACAGAAATATTAATGATTACAGTAATAATGATTTCAGTAACTCAGCCACACCTGGATGTTATTAATTTTGCTCCCGACATCTTTTATCTTTGGTAATTCCTGTGCTTCTCTCTCAGTCTTCATTACTACATCACTCACTGCTGTCTTACTTTCTGACGTTATTTGTACGTTTTACATTACTCTGACGGCTAATAAAGTAACATTTTAGGATATTTATAATGGATCGAACACATTTTCCATCAAGAAATGAATAACTCTTTGTCTTTCCTATTAAAATCGGATATTGAGTTACGTGCATTCACTTCCGCAGTAAAATGTATCTTTGCCATGCATTCAGGCAGTTGAAACATGCCTCACCCCTGGCATAATCCTGAATGAGATAGGGTACCAGCCTGTCCCGTTGCTCACCTCCATCATTATGAACCCCGAGGTATTAATCCTGAGTCATTACTGGGACAAACGGAGCCGCTCTTACGAAACATGTCAAGGTAAATTCTGAGGTGAGAGGAGAGACAAAGGATACACGGGTGCGTCCGGGCGTATTCCGGGAAGAACACCAACATATAGCCAAATCAGAAGGCGCTAGATTAACAGTAGCTGCTAAAGACACCATAAATCTCCGGAAATAATACTGTCATCTCTAGAACACTGCTGACATACAGATAAAATCGATCGCGACCATCAAATCTGGTCACCAAGGAGAAGGATATATTTCGAAATCCGGTGGCAAAATAGCAGCGTTGGCACTCTTGCACCAACACTGTCACCGTCACCAGCACTGTACGCGCGTCACACAGGGAGCCATAACCTCTTCATTATTGTGACGTCTTGCAGTGTAGTCTTGCTCCCACCTGACAGCTGTTGTGAGCTTAGGAAGGATCACTTATATTGAACGAGTTGCTACGCTCTTTTCACTCTAACTTGGTCAAAATATCCATCTCTTCATCCTAAATGCTGAGGCGTAACTGTAGACTAATATATGAATATGATGCTAGTCACGAAGAAGTGCAGTGGAAGTGATGTAGAGTCACAGCAGTCTATTTATTTGTTTATTCATTTATTCATTTTTGGCCACTGATCAGCGTGAAAAAGGAGCAAATGAAAGTAATTCTAGTAAAAAAAAAATATATATATATAGAGAGAGATCAGCAATAACACCTTCAGTATCTAAGCCTTCCAGTTCCTAAAAATCTATTCCAGGCTGAGAAAAATCGTCTGCACATACTGTATAGAATAATTGAAACATGAAATAATGCATCGAATTGAAGGGGTTTATACGTAAAAAAAAAAAAAAGTGCACTCTGAATACAAAGATGGGTTACCTTAGTGAAGGGGGTTAACGGAGAGGAAAACTCGTGTGTGTGTGTGTGTGTGTGTGTGTGTGTAATTCACCGGGTCGGTCAGGATCACTTGATGGTCGTGATCGTCAGCTTTTTACCCTCCCAGAAGGGAGCTGAGAGCTCATATAGTCCGATCTAAGGGCAAGGCTGTGACCTTCACACACGCACATACCCGTCCCCTTGCTCAAGGGGGACAGTAACCACCCACTTCGTCAGTGAAACTTTTCGCAACCTGAGCGAGGCGCGAACTCCCGTCCACCAGTTGGCAAACGAGAACGTTACCACTGCACCAGCGAGCGGTGTAGTGTGTGTGTGTGTGTGTGTGTGTGTGTGACTAAGTAACTTAAACATATCCGTCGTTAGCCATAAGCATATAATCCTCGGTAAAGAAGCTCCTTATCACCTTTTCCTTTCTAATTTTCTTCTGCAAATGGCCCCTAAGGACATTTGTGCAAGATTTTGTATACTCTATGTTTTGCTTTATCAGTCCACTTAATTCAGCATGGGAGACGGCACTCGAGCTGAAAGGGCAGGAAACAGATAAGAAATTGCCTCCTTATACTCCGTGTAGTTGATGTTCTATAATATCCTTCTTGCTCCTCCAGACAGTTTTATATGGACTTCCCGTACACCTAATTCTGACCTTTACCTGGTGGTTTAATACAGCACAGAGAAACCTGACTTACTGAGAGAATTAGAATAAATTTCCTTTAAACAATGTTAACATACAGTCAGATGATTATAGCCGTACGAGCATTACCTTTATTTAGCCCAGCACCAATCAACGTAATCATCATCATCATCATCATCATCATCATCGTCCTTATTACCTCGCCCGGACAGAGTCCTGCGAGGTATTGTTTTTGGTGAGTTTCTTTGTTACCTCGCCCGGACGGAGTCCGGCGAGGTATTGTTTTTCTTGTTTGTTTGTTTCTTTGTTAGCAACATTACGAAAAAACGGCTGAATGGTATTACATGAAACTTTCATTATGTGTGGGCACTGGTCCCAAAAGAATGTGATAAAATTTTGGAGGTAATCGAGCATCCTTGAAAGGTCAAAATCAAGGTCACGGAATTTCAGAGAGCTATAACTTGAAACCGGTTGAAGATTGAGATATTTACTATTCTGAACATATAGGAACTCGTATTATGGGCTTTCATTTGGCTCCAAGACTTTGACCTTAAGTGAACTTGAAAGGTCAAACTCAAGGTCACGGATATTCAGGGGGCTATAACTCGAAACTGGTTGAAGACACGTAATTACTGTTATCAGCATATAGGAAGTCCTATGTAGGTTTTTAATTGGTACCATGACCTATGACCGTAAGTGACCCTGGAAGGTCAAGGTCATGGATATTCAGGGGGCTATAACTCGAAACTCGATAACACACGATATAGGAAGTCTTGTATGAACTTTTATTTGGCACCATGACCTTTGACCTTGAGTGACCTTGAAAGGTCAAACGCAAGATCACGTATTTTCAGTTGACGTAACTTAAAAACATTTGCGTCATTACCTTAGACTTTAATTGTATACCATGCTGACAATGGCAGTCCCGTTTCAGTATTTAACAGCAATAAAACAACTGTTGTCGGGCGAGGTTTGTTGTGCCTGCCACCACTTGTTGATTATGAAAAGGCTTTCTACTTGGTGGAGCACATAACAATTATAAATTCATTGCAGGAACAAGGAGTAAATGAGAACATTGTAAAACTTCTCGAAAACATATATGAAGAGGGCTTCTCAAAAACATATATAAAGAGGGAACTGCTACAGTTAACAACATAATGTCTCGGAAAAAATCAAGATTGAGAATTGCATGCGTCATGGAGAAACAATTTCACCAAAATTACTTACAGCATGCCTAGAAAGTATTTTCACAAAGATAGACTGGGAGAACAGAGTAGTAAAAAGAGATGGAGAAAACCTAAACCATTTGAGATTTGCAGATGACATTGTCCTAATCTCAGAAACAGCAGAGACATTGCAAGAAATGTTAAATGACCTATATAGGCAGTCTCAAAGTAGGGTTAAAGATGAACAGGAGTAAAACTAATGTTTAATCCAAATGTATCAAAGAGCATCATCAGGATAAACTAAGAAATTCTTGAAGAAGTCGAGGAGTACAATTACTTAGGGCAAAGACGAAAACTAATAGAGGACCATGATAGTGAAAAAAAAAAAAAAGTTTTACGGTTGGATGGAAAGCTTTCGATAAACACAGAGCCATCGTGAAAAGTAGCTTGCCAGTGTGTATGACATGAAATGTATATATGTATAATTCCAGCTATGACGTACGGTTGTGGGACCCAGAAACTAACAAAATAGATGGACAACAAACTAATCCGTTCTCAAAGAGCAATGGAAAGGTCAATGTTAGGAATATCTTTAAGAAACAGGAAAAGATCAACTTGGGTGAGAGAGCAGACTAAAGTCAAAGACATTACAGAAGTTATAAAAAGGCATAAATGGAGGTGGGCAGGTCATGTAGCAAGAATAGGGGATAACCGATGGAGCAAGAGGCTGACTGACTGGACTCCAAGAGATAGTAGGCGTAGCAGGAGAAGGGCAGACAGGAGGTAAAGAGATAAAAATAGAGAAGTTTGCAGGCGAAACGTGGCTCAGTCTAGGATTTCGAGAAGGTTGAGGGAGGCCTTTGTTCAGCAGTGGACTTGCAGTTGCTGCTGCTGCTGATACACACACACACACACACACACACACACACACACACACACACACACACACACAAACACACACACACACACGCACGCAGAGAGAGAGAGAGAGAGAGAGAGAGAGAGAGAGAGAGAGAGAGAGAGAGAGAGAGAGAGAGAGAGAGAGAGAGTGAGGAATAATAATAATAATAATAAGAAGAAGAAGAAGAAAAGAAGAAAGAAAATGTACATGATTCCTTTTACCTCTCTCTCAACTTCGTTTCTCAGGATTTGAACAGACTTGATAAATCGAAAGAAGTTCCTGCCACCAGTCTTCAAAGGAGCTTGTACTGGAGCTGAGAACAATACTCAGTTTATTACATACACAAAAAATTGATGAACATAAAAATAAAACAAAGCAGTTTGACAGTTTCCTTTCCTTTTCTGTTCTTTTTCTTTGTCCTCAAACTGTTGTCTTTGAGCTGAATTACTAACTACCACGCTGGTGACACTTGATCTTTTGACCTCTTCGCCCAGATGACTCATTTTATGTTTCATTCTTGCTATCTCCAAGTGTTTTTATTTTATTAGTGGAGACATATAAACGTGAGTGGGTTAAATATGTCTCCTCTGACCCGTTCGTTTGTACAGATTGAGAGAGAGGTAGGCGGATAGAAGAAGTAGAAGAAAGAGGAAGAGGAGGAGGATGAGGAGGAGGAGGAGGAGGAGGAGAAGGAGGAGGAGGTAAAGAAGAAGAAGAAGAAGACGCAGTAGTCAGTACGTTATCACAGAAGATGGGTTAAGGTTGTTCAATTGAATCATATTTTGTTGTGCTGTGGTAAGGAATATTTATTAATCTTATAGTAGGGCCCTTCGTTTGAGCGAGGCAGGTGACCAGCATATGCTCGTGTTTTTTTTTTTTTTTTTTTTTTAATGCATGGAAGAAGGAACCAAATACCAGAAGCCTGCAAGATTGAAATCCTCTAAGAAATAACAGACCAGAAGCCCGCAAGATTCATCCCTACCCCTCCCCCAAAAAAAAATAAATAAATAAAAACAAGATAACAGAGCCAAATTCAAGATCCGTTAATTTCGAGATACCTGGACACACTGCTTTTAAAAGACTGGAGGTCATAGGCAATAGAAAATACAGAGGAAGGTAGTTCTAGAGTTGACCTATTGCATACATAAAGGACTAGGAGTCATGCTTAACTCTTGCACATGAGAGATGGACAGAAAGGGACAAGAGTTTGTTGCTAGATGGGTGCTACACGCCCGCCGTAGTGGTGGAGGGATGCATGCAGACAGTCCAGCGGAGCAGTGACCATTGAAGTAGCGATAGAAAAGAGGTGAAGATGCAACAGTGCGGCGAAGAGACAGAGGTTGAAGGGAGCCAGTAAAAGATGGAGAGTTATGAAAGGGATAGCGGTATAATGAGCCTAATAAATCTCCAGTCACCTCCTGCAGCTCCGTTCTTAGCCTTCAAAATTTTTCCGGTGACCGCCGTCTAGAAAGAACCCCAGGTAGTATTATCAAATCCAAAGGCACAGAACAGGCAAAATTTGTTCCCCAGTACCGCTAGAAGTTTAGGTAAATACAGAAATCCTAGAAAAAAATAAAAAACAAACAAACAAAAATGACTATAATTCATGCTGCTAAGTGTTAACATTTCGCTAAATGGAAGCAAATTTTTCTAAATCTCTCCCCCCCCCAAAAAAAAAAAAATGTTAAATTGACTATACTAACCCCTGACCTCATAACGGGCCGGTCAGACTGGTGGAGGAAGCGGTGTCCCCTTGCCCTTGTTCCCTGTGCAGTTCAGCAGGAGACACAGGTTTAGTTGACTGTTGTTGGTCGTGTTCTAGGAGAAGACTTTGACCTGGGATGTCTTGATTGTCTTCTACAGCGACCCTCAGGTACTGGACGAACCTTAACTCCTTCAATTCGGTGTACGGTTTCTCGTGTCAGTCTTGTTTCATTACTATTTTTATTAGCCTTCTTGTTCTTGTTCTTCTACTTCTTCTTCTTTTCTTCATCTTCTTCTCTTCTTCTTCTCTTGTCTTCTTCTTCCTCGTCATCTCCTCCTCCTCCTCCTCCTCCTCCTCCTCAAGGCTTCAGACAGTTTCTAGTTAACTTGGATGAAAGATTTATACGTACAAATATACATACATAGAATTTACACGCACACACACACACACACACACACACACACACACACACACACACACACACACACACTGAGAGAGAGAGAGAGAGAGAGAACTGGGAATCACTTTGACATATTTGAATTCACGAAAAATTAAGAACCAGAAGAGGAAAAATTTTATCTAGCAAAGAAAATATTAACAGATGCCTGGACGCTTTTGTTGCGCTACGCTGCACATTTCTTGGCGTCTAAAAAATAATAAGTTTCGAAAAATAGCAGTTAAATAAAATAAATAATGTTTTCGTAATTCACGCGCCTAATCTTCTTATCAAAGGTGAGTAGTACAGATGGAAGTATTATGCTCGTGATAAGCATGATGTATTTTTTTTCTTGATTTCTGTCTATCTATTTGTCTGTCCGTCTGCCCGTCTGTCATCCTGTCCATCTATCTATCTATTTTTCTGTCTGTCTATCTTTCTATTTATCTATCACCGACCCTTTCTTATTTCTGAAGGACACATAACAGGTGCACAATTATTGGTATGAGAATTTATCACAGAAAAAAAAAAAAGTTCATGCCAAGAAGGATTTATAACCCGGTGATTGTGAAGGTACCAGAATAAGGAAATAGAGGTGTTTTTCTTTTTTTAATATTAACTTAGAGAGAGAGAGAGAGAGAGAGAGAGAGAGAGAGAGAGAGAGAGAGAGAGAGAGAGAGAGAGAGAGAGAGAGAAGATGACGAAGACCGAACGAGAAGAAAAGGGACTGAGAAGAGACCGAAGTGGCTAAGGCGGTAGAGAGAGCAGGAGAGACCAACTTAAGGCAGTGATGCAATTATCAGACTTCAGACTTCCCTCCCAGGAACTTAAAGAAGAACCCTCATCACCTCCTGAGCAAACTTGGCTTCAGAAGACTTCCTTAGATGTGCTGGAATTTAGGGAAAGAGAGTAGAGAGGAAACGAGAGTGAAAGAGAGAGGGAGGTGGGGAGAAAGAAGGAGCTGGGAGAAAGAGAGAGAGTGAAACGTTGAAGGAAAAAGGGGAGAAAGAGAAAGGTAGGAGAAGAGGAGAGCTAAGACAAAATGGGAGAGCATAGAACGACGGAGACAAACAGATGGAGGTGACACGAGGGTGAATGACAGAGATGCTGGGAAAAACCACCAGAGAGAGAGAGAGAGAGAGAGAGAGAGAGAGAGAGAGAGAGAGAGAGAGAGAGAGTTGGGGTGAGCGCATTATCTTTGACCTGCGGTTCAGTCGTGTGCAAAAATTTGCTTCTCTGCCATCTGTCATTGGAAGGTGTGACTTGAGCTGCTTTTACGCAATAGAAATATGAGGCACACAAGAAAAGAGCGAGAGAAGGAAGGATAATATTTGTCATGTGAAGGGGAAATATGGCGTGAGAAGGAAAGATAATATTTGTCATGTGAGGAGGAATTAGGGCGTGAGAAGGAAGGATAATATTTGTGATTTAAGGAGGAATTGTAGCGTGAGAAGGAAGGAAAATGTGTGCTGTTTAAGGAAGAATTAGAGCGTGAGAAAGAAGGAAAATATTTGTTGTCTGAGGAGGAATTATGGCGTGAGAAGCAAGGAAAATATTTGTTGTTTGAGGAAGAATTATGGCGTGAGAAGCAAGGAAAATATTTGGTGTTTGAGGAGGAATTACGGCGTGAGAAGCAAGGAAAATATTTGGTGTTTGAGGAGGAATTATGGCGTCAGAAAGAAGAAGAATATTCGCTGGTTGAAGAAGAATTATGGCGTGAGAAGGAAGGAAAATATTCGTTGTTTGAGAGGGGAATTACAGTGTGAGAAGGAAGGATAATATTTGTTATGTGAGGTGGAATTAGACTGTGAGATGGAAAAACAATATTTGCCGTTTGAGGTGGAATGATAAATATGGAGGGAAGAAGACCATACCGGCGACCCTGAGCCCATATTCTCCCTAACACCTTATCCAAAGCAATTTATTTTGCTTATTACTCTTTCCTGTCATTTTCTGTGTCGCTTAAGTCCTTCAGATACTACCATACTTAGCATAAATAGCATACAAACTGATATTAACAGCCGTATCCAAAAATAAGTCAGGAGGAAAGAGGTGCTAGAGAGCTTCCAAACTGACGAGCATTTGAACTTTGTAATGATGGCTAATCAGTATTCCCGTTGATGAAGGAAGCTCCATAACACCTTCCTAAAGTGATTTGTTTTGTTTACTATATCTTACTATCCTCTTCTGTGTTACATAAATCATTCCATTATCGCTATACTCTGCATAAATTACGTACAAAAAGATAGTAGCCAGCTATATCCAAAAACAAATCGCTTAGAAAGACGCGTTACGGAGCTTCGTTAACCGACGTGACTAGGAGCCATTAACACAATCATTACGATGCTTCCGTTATTATATTTCATTGCCATATACCGCTAGATAATTCACTTCATTGTGTTTGATCCAATATACAAAAAAAAAAAAAAAAAGGCCAATATTCTTGTTTGCGTTACCTATATCGCCTTTATCAGAAATAGAATAATATGACATGCAGAAGGATACTGGTGTGAAATGTAGGGTAGTATGGTCAGGGAAATACGTACACACACACACACACACACACACACACACACACACACACACACACACACACACACACACACACACACACACACACACACACACACACACACACACACACAAAGAGAGAGAGAGAGAGAGAGAGAGAGAGAGAGACCTGACGTTCAAGACGCTTGCATTATTGTTGATGACCCGTGAGAAGGGAGAGGGATAGCTGGATCTCTCTCTCTCTCTCACACACACACACACACACACACACACACACACACACACACACACACACAGCTAAGACTACTCCTCTGAAGTACCAAGAAGAGCAAGGACAGGGGAGAGGTGAAGTATGGAAGAATTTGCGAACACTCACCCAGACCGGAATATCGAATGTAGATGATGTATTGTGACAAGTGGAAATGCCGGGTGGGAGAGAGAAGCATTTTTTTTTATAATGCAAAGGAAGAAGGAACCAAAGGCCAGGAACCCGCAAACCGTTCCTTCCAAGGAAAAAAACAAAACAAAAGAGAGCCAAATTCAAGGTCCGTTCATTTCCAGATGCCTGGACTCTCTGCGTTTGAAAGATTGGAGATCAGAGGAAGTCGGAAATACAGACAGGAGACAGTTCCAGAGCTGACCTGTTCATAAATGAAGGACTGGGAGTAACAGTTAACTCTTGCATTAGAGAGTTGGACAGAAAAGGGACTAGAGTTTGTTGCTAGACTGGTGCTACGCGCCTGTCATAGTGGCGGAGGGGTGCATGCAGATAGTTCAGAGGAGAAGTGACCATTGAGGTAGCAATAAAAAAGAAATTAAGAAATTAACAGTGCGGTGAAGAGACAGAAGTTGAAGGGAGCCAGTAAGAGGGGGAGAGTTAATGACACGAAAAGCCTTTGACTCCACATTGTTGGGAAGAGCTGTATGTGAGGAGCCTCTCCACACATAAGAGCTGTACTCTACACACGGGCGAATAAAACCCGTGTATAAAGTCAACAATTGTGCAGGGGTAAAGCAGGTAAGGAGTCGGCTTAACACACCTAATCTCTTGGAAGCAGATTTTACAAGAGATGTAATATGATCTTTCCAAGATAAATCCCGAGAGTATGAAACCCAAAGTATGTTTAAAGATGATGCAGGATTGAGCTGGATATTATTAATCATTAGTGGGTACTCCTGTGAAGATTTTGATGGGTTGATAGGTGTAAGAACTGAGTTTTTGATGCATTAAAAACAACAAGATTACTTTCACCCCAGTCAGAGACAAGAGCCAAGTCAGACATGAAGTGCGCCATAGCCTCATCCCTTGTTTGTTGAAGTAACTGCTGAGATGGACGTTGCGGGAACCGAATGGAAAGGTGAAGGATGGAGTCATCAGCGTATGAGTGGATAGGGTTAGATCTACAGTTTAGAAGGTCACTGATGAATAAAAGGAAGAGAGTTGGTGATAAGACAGAGCCCTGAGGAACACCACTGTTGATAGATCTAGGAGAAGAACGATGGCCGTCTACAACAGCAGCTATAAAACGACCAGAAAGGAACCTATAGATCAAGGCACAGATAGAAGGATAGAAACCGTAAGAGGGCTGTTTGGAAATTAAAGATTTATGCCAGACTCGATCGAAAGCCTTTGAGATGTCAAGCGCAATGGCAAAGCCTTCGCCAAAGTGCCGAAAGGAGGATGACCACGAGCCTGAAAGGTAGGCGAGAAGATCACCAGCAATGCATACCCGACAGAACCCATACTGACGACCAGATAGAATGCACTTATGGGAAAGATAACTGAAATTCTTTTTGTTAAGAACAGACTCAAAAACTTTTGAGATACAGGATGTTAAAGCAATTGGGCGATAGAGGGTTGGGAATGGTCACCCTTCTTTGAGAAAGGCTGAATGAATGGAAACTTCCAGCAAGAAGGAAAGGTTCAAGTTGACAGACAAAGGTGAAAGAGTTTACCTAGGCAGGGTGTAAGCACAGAAGCACAATTCTTGAGGACAGCAGGAGGAACCCTATCAGGCCCATATGCCTTGTTAGTATTGAGGCCAGTGATGGCAGAGAATACATCAGTTGAAGAAATTTTAATGTCAGCAATGAGGAAGTCAGAGGGGGGAAGTGATGGAGGAACAGCACCGAAATCATCTAAGGTGGAACTGGAGGAGAAAGTCTAAGTGTAGAGGTCTGCATTATCCGTAGAAGAAATAGCAACAGTGCCATCAGAGTGGAAAAGAGGAGGGAAGGATGATATGGTTGAGTTGTTATAAAAGTTTTTGGCAAGATGCCAGAAGGAGGAGGAAGAATTCGAGTAGGAGAGTTCGGAGCATTTAGTACGGATGATATTATGTTTAGCAGAGCGAAGAACAGACTTAACACGATTCCAAGCAGAAACATGAAAAAGATGTGATTCAGGGGTGGGTAGGCTCTGGTACCTTTTGTAGGCCTTCTTCTTGTGGACAGCAGTAGAACAATCGTGATTAAACTAAGTATTTTTTTTTTTTTTGCATTGGTGAAACGATATGAGAAAGAAACCTATGCTTTCATGCCCGAGAGAATAACCTCCGTAACGCACAAGGCACACTCAAATGGCTCTCGGCTATGGAAGCAAGAATCATTCCATGGAAAATCAAAGAAGTACTGCCTGAGGGCCTCCGAATCAACAGCTCCAAAGTGCCACAATTGATGTTTCTTTGGAGGGTCCACAGGCCATACTGGAGCCATAGTACATGTTAAGGTAATAAGGTTGTGATCGGAGGAGCCCAATAGAGAGAAAAGATTTACAGCATAGACAGAAGGATTAGTTGTAAGGATGATGTCAGGTATGTTGGAACTTTCTCCAAGGTGGTCAGGAATAAGAGTAGGGTGCTGCACAAGCTACTTTAGGTCATTAGGGATAGATAAGATGTAGGCTTGTTCACCAGGTGGACCAGTGAAAAGAGAGGAGAGCCATAGGTGATGTTGAACATTGAAATCTCCATGAATGGAGATTTCAAAGAAAGGAGAAATGGATAGAATGTGTTCCATCATAGAAGTAAGATAGTCCAAGAAGTTTTCATAGTCAGTAGAAATATGGGTTAAGTAACCAGCGCAGATGTATTTAGTCAGAGAATGACAGGAAAGCCGAAGCCAGAGAGTCGAAAATTCAGAAGAATCAAGTTCAGGAACACGAGAGCACGATAAATCTTTGCGTACGTATTCACAGCAGCCACCTTTGGCTTTGAAATGAGTATAGAGAAATTAGGAGGGTACAGAGAAGGGTTTGCTGTCAGTTGCCTCAGACAGCTGAGTTTCAGTTACGAGGAGAAGGTGAGGTTTAGAGAGGGAGAGGTGGTGCTCAACAGAAAGTCAGAGGAAAGGAAGCGGATGTTGCAGAAATGAAGAAGTGAGTCAGACAGTGGTTCCAGGCATCTAACTGGGTCGGCGCCGGGAGAGGGGCGGATGGTTTGGGCCTAAATATATTTTCTTTAACGGTTCGTGCTATGCAGAACCTATCTTTAGAGAGTTTGTGTAGCCCGAAACGTTAGAGAAGATAAAGAGTTCCAGCTCTAACCTGTGTCTCTCTCTCCCACCCAACAATATCGAATTTTCAAAGGGAGAGTAGAGTTGAAGGGAAGGATATATGAGGCGAAAGTCCTTTAGTTATATTTCTATGGTGTAATATATGGGATGTGTTGTTATTGTGTGCAAGGTAGAAGGGACCAAAGAAAATGGAAAGAGAGAGAGAGAGAGAGAGAAACTGACATGTTACCAAAGCGTCCAGTAAAATAAGCTATACATCTGATGAAGGTTTGGAATTTGTCAACTCGGACCGACAAGAGCGTTTCAGTATAAGTCATGTTGCTCTCGTAACATGTAAGGATGTAAAAATAACATTCGTTTGAGTTAGGTTAAAACAATATGGATCTAGAAAGCACACAGAGAGGGCATACACCCGCCAATGCCATTGCCATTTAAAGGATCCGGATCCAGATCCGTGAAGATATTGTGTGGAATACTTAGGATCCGGAACCGCCCCCAAATTTAGTCAATTGTTCCTTGGCCCATGGCCCACTCTTCCACAAAGTTTTATTGAAATGAATTGAGAACTTCTGGAAATATTGTGCGGGATACATAGGATCCGGATCAGGATCCGCTCCAAGACTTTCAGTTCTTTCTTGGCCCATGGCTTATCCTTCCACAAACCTACATCGAAGTTCGCTGAGAACTTTTGCAGATTTCGTGTGGACAGAGAAACAGACAAACAGAGGAATACCTAACTTCCTCCAACTTCGTTGGCAGACGAAATAGATTGATATCTCTATGTCTTTATCTATATCTGTCTATCTATCTGTCTACTTACAGTATTCATGTTTGTACACACACACACACACACACACACACACACACACAGTACACAAAGGAATGGTAGAGTCAGTAAACTGTAAAAATGAAAATGAATAAAGGCAAACTAGCAGTACTGAAAGAAGCAGGAGGAGAACATGGAAGAAGAACAAAATGAAGAAGAAGAAGAACAACAACAACAACAACAACAGGATCAGCAACAAAAACAACAAGAGCAAGAAATAAAAGCAGAGAGAGAAAGAAAAACGGGAGACAGAAAGAAACAGAGGGCTAGGCAAAAACAGAAATGTGGCGTGGGTTGAAAGGCGAAGGAAAGTGGCATTTTAGCAGATGGGGGGGGGAGAGAGAGAGAGAGAGGGATATTTTAGATGAGTGCTGAGGGAAGAGAGGAAAGGCGAGGAAGAATTTTGCTCTTGCAAGAAAACCTGGAAGGAAGAGATTGTGTGGGAGGAGGAAAAAGGGGAAAGAAAGAAGAAAAGGAAGAGGGAGGGAATGGAGACTGAAAGCGGAAGCCAAAGGGAGGGAGAGAGAGGCAAAAGAGAGAAGAGGAAGGGAGACAATACATGAGAGTAGGCAGGAAGGAGAGAAAGAGAGTCTTGGAAAGGAGATGAGTTGGGGGAGCGCATTATCTTTGACCTGGGGTTCAGTCGTGTGTAGAAATTTGCTTCTCTGCCATCTGTCATTGGAAGGTGTTACTTGAGCTGCTTTTACGCAATAGAAATATGAGGCACACAAGAAAAGAGCGAGAGAAGGAAGGATAATATCTGTCATGTGAAGGGGAAATATGGCGTGAGAAGGAAAGATAATATTTGTCATGTGAGGAGGAATTAGGGCTTGAGAAGGAAGGATAATATTTGTGATTTAAGGAGGAATTGTAGCGTGAGAAGGAAGGAAAATGTGTGCCGCTTAAGGAGGAATTAAAGCGTGAGAAAGAAATATTTGTTGTTTGAGGCGGAATTATGGCGTGAGAAGCAAGGAAAATATTTGTTGTTTGAGGAGGAATTATGGCGTGAGAAGCAAGGAAAATATTTGTTGTTTAAGGAGGAATTATGGAGTGAGAAGCAAGGAAAATATTTGGTGTTTGAGGAGGAATTATGGCATGAGAAGCAAGGAAAATATATGTTATCTGAGGTGGAATTATGGCGTGAGAAAGAAGAGGAATATTCTCTGGTTGAAGAAGAATTATGGCGTGGGAAAATATTCGTTGTTTCATAGGGGAATTAGAGTGTGAGGAGGAAGGATAATATCTGTCATATGAGGTGGAATTAGACTGTGAGATGGAAAAATAATATTTGCAGTTTGAGATGGAATGATATATATAGAGGGAAGAAGACCATACCGGCGACCCTAAGCCCATATTCTCCCTAACACCTTATCCAAAGCAATATATTTTGCTTATTACTCTTTCCTGTCATTTTCTGTGTCGCTTAAGTCATTCAGATACTACCATACTTAGCATAAATAGCATACAAACTGATATTAACAGCCTTATCCAAAAATAAGTCAGGAGGGAAGAGGTGCTAGAGAGCTTCCAAACTGAGGAGCATTTGAACTTTGTAATGATGGCTAATCAGTATTCCCGTTGATGCAGGAAGCTTTTTGTTTTGTTTACTATATCTTACTGTCCTCTTCTATGTTACGTAAATTCTTCCATTGTCGTTATATTCTGCGTAAATAACACACAAAAATATATTAACCAGCTATATCTAAAAATAACTCGCTAAGAAAAAGGTGTTAGGGAGCTTCGTTAACCCAGGTGAATAAGAGCCATTAACTCATTCATTACGATGCTTCCGTTATTATATTTTCATTGCAGTATACTGCTAGATAATTCACTTCATTGTGTTTGATCCAATTTCGAAAAAAAAAAAAAAACAGCCAATATTCTTATTTACGTTACCTATATCGTCTTTATCGGAAAAATACAAAATAAATAACATGCAGAAGAATACTGGTGTGAAATGTAGGGTAGTACGGTAAGGGAAACAGAGAGAGAGAGAGAGAGAGAGAGAGAGAGAGAGAGAGAGAGAGAGAGAGGAAACTGACATGTGTTACCCAAGCGTCCAGTAAAATTAAGCTATACATTTGACTGGAGATTTAGAATTTTTCAACTTGGCCCGACAAACGCGATTCAGTAACGGTCATGTTGATCTCGTAAGACCTAAGAAAGTAAAAGTAAAATTCGTTTGAGTCATGTCAACACAGTACAGAACTAGAAACCACTCAGAGAGCGCATACCTTCGTCAATGCCATTGCCATTTAAAGGGTCCGGATCCGGATCCGTGGAGATATTGTGTGGAATACATACATAGGATCCGGATCCGCCCCCAAATTTAATCAATTGTTCCTTGAACCATGGCCCACCCATCCACAAAATTTCAATGAAATTCATTGAGAACTTTTGGAGATATTGTGCGGGATACATATGATCCGGATCCGCACCCCCTAATTTAAATCAGTTCGTTCTTGGCCCATGGCTAATCCTTCCACAAAACTTCATTGAAATTCATCGAGAACTTTTGGAAGTATCGTGTGGAAAAACAAACAAACAGAGGTGAATACATAACTTCTTTCACCTTCGTTGTCGGAGGTAATAGATTAATATCTATATCTATATCTATCTCTCTATATACAGTATATACGTTTGTATACACACACACACACACACACACACACACACACACACACACACACACACACACGGGATATAGAAGACAAGAAGAGACAGTAGTGTAGAAACTGATTGGTAATGTTACCAAAAGAAACCGTGAAAAAACAGATGAAGTGAATGAGACATGACATAAACAAGAAAGAAACCGGGGGAAAAAAAAAAAAAACTGATGCCAAATGCTAAGCGATGTTAGGATAATGTTTTTAATTCCTTCATTAGTAGATATTAATTCAAAGAAGAGCCATAAATGGAAATAAATAAATAATAAGAAACAAGACGATAAAATAGAATGTATGTGAGGGTAACAGAAATTTAGAAAACAAGTCTATCTATCTATCTAGCTATCTATCTATATCTATCTATAGCCAGACGCCTTAATCTCGTAAAGGGTGGCCACAAACAAATCGCCTCCATGTCACCCCGTCTTCTGCCATTTGGCCACCATCTCTAGAACCCACACACCCATCATATCTCTCCACTCCATCCTTCCATTCTTGGTCTCTTACTCCCCCTCTCCCCTTCCACCTCACACACACACACACACACACACACACACACACACACACACACACACACACTCCTAGTCAGTCTCTCATTGTCCATCCTCTCCACTTGACGTAAAAAACTGCATCATCAAATTAAAGAAAATGATGGAGATTCTTTCAGGGTAGACCTACTTCATTAATGGAGGTCTCACTGAAATAACATGAAAAAAATAAACAAATAAATAATAATATAAATTAAAATCGTCTAGCAGAGGCAGCAATAAAAAAAATCTCGGCACTGAAGGGGTTAAGTAGGAAGAGCCATAAATGAAAAAAATAAAAAGAAATAGGACGATAAAAAAGACTGTAAGTGGAAAAACGACTGAAGAAAGATTTAAATGAAAGAAATAAGACAATAAGGAAAGAGGGTAAGTGTAAATATAACTGAAGAAAGATGGAGGTATAGACACAGTAAGAGAAACGTGATATAACTGGAACAGAATATCTAAACGAGAGGAACGTGAAAGAAGAGTAGAAATGGCAACAAGTGTGAAGGAGGCATGGAAGAAACAGGAAGGGAAAAGAAAGGAAAGGGAAGTGAGAGATGGATAACAATGACAGAGCACACACACACACACACACACACACACACACACACACACACAGACACACACACACACAGACACACACACACAGAATGAGAGAGAACATAAAATAATGGCAGGGACAAAAAAAGAAAAATTAATAAAAAAAGGAATAAAGGCAAACGAGCAATATAGATACAAATAAGAGGAGAACTAAGAAGAAGAAATGGAAGAAGAGGAAGAAGAAGCAGAAGAAGAAAAATAAAAACTGAGAGAGAAAGAAGAAGGGGAGACAGAGAGAAGCAGAGGGAGAGGCAAGTAAAGAAGTGTGGCGAGGGTTGAAGGATGAAGGACGGTGGCATTTTAGCCGATGAGAGAGAGAGAGAGAGAGAGAGAGAGAGAGAGAGAGAGAGAGAGAGAGAGAGAGAGAGAGAGAGAGAGAGAGAGAGAGAGAATGTGTGTGTGTGTGTGTGTGTGTGTGTGTGTGTGTGTGTGTGTGTGTTACATAGATACACAGACCACACAGAGCTTAGGCTTCTTCTTGAGTGGTTCGCCCGCAATTCCAAGCATGAATTTAACTTTCTGATTACCAAAGCTAAAGAAGAGGATATTAAGGCAGAGAGAGAGAGAGAGAGAGAGAGAGAGAGAGGAGGAAGAGGAGGATATTTGAAAAGATTGCTATGAGGGGAGAGAGCAAAGGCGAGGAAGAATTTTGCCCCTACGAGAAAACCTGGAAGGAAGAGATTGTGTGGGAGGAGGAAAAAAAGGAGGGGAAAAAAGAGGAAAGAGAGAAAGAAGAGAAGAAGGAGGAGAGAGGAAAAGGAGAAAGACAGGGGAAGGCAAAAGGAGGGAGAGAGAGGCAAAAGAGAAGGGAAGGGGAAGGAAGACAATGCATGAGATAGAATGGTAAAGAGAATGGTAAAGAGAGAGAGAGAGAGAGAGAGAGAGAGAGAGAGAGAGAGAGAGAGAGAGAGAGAGAGAGAGAGAGAGAGAGAGAGAGAGAGAGAGAGAGAGAGAGAGAGAGAGAGAGAGAGAGAGAGAGAATGACGTTGGCCGAAATGAAATACACTGTAGAATAATGTCCGTCTCATGGGCTAATTCAAGATTTAAATTACCATTACCTTTAACCCCTTCTGACCAATTACTTCTCTTTAAATACCTTCCTTGCAACCATGAGATTACTTTATTTCCTTGAGGATTATGCGAAGCGGCTGTGATAGATATTCCCCAACGATTTATTTTTGAATATGGCTGGTTAATATCCTATTGTACGTTCCTTATGTAGAGTATGGCGATATTGGAAGGATTTATGGATGACGGAGATGGACAGTCAGGTGGATGAAACAAAATATATCGTTTAGGGAAAGGTGTTAGCGAGCTTCCTTAACCGCGTCGTATCTTACCTTCACTACCGAACGGTATTCTCACGTTGAATAAAATCGCCTGGAGATAACATTGGCGACTGTACCATCTTCATTATCATGATAATCACCATCATCACCCCAAAGACTATCACAACTACCACCAACACCACCACCAACAACAATATCCTTAGAACTACGACCACAACCACCACCACCACAACCACAACTACCACAACTACCACAACCACAACTACCTCCACCACCACCATCATCACATTAGAACCACCACCACCATCATCATCATTACTTGCATCTTTCGTCGCTCGTTATCCACAAGACGAAGCAGTCAGCCAGTGCAGTACCTGCGACCACAATTTATTGTAATCTGGACCGAATATTTGATTTTGCTCCGTCACCTTGAGCCTCTACAGATTACTCTAAAAACCGAATTACAGTACTCTAGTTTTCCCTAATTCTTATTTGTTCCACCAAATTTGGCTCAGATCTGATCCAGACTGATCTATATAGTGGACTTTACCCAGTACACTTAGCCTTTGACCTTTCCCTGTAACCATGACCACGGACTAAGAGTTCTCAAGGCTGAATCAATTCATTCTTTCCTTTTCCTCAACCGCTCATCCAAGTTTGGTAAAAATTGGATATAAACTGTTTAAGATAGCTTTCCTAGGTCAGTTCTGAAAGTCAGTAAGTCTCTTCAGTGGCTGGCCCTCAAACTTTCAACCAAGGTTGTTTAAAACTGGAAAACAAGTGGTGGCAGGAACAACATACCCCGCCCGACAGCATTTGTTTAATTGCTGTTAAATACTGAAACGGGACTGCCATTTAGTGTCAGTACGGTACACAGTTAAAGTCCAAGATGACTGGGTAAATGTTTTCAAGGTACACCCACGCACCAAAATTTCTGTACCCCCCTCCGTTAGAGAAAGGGCAGGCGAACGGACAACCGTGAGTGGTAGTTTTACTCAGCTACGAGGCGAATGGTGGGAAAACTAATGACAGATTCGAAACATATTCATGTTATTCACCTGCAAAACATTATGCGTTCGTAACATATATAGCATATACTGTAACACAGACTGCTATGTTATCATGGACTCCTGTGAAACTGGTCCAGACACGACCCATCTGTTTCGGATCCTCATCATACAAATAAAGCACCGAGCCAGTTGTATATAAGCTGCGACTGGTCATTATCATAGCAGCGATAATTTTTGTGAATATTATATTCTTCGATTGTCTATAGCTATAATATACTGTAGAATTACTGTGGATTTAATGCTGAATTCCACAGTAGCTGTTCGGCTAGTTATAAATGTTTAAACCGTTTTATATGGACGAATAAACCACATTGTGATGGACAGCGGAGAGCACTCACCAATAATTAACTAAAACCAGATGAAATTAGAAGCAAACAACACAAAACATTGTGAGACAACGAAGATACAGCTGTGGTATCCTGCTCCGCCTTATTATCCAGGTCTTAACTATTGCTTCACCTCATACTTGCATTATTTTCCTCAGTCTCTGACTCTTCTTTTACTTCCCGGTATCCTCTTACTCCGTGCCGTCATATTCCTTAGGGGGGTTCTAGTCGTCCGGTCCTATAACCCCTACAGTATTACATTATTCGTCACATCATCACTCCCACACAAACAATATTAGCACAAGATTGCTGAATCTGTTACTACCATTATTGGCACTGCCACTACTAACCCCCGTTTTCCCCCTGACTGTGTCTATTTTCCCTCAAAATAGGACTACTGCTACTCCTACTACTATTGCACCATAAATTTGTATAATAATACATATGATTGTCCTTCTGTCTGTGTATCTGCTAACCACATTTTCCCTGTCCCACCGTCGACAACTCGTCACTTACCTTCACTGGTACCCCAGTTGCACCCCTATCCCTCCCGGCTACCATCGACCCTACTCATCCCCCTCTCTGACACCACACTATCCCCCACATCACTCCTGGGCCTCCAGGCCTGTTGTCCACCGGTGAATATACGTGTATGCACTAATATTAAAAATTATGATAACAACAACAGATATGTAATGTTCCTAACATTACATATGAAGATGCAGACCCATAACGTGCCCATATTATTAAGCGCTGATATATTAACCACAGAAACGACCACAGACCGTTCTTATCATTACCACTGGACCTTCTCTATAGCACTTCACCATGGTAATACAACCCACTGTAGTCCTTTGTGGGATCACTACAGCTGTTTGGGAAGAATAACATAGTGCACGATTGCCGTCAACCCACCAATATCCGCATGTGACGTTTCACTGACATTCATCAAATAGCCTAGGAGAAGTTAGCAGACAAACAAACAAACGACTGGACATGGACATAGGCCGGATGTCTCGCATCGGTGTATGACGACCTAACAAAACTGCTACCATCCTGCTTTGCAGGTGTCATCATAGTTACAGCAATTATATAATAATAATAATAATAATAATAATAATTATTATTATTATTATTATTATTATTATTTATATTATTATTATTGTTATTATTATAAAAGTCACATGTTTTTAGGCACGATACAGAGGAGGACAAACACTGAAGCTGCATGTGTTGACGCAATGCTGTATGTTTGCCATGACAGGTTGGGTTGCTGTCAGACATTAATATAATCAGCATTAATATAACCCTACCATTACGGCATATTATGGCACTGTTTGGCTTCATAATGTCAGAGCTGTGTTCACGTGTTTTATCAGGGAGCTGATGGTGTTTGTCCTCCATTGTATCCTGCCTAAGAACATGTGATTACTACTACTACTACTACTGTTATTGTTGTTATTATTATTATTATTATTATTATATAATTTCTGTAACTATGATGACACCTGCAAAGCAGGATGGTAGCAGTTTTGTTAGGTCGTCATGCACCGATGCGTGACATCCGGCCTCTGTCCATGTCCAGTCGTTTGTTTGTTTGTATGCTAACTTCTCCTAGGCTATTTGATGAATGTCAGTGAAACGTCACATGCGGATATTGGTGGGTTGACGGCATATCGTGCACTATGTTATTCTTCCCAAACAGCTGTAGTGATCCCACAAAGGACTACAGTGGGTTGTATTACCATGGTGAAGTGCTATAGAGAAGGTCCAGTGGTAATGATAAGAACGGTCTGTGGTCGGTTCTGTAGTTAATATATCAGCGCTTAATAATATGGGCACGTTATGGGTCTGCATCTTTATATGTAATGTTAGGAACACTACATATCTGTTGTTGTTATCATAATTTTTATTATTAGTGCATACCACGTATATTCACCGGTGGACAACAGGCCTGGAGGCCCAGGAATGATGTGGGGAATAGTGTGGTGTCAGAGAGGAGGATGAGTAGGGTCGATGGTAGCCGGGAGGGATAGGGGTGCAACTGGGGTACCAGTGGGGGTAAGTGACGAGTTGTCGACGGTGGGACAGGGAAAATGTGGTTAGCAGATACACAGACAGAAGGACAATCATATGTATTATTAAACAAATTTATGGTGCAATAGTAGTAGGAGTAGCAGTAGTACTATTGTGAGGGAAAATAGACACAGTCAGGGGGAAAACGGGGGTTAGTAGTGGCAGTGCCAATAATGGTAGTAACAGATTCAGCAGTCTTGTGCTAATACTGTTTGTGTGGGAGTGATTATGTGACGAATAATGTAATACTGTAGGGGTTATAGGACCGGACGACTAGAACCCCCCTAAGGAATATGACGGCACAGAGTAAGAGGATACCGGGAAATAAAAGAAGAGTCAGAGACTGGGGAAAATAATGCAAGTATGAGGTGAAGCAATAGTTAAGGCCTGGATAATGAGGCGGAGCAGGATACCACAGCTGTATCTTCGTTGTCTCACAATGTTTTGTGTTGTTTGCTTCTAATTTCATCTGGTTTTAGTTAATTATTGGTGAGTGCTCTCCGCTGTCCATCACAATGTAGTTTATTCGTCCATATAAAACGGTTTAAACATTTATAACTAGCCGAACAGCTACTGTGGAATTCAGCATTAAATCCACAGTAATTCTACAGTATATTATAGCTATAGACAATCGAAGAATATAATATTCACAAAAATTATCGCTGCTATGATAATGACCAGTCGCAGCTTATATACAACTGGCTCGGTGCTTTATTTGTATGATGAGGATCCGAAACAGATGGGTCGTGTCTGGACCAGTTTCACAGGAGTCCATGATAACATAGCAGTCTGTGTTACAGTATATGCTATGTATGTTACGAACGCATAATGTTTTGCAGGTGAATAACATGAATATGTTTCGAATCTGTCATTAGGTTTCTCACCATTCGCCTTGTAGCTCAGTAATACTACCACTCACGGTTGTCCGTTCACCTGCCCTCTCTCTAACCCTGACTTCCACTTCCTTCCACGGAGGGGGGTACAGAAACTTTGGTGCGCGGATGTACGCCCCCTGAAAATCTGTGATCTTGCATTTGACTTTTCATGGTCACTCAAGGTCAAAGGTCATGGTGCCAAATAAAAGACCATATGAGACTTCCCATATCCTGATGATGATAAATATCTACCTTCAACAAGTTTCGAATTATAGCCCCCTGAACATCTGTGACCTTGAGTTTGACCTTTCAAGGTCACTTATGGTCAAAGGTCATGGTATCAATTAAAAACCTTTATGAGACTTCCTATATGTTGATAATAGTAAATACTTTTCTCTATCTTCAACCAATTTCAAGTTACATCCCCCTGAATATCCGTGACCTTGAGTTTGACCTTTCGAGGTCATTCAAGGTCAAAGGTCTTGGTGCCAAATGAAAGCCCATGTTATGAGTTCCTGTATGTTCATAATAGTAAATATCTCTACCTTCAACCGGTTTCAAGTTATAGTCCTCTGAAAATCCTTGACCTTGATTTTGACCTTTCAAGGTCACTCTATTACCTCCACTTGGCCAAATTTCCCACGCACAACTACCCCTGAAGAACCTACTGTGCAAGCACAATATATGGGCAGTTCATGTGCTTGGTAACTGTTATGAAGGAGGGATCTGAGTGCAGCACTCCCTTTCCCCTGAACACCGGAGAGCAAGAACATGACACTCACTGGAAGTGTGACCTGTGGAAGCCCAATGATATCTAAATATCCAGGACCGGACCACAAAGGTGAACATTAGTGCCTGTCCCCACGGGCTTGTCCTTGCTTGCGATAACAGTTTGACTAACGATGTCCAGAGTCAATGCCAGCACACAACAGAGGAATTCTCTCCCTGCCATGTGGTAGACTGGTCACGCCCATCTGATGGATGACGACTCCAAGCAGGTGTAGGTGATCCGTGTCGTGAGTAAGAACAAGCACTGGAAGAGGCATCCTTGACAGATGAGTGCATATGAGGAGGATCAGCCAATTCAGAAGAGAATTGCACCGGTCATACACTTTTGTTGGCGTAGTCCATCGCCTGATGAGTGGCCACCATGTCCATCTTCTCATGCAGTTTTTTTTTTTTTTTCGACAGCTTAAGCAATTTATCACCTGGCTTGAATTCAGTCTCTAAAGTAGTCTCAATTTGGCATTTGTCAGGCCAATTAATAAATCAGAGGAAACCCGTTAAAAGGAAAAAAATTCTTCAATTTAATAGCATCACTCCCACCAGCATCCTGAAATACCCACGGGGCTTCTCATAAAAGTTGCCATATCTCAGAAATGGTAACATTGGCAGTGGCCGACACTTCCCACAGGGTAGGATGGTTTGCTGGAATGTTCATATCATCTTGCACAGCGGTTCCCAACCTGGGAGCCATGGCCCCCTGGGCCTTATTGGTCAATCAATCAATCAATCATTTTCTGTGGCACCCTCGGGGATGCATAGGGCCTCGATGAACTCACACCACCACATCCTATCTTGTGCTAACTCCTCAAGATCTCCCCAACACTCATCTCCAGCTTCCCGTCTCATTGTCCTCACCCACGTCTCTTTTGGCCTTCCTCTACCTCTCCTACCAAGTGCCACCCACCCTGGTGTACCTCGTACTATTCCCTGTCTCCTATACACATGTCCTAGCCACTTCCATCGTGAGAACCTAACATATTCATCGACCGGCTGCACTCCCGTTATTTCTCTAATTCTACTATTTGGTATCCTTTCCCACCACTTAACTCCTAATATTCTTCTAAGTGCTTTGTTTTCAAACACCAAGAATTTATTTTCCATAGTCACTGTGCTGTACCAAGACTCGTGTCCATAAATTAAGATACTCCTAACCATTACCTTATAAAGTTTGATTTTTGTATGCACAGAAAAATTGTTATTATTCAAAATATTTTTAAGCATTCCCATTGCCTGATTAGCCTTCTTTAACCTTTCCTCGAATTCAAAGTTCAAAGAACCATCCTTGGCTAAATAAGTACCTAAATATTTAAACCTATCAACTTGCTTTACAACCATACCTCCAATTACACATTCCTGCGCATTTTCCATATTCATATTGATTATTTCAGTTTTTCCACAATTAATAACCAAACCCACCTTGCGACCTTCACTCACCAAACAGTCCAACACTCTCTGCATCTCTTCTGGCCCATCACAAATCAAAACTATATCATCTGCATAATCTAAATCCAAAAGTTTCCTGTTCTCTCCCCAAAGTATACCTGCACCGGTTTCTGTTCCAACGCGTTTCATAATGTAATCAATGACCAATATAAATAGTAAAGGCGATAGAACACCACCTTGAATTACTCCGGACTTGACTTCAAACGAATCACTCAGACAACCATCAACCATCACTTTACAAAATGTGTCCTCATGCATGTTCATAATGACCCTCACAAACTCCTCTGGTATTCCATAATGTCTCATGATCTTCCCCATAGTCTCTCTCGAAACACTATCAAAAGCCTTTTCAAAATCAACAAAACAAAAGACTTAACGGTACTCTCATTTCATTAACTTGCTGCATCAAATGCCTAACTATAAAGATCTGATCATTGCAACCACGTCCCTTTCTAAAACCAGCCTGTTCATCCCTCAGAATACCCTCAACCACCGGCTCCAACCTATTTAACAACACTCTACTGAAAACTTTCAAAGCTATCGGTGACAAAGAGATTCCCCTCCAATTACCACATTCACTCAGGTCTCCTTTCTTCGGAACTTTAACAATTACACCATTCTTCCAAACTGATGGTAGTAACCCAGTCACCCATATCTTATTGAATAGCTTGGTCAAGATCATTATTAATCTATCCCCCTCCACTTTAAACATTTCCGGAAATAAACCATCCTCCCCTGGTGCCTTATTATTCTTTAACTGTTTTACTGCTTTCTTCACTTCTGCAAGCCTCAACTCTCCTGTTTCTATATTTAAATCTTCCTGAGCAGACGGTATATCCTCTTCTGGTGGTATTGGTCTATTAAGAACTGTCTCAAAATGCTCTTTCCATCTATTTTTAATATCTCCATCTTTTGTCAATAAATTTCCTTCCCTGTCTCTAACTGGTATTTCCTTGCGTTTACCTGCATTACCACTCAGTTCTCTAATCGATTCATATGCTATTCTTTGACTCTGTCCATCATTTTTGTTTATTAAGATTTCAGTCTCTGCAACCTTTTCATCCACACATCTTCTTTTATCTCTCCTAGCTAACCTTCTTACTTCTGAATTCAAACTCCAGTACGCAGCTCTTGCTAATTCAATCTCTCGTTCATCAACGCATTGCATCTCACTCCTCAGTTTAGCCTCACCTCTCTTTTTTTATCATATCCCACGTTTCCTCTGATATCCATTTCTTTCTCCTGAATCTATGTCTCCTTCCAATCGTACATTCAGCAGTCTCATGCAAAACTTTGTTCGCATCCTCCCACATCTCATCTACACCTCTCTCCCCCTCTTCCAACGTTTCCAACACCAAAAACCTATTTCTGCATTCTAATCTGAATTCCTCCTTTTCTTCTCCTTCCCTTTTAAGCTTAACAATATCGTATCTACCAACACCAGATTTTTCCTTCTTCTGATTTTTAAGTTTAAACCTTATTTTTGCAATGCTGAGTTGATGGTCACTACCAATATCCGCTCCCCGTTTAACATGAACATCTAGCAGAGAACTTCTATGCCTCCTACTGATAGCGATGCGATCAATACCTTATTGATAATATAAGATATTATAAGGTATTTGGTCTGGGTAAAACCTGACAGAAATCAAGTATGAAACGATACCTTACTGTGCTAGTTTAGCCTTAAGTATATTGGGGTAATTACCGGTTTCTCTTTGTACAGTATTCCATAGAGAAGGTAAAAACATATGACACAGTTTAGCCCTGTCCACTGTAGTGGCAGCAACTCTTACTTCTGCTGTGATTTCAGCTCCACACATTTGGCCTTCAATCTGATTGTGAACCTTCTACTGGTGTGTACCTATGTACTGTACTCATGGTATTTACCCCTGCATTAGTTAGTGGGGTATTAGACTGAACCAGATTTCCAATTCCTTAGCTTTTCTGTATGCTCCACAGCCCATTAAAAAAAAAAAAAAAACGATGTCAAATACCCCTCTTGACCCAATGACCCTACTAAACTTACATATGGATACACTGCTCAAAAGGACAAATCAGTTAAATTTTTATTGATGCATAAAAATCTTTTTGCTCATAAAACATTTAGTGACTATAATGAATATTTTTTAAAGTTAATATCCACTAGTGATTAATCTTTTATTTACTTATTTTCTTTTTTCTTTTCAGGCATTGGCTGCTGGCTATCTGATCAAGAGCTGAGATCATGGCTTCAGGGTGCAAGAAACGAAAATACCTACAAGAATACTTAAAGCTAGGATATACATCCATTACCTCACATGGACAAGAAAAACCTCAGTGCGTTTTGTGCCACAAAGTTTTGAGCACAGAATCAATGAGGCCATCAAAGATGAAGCTACACCTTGAAAAGAATCACGCAGAATATGCTGGACGAGACATGGATTTTTTTAAGCAACAGGAGCAGAAGTTGAAGCGACAGAAACTGGATGAGGGAGGATCCTTCCAACAACAAAATACTGCTGGTGTGCAGGTTTTTTTTGAGGTATCTCTTGAAATAGCAAAGGAGCAAAAACCTCATACAATTGGAGAGACACTTATCAAACCTTGTACTTTACTAATTGTTGAGGGCATTTTTGGGAAGGCTGCAGCTCCCAAAGTGGAACAGGTGTCATTATCAAACAACACAGTGCAGCATCGTATACATGATATGTCAGAAGATATAAAACTGCAAGTTATTAGTGAGATGAAAGAAGCCCCTTTTGGCTTATTTGCATTTCAAAATGATGAGTCAACAGATGTAAGCTCCTGTTCACAACTACTATCATTTGTTCGATATGTCAAAGGAAATGACATAAAAGAGGAATTTTTATTTAGCACTACCCTTGAAACAACAACAACAGCTGATGACATTATGCAAAAAATGGTACAATTCTTTGATGCTGAAGGAATTCCGTGGGAAAACGTTCGTGGTGTATGCACAGATGGAGCCCCATCCATTCTTGGCTCCAAATTAGGGTTCCAAACAAAGGTAAAAAGCCTGGCATCCCAAGCTAAAGGAAATCATTGTATGATTCATCGTTATGCCTTATCTTGCAAGACTTTCCCTCAACCACTGCAGGAAATTCTAGAAACGGTAACCAAGATTGTGAACTTTATTAAAGCTGGGGCTCTTAACAGTCGTCTGTTCAAGGAGATGTGCAAGGATATGAGTGCTGAGCATGAGGCGTTGCTGTATTATACTGCAGTACGATGGCTCTCAAAAGGAAATGTTTTGAGCCGTTTCTTTGAGCTTCGTGAAGAGGTCAAACATTTCTTGGACATTCGGGGAAAACATGAGCTTCTCCAGCATTGTGAAGCAGGACAATGGAATGAACAGCTAGCTTATCTTGCAGACATTTTTGAGCAGCAAAATCAACTTAACCTAAAGCTCCACGGAAGGGGAAATACTATTATACATTTTCAAGATAATCTCAGAGGGTTCATCGCTAAGGTTCAGAACTGGCAACGGAAAGTAAACAAAGGAAATATCTCGATGTTTGAGAGACTCTCTGAATTCCATGACAATAGTGAAAAAGAGCTTGATTCTTTGTTAAAAGCTAACATCCTTGAGCATCTGGAATCACTGGAAATGGAGCTGTTGAGATATTTTCCTGATTTAGATGACATTGAGACAAAGATTGTGAGGAATCCCTTTTCTAGCAACGTAGGTGTTGATACCATCCCAGAAGCAATACAAGATGAGTTTCTGGATCTCCAAAATGACTCCTTTGCCAAAGATGCATTTGAGGAGAAGAGCTTGACCGAGTTTTGGGTTGGGTTAAGAGGCTACCCAAACATCTGCAAAATGGCTATGCGTGTACTCCTGCCATTTGCTTCTACTTACCTCTGCGAGTCAGGCTTCTCAGCTTTGCTGAACATTAAAAATAAACAACGTAATCGATTGCAAGTTGAAGATGACATCCGTTGCTCATTGAGTGTCACTAAGCCTCGGATTTCCAAACTGGTACAAAATCTGCAGGCTCAGCGTTCTCACTGAGCTCTTGGGAACTGTCTTAACGAGAGTATTTTTCACTTTTGTGAATGACAATTACATCCATGAATATATATTATCAATACATGTAGGAAACATGCTCTACTCCTGTCTTTAGTCATACATTTTTTACTTGCATTGAAGCAAAGTAGGTTTAATTTTCAAGTTATTTTTGTTAAAATTATAATCATTTTAATAAAATAAGGATAAGAGTTTAAGTAGGATTAAAAGGATTACTTCTTTCCACATTTTTTGCTATGTATAATCATTATTTTACTATAAAATCTTTAACTCACGTCGTGTATAACTACCTTAATAACGTGTATACTAGCTGTCTGCACAATATCAAATATTAAAAATATATAAATATACGATCTGAGTTATGTAGGGGCCATGGAGCTTCTCATAATTTTCTCGAGGGGCCACAGGACCAAAAAGGTTGGGAACCACTGATCTAGCATGTTTCTGAGGAGCGTGAAAAAGGCAATGAGGGGGCCTGCTTTCGTATGAGAACAGTAGAAGTCCACCAGCTCCTTACAGAAATCGTCAAACGTCGTGCATTCATCAAAGTAACCCGACTGCAAGCCAGCACCCACAGGTGTCTTACCCTGATCAAGGCGGTTTTTGAGTTAGAAGATTTTCAGGGGGTTGGTAGTAATCACTGGTTATCAGTAACTGTTTTGATCTCACGCAGGAAATCATATATAGAAATCATGTTGTCATTCCTGGTGAAGTTTGAATATTTCTGATTGTCCAGGAAAGGGATTGTGGAGGGGATGCCGAGCCAGTTATCTGTATTCCCGTAAATGGTTTGGAAGGTGAATGTGTGGAAGTAGACACTACACTGACTGGAGAATGAAGGACAAAAGGGGAAGCTAATGCAGAGGCAGTAGTGAGAGCTAGTGATGGTGTCACAGGTGGAGTACTGGCAATGTTAACAAAAGAAAGTAGATTTGAGGGAGATGATATGGAAGATGGATGCCCACACATATTAAGAAATATACGAATACCGGAGCAAGAGGTACAGGAAGAGTTGTGCAAGTTGGACAAAGGAAAAACAAATGGTCCTGACGAAATTTCAGGTTGGGTATTACATGAATATGCAGTAGAGTTAAGCAGACCAACATATTTAATATTCAAGGAATCCTTAAGTCATGGAAAACTACCTAGTATCTGGAAGAAATAAAATATAGTTCTCCTATTCAAGACAGAGAATAGACAGAATCCATTCAATTACCGACCGGTATCTCTGACCAGTGTTGTAAGTAAGATACGGTATTAGAAAAGCTGATAAGAAAAAAATAGGTAATCCATCTGGAACACTACAATATGATAACAGAAAGACAGTTCGGTTTTACAAAGGGAAAATCATGTGTATCTAATCTATTAAGCTACCTGGTACTATGACAGTGTTGCAGAAACACCACAGAAATGTGAAGGATGGGTAGACAGTATCTATTTGGATTTCAAAAGTATCACACCAAAGACTTTTATGAAAATTGTACCATCAAGGATGAATCCAAGGCAGCCTGTAGTGTTTGATGCAAGATTTTCTCAGAAAAAATAAAATGAGATCAGTACTTAGGGGAAACTACTGATCACGGAGAGAAGTGACCAGTGGAGTTTTATAGGGCTCAGTGCTGGCACCAATTATGTTTTTAGTATACATAAATGACATTGACAGCAACATTGGATATGGAAGCTATCTAAATATGTTTGCTGATGATGCTAAAATACAAAGGAGAATTACAAACACAGACTCTTGTAGAGAGCTACAAAAAGAATTAAATAAGCTTCTTGAATGGAAACAATACATGGCAAATGGAATTCAGTGTGGAGAAATGCTATGTCATCATGTTTGGTAAAAGTGGAAAAAGACCTGACTGGGATTACAAACAAGGAAATTCAACCCTACACATATCAGAAAAGAAGAAGGACGTAGGAGTGATAATCAATAACAGACTATCTCCGGCTGACGACATCAATGAGAAAGTACGGAACATGTATACACTGCTTGCTAATATGAGAATAGCCTTTACATATTTAAATGAAGACATGCCGAGAAAGATAATCACATTTTTCATTAGCCTAATCCTAGAGTAGGCATCAATAGTCTGGAATCCACAACTCAAAAAAATTATAGATAAGACTGAAAACGTACAAAGGGCAGCTGGAAGATGGGTACCAAGCTTAAGAGATCTAAGCTATGAAGAGAGACTAGAAAAACTGAAGCTACCAACATTACAAGAGAGGAGGGAAAGAGGAGACATGATTATGCCACATAAAATGCATCACAGGGAAATAGAAAATAGACATAAATGAGTGTACAACCTATGGGGAAGCATCAGCAAGAGGACACTGCAAAAAACTGCATAAAAAGAGAGGTGATAAAGACGTAAGGAAATTAATTTTCCCAAATAGGGCAGCTGATCAGTGAAATGCACTACCGAATGAAATGGTGTGTGCCAAAACCATTAATAAAATTAAAGATATGTATTTTAAAAAATGGCTTAATACACCTGACAGTGCTTGCATGACTCATTCCTGTAAAGATACAATTAGGCATGAAATCATTTATGCCCGCGCACACACACACACACACACACACACACACACACACACACACACACACACACACACACACACACACACACACACACACACACACACACACACACACACCTGTCAAATAAAGATAGAACAGCATGTGGGACAACGCCAAGAGAAACCGGGTTAGCCAAAAGAGATATGAAACCAAGGCAGGATAATATCAAAGCAGGATATAACCACGGCAGAATACTATCAAGGTGGGATATAACCAAGGCAGAATAATATTAAGGTTGTATATAACCAAGGCAAAACAGAATCAAGACAGGATATAATCAAGGTAAGATAAAATTAGGGCATGAACAAAAGGAAATCCGGCCCACACATCCCCCCCCCTCCAAAAAAGAAAAAAAAAGACGGTGCATGCGAGAATACAACCCAGGAAATATAATGTCAGAGGAATTCGGGTATGCCCAAAGAAGGAAGAAACAGGTAGAACTAGAGGGGCTCTCACAGAGTGCATACCTCCGCTAATGCTGGATCTGGATACAGATCCGCCTTAAAATTTAAAGAAATCTTTCTTGGTCCATGGCACACCCTTCCACAAATTTTCATTGAAATTCATTGAGAACTTCTGGAGATACTGTTCGGTAGGTTCCGGATCCTGATCCGGACCCGAATCCGCCCCCAAGTTTATTCGCTTCTTTTTTGGCCCATGGCCCACCCATCCACAAAATTTCAATGAAATTCACTGACAAAATTTGGAGATATTGTGTAAACAAAGAAACAAAAAATTTCTGATCACAACCAAAATCTAATCGATTGTTCATTAGATCATACTCTACCCCTCCAGCAAAATCCGTCCATAACTTTTTGAGCATTCCTGCTAACAGACAGACGGACAAACAGACAAACCAATCATCGCGGGCAAAAACATATACCTCCTGGCGGAGGTAAATAAGATCATTGCAGGTTTAAACTAGGTCAAGATTAACGATATATAAGAAAAGCCGAGAACCAGACAAAATTGCCAGGGATTTTCGACAACACTGATGGCTTAGGGACAACAAGTTTTAGATACAGTCGCAGGCAGTGATATTCGTGGCGTGATTCCAGGGTTAAGCCACCTCCCAAAGTCCGGACATAAGGAAGGCTATCTGCTGGGAAAGTTTTCTCAAGTAAGATACTTCCAACTTGCTATCTTCACGGCCATACTCTTATCAACAATGGCCTAACAGGGACGTCCTTGTTAATGTATTCCTGTTATGTTCACATTTTTCCTATGTCATTAAAATTGAATTAAATATTGAATATAGATTAAAGAGGTCACACTCTATAACGAGGCCATAGAGTGTGACCTGAGGGATAAGGGACTGAATAGGGAGGCACCCGGACATCGAGCAACAAGGAGAGCCGCCATCAGGTGACCAAGGCCGACGCATGCAAGCATCATGGAGCCTTTATAAACAAAACTTTCAGAATATTTTGTTTTAGTTTAGGATGACCTCTGATAACGCAACGATTAATGAAAGTTACATCTAATCCTTCCAGCTTCGTCTTTAGTGACATAAAATTGTCTGTAGATGACAACAATATGCGTCATGTTGGTAAAGGGGTATTTGTTATAACCTTCATTACACATCACTACCATTGGGCATCTCCTAAGCTGAACCAAATCGTTCAGCAGCATCAGGAATGAAGTTACAATGACGTTCTCGTGCTGAAGCGGTTAAGCTAAAGCAAACTTATTAAAACGACTCCCGGTTCAGCATGGCAGCAAATCAGGTCCATTTTACCAGGCATCTGCGGTGAAAGCGTTTCCTAGTAAAACTGCCATAATAAATACGACTCGTGCTTCAGCTTGGCAACAAACTATGTACATTTTACTAGGCATCTGCAGTGGAAGAGTTCCCGTGTAAGCTCCAGCCATCTTTCTCCATTTGCATACCGTTATCTCCAGTGGCGTAACACAGGCTGACATAAGGTTCGAGGTATCACGGGCAGGGGGTCTTAAGGAGTCGCACTTCAAGGAGGCCATAGGATCCGGAGGCCGTGGGCGAAGGTGAGGCTGGCGTTAACTGACCGGTGTGGGATTTAGGCCCCCTCCAGCCACCATCATCTTGTCTCACACCGTCCCTCATGCTTGACAGGATTAATAGAATACGTTCGTCTATCTTCCGAAGCATCGTATAAAGTTGAATGTATAAGCTTTCTTCACTCACTGGCTACTTACACTTTTTACCTCCAGTACCCTCCATCCTGACTCACGGCAGTCGCAAGCAGGGCAGGCTTGTTAAAATACTTCCGTTCACATCAAAAAGCAGCCGATAAAGTTGCGTCTATAAAAAAGTAGGTTTATTTTACATTGACCACTTTCTTCACATAAGCAAACTCACGCCTTATATGTGATATTTTACCTAGAATTTGCCTCTTTTACATCCAAAATTGTCCGAAGGGTTTGCTCTAAACAAAAGAATAAAACTCATCCCCTTTTAATGATTGACTACCTACACACTTTCTTTCGTACTGCAGCATCCTTCATTCTTTCCGACAGCCCACTCAAACGTGAAAGGCTGGGTAGAATGTATTTATTTCTTAACCGAAAGCGCCATAAAAAGCTACATGTGTAAGGAAATAAATTCAGGTTCTTAACTTTTCACTCTGGTCACCTTTTTTCTTTTTCCCCTCTTGCATCCTAATTCTTGTCCCACGCCCCTCCTAAAAATTCCTGTACTTTCGTGTATAAGACGAAGTTAAGGTCATGTCGCCTAGTACCCTCACCCCAAGTCAGATCCCTCTGGTAAAGAAGCGTGCTGGATACAATGGACTTTTTCTTTTTCCTAACTTCATGTAGATCTTCATATATAAAATAAAGTCCATTTATGTTTCAAATCTCTCTACATCCAGAGGTAATTCGTAGGCGAAAAAAAAAATAAATAAATAAAAAAATAAAAAAAGAAAGAAAGAAAAGAAAAAAGAAAAGCGTTTGTAGGGTATTAGTTCAAACCCGACATAGTCCTAACACGTCAACTCAGTTCATAACCAACTGTAGTCAGACTGGAGGCCAATTTTATTAGTAACCAAGAAGACTCGTTTAAGCCTCATAAGTAAGGCTCGTCACATTTCATAAAGCCAGGACAGCATTCAAGTTATAGAAGTAGCCCTGTTCCGTCAGATGAAAGACTATATTCGTAACACCAAAGTTTGCCTGCAGAGTGAAGGAGAAAATAAGGAAGGATTGAATTATAAATGAAATGGTGCAAGCTTCGTTTCTTGGGGCAGTCTTCTTTTTATTATTTTCCTTTTCGTATTTTTTGTATTCTGACATAAATATTAGAGGGAGACACACTGACGACGACGACGACGACAACGATGATGATGATGATGATGATGATGGTAATAATAATTCGACGATGATGATGATGATGATGGTAATAATAATTCGAAGATGATGATGATGATGATGATGATGGTAATAATAATTCGAAGATGATGATGATGGTAATAATAATTCGACGATGATGATGATGATGATGGTAATAATAATTCGAAGATGATGATGATGATGATGATGATGGTAATAATAATTCGAAGATGATGATGATGGTAATAATAATTCGACGATGATGATGATGATGATGGTAATAATAATTCGAAGATGATGATGATGATGATGGTAATAATAATTCGAAGATGATGATGATGGTAATAATAATTCGACGATGATGATGATGGTAATAATAATTCGACGATGATGATGATGATGATTTAGTACTGATCAAACTGTCCGTTGAAACTAAAATTTGTCAGCAATATTGCTATCAGTATTATACAGAGAGAGAGAGAGAGAGAGAGAGAGAGAGAGAGAGAGAGAGAGAGAGAGAGATGGATCAAAGGGACACTGAACTAGACAGTGCTGATCCTTTCAGTCTCTCTCTCCTTCTTCTTCACATATTATCTTCCATCTTCCTTTTCCCCATCTGTTGGAGCGGCCCTAGTGAGAGAGGGCAGTGTCTGGAAACTCCCTGTACTGTTGTTTGCAGATGATACTGTGTTGTTATGTGAAGACAAAGGGGAGCTGTTGTTATGTGGATGAGTTTGGGAGAGTGTGTAAGAAACGGAATCTAAAGGTGAATGTAGGGAAGAGTAAAGTGATTGTCTTCGAAAGAAGTGAAGTCAGTGAATGTACAGTGAGGTTGGATGATGAGGAAATGGAAAATGTGAGTACGTTTAAGTACTTGGGTAGTGTGATGGGTAAGGATGGAAGTTTAGGGAGGGAAGTGCTTGAAAGAGTACAACAAGGAAAAAAGGTTGCTGGTTCCTTGAAGGCAGTGATAAGAAACAGGGAAGTGGGCATGGAAGTGAAAAAGTTACTACATGACAGTATTGTGATACCAACTCTAACGTATGGAAGTGAAGCTTGGACGTTGTTGGAAGGACACAAGTCAGGGTCATAGAATAGGGGCTCTGCCCCTCCCCACCCACTCCCCCAAACACCTCTTACTCCCCCCCTATCCCTTCCCCTCCTCCTTCTTCCCTTTCCCTCCTCCTCCCTCCCCTCCCCTCCACCTACCCTCACCTTCCCGTACCATAAAGAGAAAGATAGGCCGAGAGGTTGACAAGGGGGAGGAGGAGAGGGAGGGGGAGGGAGGGGGGAGGGAGGGGAAAGGGAGGGGTAGAGAAGTTGAAGGGAAATGAAGGAAGGGAAGGAAGGGGAGAGGAGGATGAGGGGAAGACGTGGAGAAAATCTATCTATTTATCTCTCTATTGTCAGATGCCTTAATCCCGTAAGGGGTGGCCACAAACAAATCTCAATGTCGCCCTGTCTCCCGCCATTTCACTGCCGTGCTCCCAGCTCACATGCCCCTCTCTCATATACCTCTCCACTCCATCCCTCCATCGCATCCTCGGCCTCCCCCTCCCTCTCCCTCCCCCCTCCACCTCACTCAAATACACTCTTCTCGTCAGTCTTTCACTCTCCATCCTTTCCATATGTCCAAACCACCTCAGTGTGTTTCTCCTAACGCTTCCTATCACATCCTCATCCACACCACAACGCTCCTTCACTTCCCCATTTGTCAGTCTGTCTCTCCATGTGACTCCACATGCTCCCCTCAAATAACTCATTTCCACTGCTCTCACTCTTGACAACTGTACCTCCAACAAGATCCAAGCTTCACTTCCATACGTTTGAGCTGGTATCACAATACTGTCATGTAGTAATTTTTTTCACTTCCATGCTCACTTCCCTGTTTCTTATCACTGCTTTCAAGGAACCAGCAACCTTTATTCCTTGTTGTACTTTTTCAAGCACTTCACCCTCTAAACTTCCATTCTTACCTATCACACTACCCAAGTACTTAAACATTCTCACATTTTCCATTTCCTCATCATCCAGCCTCACTGTACATTCACTGACTTCACTTCTTTCGAAGACCATCACTTTACTCTTCCCTACATTCACCTTTAGATTCCGTTTCTTATACACTCTCCCAAACTCATCCACATAACAACAGCTCCCCTTTGTCTTCACATAACAACACAGTATCATCTGCAAACTATGGCTCTGGGGAGGGGGAGGGACGGTGGGAGTGTGCGGTTGTGTGTGTATTGTTTTGTGTGCATTTTTTCTCCGTGTCTGTAACTGTGTACTCATAAATGTGACTGTTTCTGTGTACGGTTGTGTGTGTGTGTGTGTGTGTGTGTGTGTGTTTCGTATGTCACTTTTATGTTCATTAATTTCCCTTTCCAATCTGTGTGTGTGTGTGTGTGTGTGTGTGTGTGTGTAAAGTCACTTCTAGGATAATATTTCTTTCTCACTTTTTCTATTGGTATTTGTAGGTACTGATATATGTTTTTTCGTCCATTAAATTTAGATTCATACATTATGTTTTTAAAGTTTTCTTGAATATACTACTCTAAGGCATCAAAAAATAAATCCACATCCATTTTTTTAATATCAGGGAGACTGATGTAGAGGAGACTAGAAGCAGTATTCCTTCTGGCAATGAGGACCTCGTTGTGTCGTTTCCTTAAAGATTTGTTTTGCATATTACTGTTTAATATTCTCTTGTGAAATATATATATCTTTATAAATACAAAGGGATTCAAGGTACTCAAATAAAATAAACTGCTGGAGGAAATTTGCTAAAAGATCTGCTGCTCATAAATAAAGAAGAATACGAGCGGAAGACATGATAAGAACCTCTTGTATGTGACAGGTGTTTAAGAAAATACCGCACTACTGACTTGCCGCCAGGTGTGTACTCTTATGGACGTAATAGTGTGGTGATGCTGTGATGGTGTTGTGGTGGTGTAATGATGTAGTCTAGATACTGAACGCTTGTGGGTGGCGATGTGTTGTGGGTTATGTATTATCTGCTTACCAATCAGTGTAACAAGTGGGAGAACATTAACACGTAGAATGAAAATGCACACTCACTGACAGATTTTTAATGTGTAGGGACAGTTCACCATATATGTCCACTATACTGGAAGCAAAAAATGAGTAAAAAATAACCCGTTCAGTCCCAGGACGTATATTATATTTTATGCTAGCTAATACCATACCAGTGGCTTCCAAACAAGGGGTTAGAGTGTTTGATTATTTCTCAGGGGAGCTAATGAGTAATCTTAAGTTTCCGGCTTCATTTTTGAGAGAACTTGTAATAATTTTCTTGAGGTAACCATCTCGTGCAGAACACACCTCAAGGCAATGCAGGATGAATTCCTAGCGACTCATTTGCCAGAGGACAAGCAGAGAGAAGAGCCGGGCGGAGATTGGGGTGGAATTGGGACACTACACCAGACTGGTTGTCTGCGTGTTTGTTGGTCTCGTTTGCCATGCTGTACAAAGCAGTTTTCCAAGCTGCTAAGCATCAGCAGGAACGGAAACATTGTACTCTGTTTGACGTAAAAGATGATCTCTTCTATACCCTTATTGTTTCTTAATGATAACCAACCTGGCAGTAAAAAAATGTCGTTGAGTTTTTAGTTCGTTTTCTGAGTATTCTTTGACGTGAATACAAGTCACCTCTGTTTATAAGATTTTATATCAAGCAAGTTCGTTCGAGCGAGGTTGTTTTGTTTCTTCAAATGAAAATGTAAATGGGGCAACGGATCCCTGTTTTGTTTGAGAGCCATAGAACGGTAAATCTGAGAACCACTGAGCCGGGTTATTATATTTAGCTTATGGGGGACTCTCAGGATGGGAGTTAGAGGCGGTCCCCATCAATCCATTCAGCTCGGGGACGCATTTTCTATGTCCATTTATTCTGGTAAACGCCCAATTAAAAAAAAATTAGTTGAAGGGGTTAAAAGTCTTCCAAAAACCTGTCATTTTACGTTTTATGCCCATATATTTCAACTGGTGTATTGTTTTGAACGGCGGCTCCTGTATTTAAGTCGTAGGTACAGGCTTGTCTGTTCAGATTTTTTTTGTCCCAGAATAAGTCTATCACTGTGTGTGTGTGTGTGTGTGTGTGTGTGTGTTCCCCCACCAGCTCAGCTGACCACAGGAGTTGTCATTAATGTTACAGATGCGTAGGGAGAGCAAGGAGGCGGAGCAACAACAGGTGCATCGCTCATGGCCAAACACAACGAACAGCAACATCAACAACAAAAACCCGAAAAACAACAACAACAGTGGCTAGGCTGCACTAACACCCACCCTACCCCCCTTACCCTCCCCGCCTCAGGAACAAAGTTATTAATATTACAACGGCAGCAGCAAAGGTAGGGATATCTATAACCAAACAACCATTTTTAATAGCACTGGAATGGTAGGGATCATATATATATATATATATATATATATATATATATATATATATATATATATATATATATATATATATATATATATATACTGTATATAGCCAAAGATAACCATTTTTTTTTGTTTCTGATAATTCTATATGAATGGGACTCAGGCAGTAAGGCCATCTGGTGCTAAGTTCAACATATAGAGCCAGTAATATCCCTCAGTAAGGGACAATCCATAAACCTTTTAGGATGATGCTCACTTGTCTTTTCCCGCATTGGGCTTCGTTTCTGCCTGCCTGACTGCCAGTACTATTGTAGGTTCATAACGTTATATATCCATTATTTCTCTAACCAAAATGGTGTAGGTCGACTAAAACAAAAACAAAACAATAAAGTATGGTATTAGTGGTCCGTATTTCAGCTTGAAGGCTTTCTTGTTAGTCTTTTGTTTTTAAATTTGGCGCGCAAAATATTCTGTAGCCTCATTCTTGTAAATTGTTTTGATACTACGAACATAGAAAAGAATATTTATCTACCATACAATATTGATAAATAATGAATGCGTGCTAGAAAAAGAAAAAAATATTAATATACGATGCAAAATTTAATTAATGCTGACTGCGCACCGGAAATCTTTGAATATGACGAGGATATGGGCCAACCAGGACAAAATTTGAAGCTTGATATAGTGACTGACGGACAGGGAGAGACAGAAGGCCGTCCCATACCGTAAATGTATCTCTCGGTAGTTCTCAATATCTCTCAGTATCTCTCTTTCTCTCAGTCTCTCGTTTTCTCTCAGTATCTCCCTGTCTGTCTATCTGTATCTGTCTGTCAGCAGGTGTGAGAATATGGGAGATGAGAATAGTATATGCTTGAAAATAAAGAAAAGACAATAGTATTGGCTTGAGAAAAAGGGAGAGGGGCATACTGTGACAGAGAGAGAGAGAGAGAGAGAGAGAGAGAGAGAGAGAGAGAGAGAGAGGACACCAAGTTTTCAAAATATAAGTAGAATAAGAAGCAGGAAGTACGGACAGGGAAGGTATCCTAGGGGTAACAGAAAAAAGAAAAAGAAAAAAGGAGAATGATGACTACCTAGAATACAAAGAAGAAAGAACGCAAGGAAAGCAAAGACATCTAAGGCGGAAACAGAAGAGTAATTAAGAGTCTGGAAATGAGGATGTCAAGGATTGTCTAAGATTAATGAAGGGATGGGCCAAGGAAGAATCGTAAGGTGTGGCTGGGTGTATTTTTGGGGTGGCCCTTGGACTGGCCAGATAAGTTTCAGGGTGGCCAGTACCTCCTTGGCCATCCCCTCTGGCCAAGACACTATAAGCTGGAGCATGAAGAAAGGGGAATACCTTAGACTTCACGAGCAGAGAATAACTTCAAGACAGTAGTAAGGAACACACGAGGGTTTAAGAACAATAAGCCGAAAATTATCTATCTATTGCTAGACGCCATAATCTGGTAAGGGGTGGATGTTTGTCATTGAGCTAGTTGTTTTACGGGGAGGGGCACTAACCCTCAGCCAAACCACTTGCTGACACGTAGGGAACTCGTAAGGATTGGTAATATGGTTACCACCCAGCGTTGTAAATGGTTTCCTGGCTTATAGGAAACCATCCGGCTTGTCACTCAGTACGTTATCTGGAAAGGAAAGAAGAATAAAACGTGACAGGAAAGATGGGAGAAATAGGAAGAGATGACGGCAGACAGAAAAAGAACAATAAAGGTAAAGGAAGAGAAAAAGAACAATAAAGGTGAAGGAAGAAATAGGCAGCACTACATTAAGTGAGTGGATGGTGGTCGCCACTATCTACCACTAGCAGAAAACTCAAATAAGAAGAAAAAAAAAAAGAATGTGGAGAGATGTGATGAGACTGAACTTTTGACTCAGACATACACAAAAAAATCACAGGCATGTCAACACTCACAGCAACATTGTTCACAGACATGGGTACCTATAACACACTTGATGGCAACACTGATATCCTGGTATTTCAACTGAGACCGCAACACCAACAACACTGCAGCCCAAACAAGTGGTCCACATCAACAACACTGCAACCCAAACAAGTGGTCCATATCAATACAGGGCGCTATAACCAGATGCATGTTTAAAGGTTTACACTAATGATGAACGTGTGGTTAGTGAGGTGATGATGCACTGAACATACGGTGTTAATGATTTGATAACGAGTCAGTACACAAATGAACTCGATAATGAATACCTCTCGTCAGGTAAGGAAGCTCCCTAACACCTCATCCTTAGCGATATATTTTTGGATGTGGCTGGTAAATATCCTTTTGTACGTTATTTATGCTGAGTATGGTGATATTGGAAGGATTTATGTCACACAGAATAGGATGGTAAGTTGTTACAAAATAAATTGCTTAGGAAAAGGTGTTCGGAAGCTCCCTTAACCGACAAGAATATGGGTCGTAAACTTCAGGACACGAAGACATCAGCGACACTAGCTTTAGAGTTCGTGCCGAAATTAGCACGATAATAACTGACAATTTAAAACCCTTAGCACACAGAGACCCTAACTTCATATTATCAGCACCCGGTTGGAATCTGTCTATCCATTTACCTATAGCCAGAAGCCTGAATCTCGAAGGGGTGGCCAGAAGCAAATCGCCTCCATGTCTTCCTGTTCCCTGCCATTTCGCTACCCTCCCCCATGCTTAAACGTCCCCTCTCACATACCTCTCTACTCATTCTCAGTCTCCCCCTCCGTCTCCCCCCTCCACCTCCTCCCCTCCGCGTATCTCACATACACTCTCTTGGTTAGTCTCATTCACTTCGTCTCTCCAGATGGCCAAACCACCTCAATGTATTTATCCTAACGCATTCTGTTAAATCACATTCACACTACAACGATTCTTCACTTCCTCATTTGTTAAAATGTCTCTCCATGTAACTCCACATGATCCTCGCCGTTAACTCATTTCCACTGCTCCCACTCTTGATTTGTGTCTTCCCAACAAGGTCCAAGCTTCACTTCCATACGTTTGAAATGGATTTACAACATTGTCATGCAGCGACTTTTTTTCTTTCTTTTACTTTCACGCCCACTTCCCTGTTTCTTATCACTGCTTTCAAAGATCCAGCAACCTTTCTTCCCTGTTGTACCCTTTCAAGCACTTCACCCTCCAAACTTCTATCCTTACTCATCACACTACCCAAGCACTTAAATGCGTTCACATTTTTCCATTTCCTCACCTTGCATCTCCACTTCGGATTCAGAGACTTCATTTCTCCCGAAGAATCAATAAACAAATTAACTCGATTTCAAATATTGGCTTTTTAAATCTCAGGACATACATACCGTCGCTTCTGGCAATACCACTATAATTACTGTCCTTCACGATATTGGACACGCATAGGGCCTAACGAAGTCTCATTTTGGCAACAATTATAATTAACCTTTAGGACCAATACTGCAGTCTCACATGTCCTACACCTTTATAAATATTGACCCTTTAGCCGTAGGACATGCAAACCTTAGTCTTATTAACACTTTAGGACACCCAAACCTTAGTCTCAACACTTTAGGACACGCAAACCAGCTCAGCACCGGACCCTCTTCCCCCACCCCCTACACCCTCACACAGGCCAGTAACTCCGTTGCCTCCCCCACCCCTAGATGCCTCTACACCCGCCAGGCAGTGAGAAATACAACCCCAAGAGGGCGAATGGGCGGGCGGCAAGAGCGAGAATGTACGCCCTCGCCCACCCCCAAGAACACCACCCACGCTAAGACCAACCTACGCCCAAGCTCAGAACCACCCACGTCCACGCTAAGACCCACCCACGCCCACGCTAAGACCCACCCACGCCCACGCTAAGACCCACCCACGCCCACGCTAAGACCCACCCACGCCCACGCTAAGACCCACCCACGTCCACGCTAGGACCCACGACCACCATCATCGGAAGCGAAATCAAGAGCATCAAGAATCAGTCTGAACTTTGATCTTGTGCTGAGTTAATCTTTTCAGTATTATGCCTGTCTTCTTTCTTTATTTCTTTCCTTCTTTCTTCATCTTCTTCATCTTCTTCATCATCATCATCATCATCATCTTCTTCATCTTCGTCGTCGTCGTCGTCGTCGTCGTCGCCGTCGTCCTCCTCCTCCTACTCTTCTCCTTGGTAAACAAACGATTTTTTTTTTTTTGCAAAGTGTATTAATTGAAGACGTTGGCCGAGACGATTTCCATAATTCAATATGATTGGTTCCTAAACTAAATATCTCGTCTTTAAATAAACAAGATAAATAAGTAAATAAATAATCCCTTCTCTCCGATGATACATGTCACTATTCTTTATATATTCAGACGATACTCTTCGAAATGGGGGGGGGGTGACTGTGGCCTTCATTAACCCCTTCACTACGAGGATGCTCCCTGACTAAAATCGTGTGGGTGTTGCAAGAATAAACCACAACAGAAGATGTCATAGGACTGAAGGGGTTAAGTTTTGACCCACAGCACAAGGTCAGATATGAACAGATAACGGCTCGTATTCTCGTCGGTTAAGGAGACTCCCTAACACCTCTTTCTTACCTATTTATTTTTGGATGGATGGCTAATATCGTTTTGCACGTTATATATACAGAGTTTGGTGATCGAGCGATTCAAGTAGCTTCAGAAGAGGATGGCAAGGTATATCAAGGAAAATAAATCGCGCAGCAAGAGGCGATAGGAAACTTGCTTTATCAACGAGAAAAAGGTACAACATTCCGCAGAACAAAATGTCTGACCTGGCATTTCGCTGACGATGAAGCCTGTCGATTGAAGAGGATAACGAAACCGACGCGTTGTACAGCACTGACGTATGAAGTATTAATGGCGATCCTCGGTCTTCATAGCAAACATTTCAAACAACAACACTTGACAGAAAAACATTAGCCACTTTCGCTCGTCATAGCAACACTTTTCAAACACCATCCTGACAAACAGCGATCTTGGCTACTCTCTGTCTTCGTGGCAAACACTTCAGACAACAACACTATACAGAAAAACATAGCTACTTTTGGCCATCACAGAGTCACCTTTCACACATCCCGACACACAGCGATATTGGCTATTCTCGGTCTTCGTGGCAAACCATTTCAAACTGCAGCTCGAGACAGTCTGATTTGAGCTGTCTCGAAGCTTCAACCCTCGATCTCAACGGGCATTTGTGGGTAAATTTTTGTCTGTATTTATTTATGTTTACAAAATTACGCAAACACTTAGCGTGAACGTGAATCGGGTTAATCTTTCACCACCCCTTCCACTCCTCGACTCCACACTTCTTTTATCCATTTATTATTATGACGCCTCTCTAACATCCGACAATTTTATTCAGCTAGAAAGGACCTGCATTAGTTTTCCCTAAAATGAGAAAAATCGTCTGGAGGTAAAGAAAATGGCGTCCTCGAACTGAAGGGTTTCAAATTAAGCCAGACTTCAACGCGAAGGCCCATATTCCCTGCCGTTATGGAAGCTCCCTAACACCTCTTCCTTACTGATTTATTTTCAGTGCGGGTAGCGAATACCGTTTTGTACGCTATTTACCCAGAGGAGGGCGATATGAGAATGATTTAAGTGACAGAAGAGGACGGCTTGGTGTAACAAGTAAAATAAGTCGAGAGGACGGCAATGTGTAATCAGTAAAATAAGTCGCTTAGGAAATGGTGTTAGTGAGCCTCCTAGAAGTACGAAAATACCGCCCTAAGTGCTGTACAACGCCACCGAATACTATGTTTTGGTTCAGTCATATGATTGTTGGCTTTTGTTTACATAGGGGCTACGCACACAAAACATTTATTACAGGCCTACAATGTGACGTGGAGAGGGGAAGTTATGAGCTTATTTATTATATAGATTTTAATTTTGGTTGTGCCATACTCCAGAGCTTTTTTTTTTTTTTTTTTTTGTTATTACTGATGTTTAACCGAAAGAGAAATCTGAGCTTGTGTTTAAAATGAGTTGTGAAAAAAAAAATCGGAGTCTACCCCCCTCCCGACCACAATTACAGAGTTCCTCCACCCCCCTCTCTCCTTCGGTCACAGATTCTCTCTCTCTCTCTCTCTCTCTCTGCCTCCCGCTCCCCCTCATGCAGTGAGTTATCACACTGAATCTCACGTTTGATCACCGGCATCTCGGCAAGCAGTCCTAACGCCACTCTTCCCGGTAGCCAGATATAACAGTTAAGTCTTTGTCTCTTATTTCCTCTTGAATTAGAATATTACAGTTAGCCCGGTGAGGTGCTAGAAAAAAAAATCTGGGGTAAGGAAGAGTCCATTACGTCCAAGTCTGAGTTTTATTCTGGCATTAATTACAGATGGATGGTGAGGATATGGAGAATGTGAGTACATTCAAGTACTTGGGTAGTGTGATGAGCAAGGATGGAAATTTTGGAGATGAAATGCTTGAACGGGTACAACAGGGAAGGAAGGTTGTTGCTTCACTGAAAGCGGTGATGAGAAATAAGGAGGTGATTATGGAAGTTAAGTCACTGCATGACAGTATTGCAATCCCTACCCTGACGTATGGGAGCGTGGCGTGGACCTTACTAGAGGGAAACAAGTCAAGAGTGAGAGCAGTGGAAATGAGTTACATGACAGAAGCACGTGGAGTGACTTGGGGGGACAGGTTGACGAATGAAGAAGTGAAGGAACGTTGTGGGGTGGATGTGGATTTGACTGAGAAAATTAGAAATGCACTGAGGTGGTTTGGACATGTGGAGAGGATGGAGAATGAACGACTGACTAAGAGAGTGTATGTAGGTGAAGTGGAGGGAAGGAGAGGGAGGGGGTGACCGAGGATGAGGTGGAGGGAAGGAGAGGGAGGGGGTGACCGAGGATGAGGTGGAGGGATGGAGTTGAGAGGTATATGAGGGAGGGGGGAATGAGCTGGGGGGAGGGCAGCCAAATGGTGGGTGACAGAGCGACATGGAGTTTTGTCAGCGGCCACCTTTTGCGGGATTAGGGCGTCGGGCTATAGATAGATAGATAGATGGATTATTTACAGACAATGGGCTGTAATCTTGTCGTAAAGGAAGCTCCCTAACACCTCTTCCTTACCGACCTATTTTTGGATACAGCTGGTTCATACAATTTTGCACGTTTCTTATGCAAAGTATGGTGATATTAGAATGGCAACGCAACAGGGTGGTAAGGTGTAATACATAAAACAAATCGCTTAGGAGGAGGTATTAAGGGGCTTCCTTATCGGACGGGAATACGAGCCAATAATATACTCCACCACCAAAAACCGCCACCACCAGCGCTGTCCACAGAACCTATACTTTTTTTACTTTACAGTTAAGCAATTCACTGAACTGAAGCACGTTCATGAGGTTGAAAGGAGTGCAAGAGGTACTCTCACACTGTCAATGGCTACTGTGTGATGAGCGTCATTATTAAGCAAGGGCCTACACGTTACTGGCGAGGCACTACACAGCCTGGCCGTGAAATCCAGCACAACCTGGTGATGTCCTACATAGCCAGCTGGTGCTGGTGAATCCCTACACAGTCTGGTGATGAAGTTTACACAGCCTGTTGGTGAAGTTTACACAGCCTGTTGGTGAAGTTTACACAGTCTTGTTATGACTTCACTACAGCCTGATGATGGTGAAGTAGTACACAGCCTGATGGTGGAGATGGTAGCGATGTAATCCTACACAGAGGTTTCCTCTTTGTTGTCCAGGCCGTACACAGGCCGCCTCACAGGGTCACGGATGATGCGACGAAATTCAGGGCAGAAGTTGGATGGGTCTGCTTTCATCAGGTCTTTCACACTCTGGGTGTGGGGGGGGGGTTGTGTATTTGTTATGCAGGTACTGTTGTACTTAATGCAATAATACTTATACTGATATATATGATCTGTTGTTGTTCATCAACCACAGTCTGTCTGGCTAAGTAGATCAGTCAGCCATGGGCACACAGCCGCCCCTGCAGGGCCATCCCGTGCAGTGAACCAATATTCCCTTGCAGCAGCGAGGCGGAGAAAAGTGCGGAAGTTTGGTTCCTGGGTGGATGCTAAATCTGCATCTCTCCACCCAGTTAACAGGGGCACCTTAGTAGGGTCCACTTTACCCCGTGATGTGGTTATATGGTTACCACCCAATGTTGTAAATGGTTTTCTGGGTTACAGGAAACCATTAAACAGAAAACTGCAATCATCTCTAGAGGATTACAACCCGCAGTGTGTAAAACATGGTTGTCAGCCTAACTCCTAACTACAACTAGATCTCCAGGCATTTTACAGATGTCTGGTGCAATCGCCAAACACAGCATATGCAACAAGAGAAGGACAATATCAACAAATTTATTACCATTATACCCATACTGGATCAATTATGTGAGATTCCAGAACTTTTTACCTTGTCCCCTCGAGTGAGGCAGAAGTAGAGAGCGAACATCGGCAGGAGAAGGGATGGGAAGATGGCAATGACATGACCCACTGCAAAGGATGTGGAACCCTCCTCTAGCTCCTTGGACCAATTATCAGTACACAGCGTAAACACAAGCAGTACCTTATGGGGGTGGAAGGAGAAACAGGATAAAAACAAACAAACAAACAAACAAAACAGAATAAACACTAAATTTAAGTGGGGATGTAACAGGTTAGGTGGGGGTTAGAAGAGAGACAAAGTTACATGGGTTTCAGTGAGATGTGGTTAATTTGTTGAGGTTAGGAAGTTACCTCGGTGAGTTTAAGATGAACTGGGAAGTAGCTGAAGTTGGGAGGGACAAGGGGAAGTCAGATGAAGATGGGAGGGACACAGGTCACAAGAAATCTGAAGGCACGGAAAACTTATGTGAAATGTGATGGAAGGTGTGGGGATATCACGAAATTTAGAGAGACATGTGAGCAATCCAAAGACTATGATAGGCTATCGGAAGAAAACATGAAGAAGGCAGATTCACTCAGAAGGGAAACAATGGAGAAGGAAAGTAGGTAAACAAATCAAAGGAATGATAGGGGAAACGTAGGGAAGGCAAGGAAATTCTGTCCCCATTGTGCTCAACACTCTCTGGACTATCTAAGTAGGCAATGTTGTAATTTTTTCAACATAATACTGATAAGCAATTGATGTCTTAACCTAAACAAATGAACTGTTCTCAGCCAATCATGACCTCTCTCATTCACAAAAAAAGCAACAAAAAAACGCACTTTAGCTGATAAGAGAAAACAAATCCTGATATTACTGGCCACAACAGAACATATTCTTTGAAAGGCGCATCGACACTGGCATGGGTCAGCCTTGTTCAACTGATGGCTGACATTCCAAGATGAAAAGTCTCCCACAGCATCCCATCCATGTCCTTCATTTCTTAGGTTCCTTCCTGGGGCCTCATTCCATACTTTTCTTAGTTCGCCTGGAAGGGATCTCATTCACTTCCACATGCAAGGTCAGGTGAGGGACGCCTTCATGTGGTAGCACTGATAAAGCTGGGCATCAAAACGAGGATGGTGGACTGCAGGAAATCAGCAATTTGAGCCTGTAGTCCACCAGGTTCATATTTAGATGAATTTGGAACAACAACAACAACATTCACCCATTCATACATTCTCTGCACAAGTCCAAATATAAGAATGGGAAGGGAAACAGAAGTATGGAAGGGGAAAAACGGAGACAACAGGGGATGTATGAGGGAGAGTGAGGATGTGGTAAGATGACAGGGGAAAATATGGGAGAGTCCGATGAGGTATGGGGATGGGTGAAGCACGGGGAAATTAGGTGAAGCGTGGGCAAGTTAGGTGAAGCATGGGAAAGTCAGGTGAAGTATGAGGTTAGGTAAACTATGGGGAGGTTAGTTAAAACATAAGGAAGTTAAGGAAAGTATGGGTAGATTTCATGGATGTATGTAGTGGTTAGGGAATATCTGAGGTTAGGTGAGGTATGGGAAAGATAAATGAAATGTGAAGAGGGCAGGAGGTTAGACGAAATGTGAGATGGTTAAATGAGGTATGGGATGTCAAGCAATGAAGGGAAAAACCAGATGATGCTTGAGGAAATCAGGCGATACACGGAGAATTCTAATGAGATGCTAGAGAGTCCCGTGGCCAAAATAAGGATAGGAACCACTGCCTTGTCACTCACCACGAGAAAAAGTGGTGTTATGTAGCGCCAGGTGATGTACAGGTAGTAGTACAGTGGTGCCGGTACCCACTGCTGCATCTCCTTCCGAACCCACCTCATCATGTTGTCAAACCCTGCAGCAAGTAAGGGGGATCAGCAGCTGGGGCAAATGAGGTTTAAAAGCCAAATTATCAAGGGCCGCTTTTTAGGTGGCACCAGAGACTTTGGAGTAGTTCATCCTCAGCATAGTAAGTATTTTTATCCTCTCGCACATTACTAAGGGAAACTATTCTGAAACTACAAATATATGAATAACGTGAAAGAATATAAAGATGTAAGGAGTATAATAAAACGCTAAGAAAAATGTGCTTCAGAGTCAACAATGCCACTCCTGAACATGGCACAAAAGGGTCGGCAACATCCAATTCATGATGATCAATTTTTATAACACCCGTGGGGACAGAAAATGATTAAGACTGCATTCCACTTTGAGGCAGTGCTTGCTACTTTGTCCTTTCCCTTTCTCATTCTGTCTCTGTCTCTCTCCTCCTCTCTACCTAGTTTTACCTTTCCCTCCTGTCACTTTTTACAACTCTCCTTTCCACTTCAGGTGGCTGTACACTGATTAATTAGCCTAATGTTTTCCTTTAACCCAGGAGACCACATGCAATGTTGAGTGGTAACCATATACTGTACATGTAACCAAATTACAGGGTAAAACAGAGCCTGCTATGGTGCCCCTGTTACCTGGGTGGAGACATAAATGCGGCATCCATCCAGGAATCAAACCTCTACACTATTCCCAGCACCTCGCTGTGGTCAGGTATTGTCATCTGCAAAGGAATATTGGTTCACTGCACGGGACAACCTTGCAATGGAAGTTGCCTGAGGTAGTATTAATAGTAGTTGTTCCCTAGGCAGTCCGGCCGAACAGCCCCGAGTCCCTTAGGAAGGCCATGGCCGAGACCGGGCTTTCCCACAGAGCTCTCAAAGAGTGTATGTTGTGTTGTTGGCGTAGGTGATTGTGTGCAATGCAGTCTTCCATAATGTGCTTAATAGTATGGGGTGCTGTGTTGCATCCTGGACAGGCATCAGCGACGGAGTCATCCAACCTCTTCTGGTAGCTTAAGAGGGCTGGATGGTGCCCACATCTCAGCCTGGCCAGGTGGACCCTGTCCTCACGAGGAAGATAGGATTCAGAAGGGTGGATGTCAGGAGGCCGTGCATGCAGCTGTGTGTTGTCTTTAAGTGACTGAATGGAGCGGCGAGTGATCTGAGTGTGGATATGCTTCTGGAAGATGGTCTGAGGTGGGCGAGGGGGGAGAGATGACAGTATTTGTGTATGGTATTGTATGCTGGGTGTTGTTTTGATGTTCCTTGGTGTGGGTGGATGTGCTGCCATGTACTGTAGTGGATGTTGTGGGTTTGTGGAGGCTGCAGCAAGAAACTGGGTGCCTCTCATGTCTAGGTGATCCTTGACTTTGAGGACTTTGGTTTCTTGGTGTAGGTAGTCTGTGGGTGTAGTAGCTGTGCAGCCTGTGATTATTTTTAGGGCCTTGTTCTGTATGGTCTGTAGAGTGTTGTAGTGTGTTTTGGTCAGGTTAGAAGCCCAGGCAAGGCTTGCATAATTCATCACTGAACGTACGTATTGTTTGTATACTGTGGTGGTGGTTTCTTTGTTGTGTCCGAATGTTGTATGGGCAAGTGACCTCAAAGCACTGAGTCTTGGTGTTATTTTATTTTTAATGTTTGTGATGTGTTGTTTAAATGACACTGATGTATTGTATGTTACACCAAGGATTTTGTGTGTGTGTGTGTGTGTGTGTGTGTGTGTGTGTGTGTGTGTGTGTGGTAGGGGAGTGTTGTTTATGGTGAGGTGTGGGATGTGACTGTGTTCTGCTGTCCATTTTGTGAGAAGAGTCACTGTAGATTTGGCTGGGGCTATTTTGAGCCTGTTTGTGGTGAACCATTCGTGTAGTGTGTTGAGGTAAGGTTGAATGATGTGTGCAGCTGTGTTTGCGTTTTGGTGTGTACATGTAAGTGTTACATCATCTGCATAGGAAGCTATGTGTATCTGTGGTGTGTGGGGTGTGGGTACGTCGTGCATGTATAGATTAAAGAGTGTAGGGGACAAAACAGATCCTTGGGGGACGCCGTTTGTGAAGTTTCTGATGTTAGAAAACTGACCGGCAAATGTTACGTGTGCACATCTGCCTGCTAAGTAGTTTGCCAGCCATCTTTTTGTGTTATTGTGCATGTTTGTGTTGAGTATTTTGTTTGTGAGGTTGTGGCGGGGATGGCATCAAAAGCTTTGCTAATGTCTAGTGTGACTAGGAGTGTTCTGTGTGGTGGCCTAGCTGAATTCATGCCATCGAAAACTCTGTGTGTAAGGTCGGTAAGAAGGGTGTTTGTGGAGTGTAGTGGCCTAAAGCCATGTTGTGACTGGGCTAGAGGAATGTGAGGTGTGACTAGTTGTAGTATCAGTCGTTCAGTGACTTTAGAGGGGGTGCAGAGGAGTGTGATGGGGCGATGTGAGGAGGATTACGTGGGGTCTTTGTTGGGTTTAGGGATAGTGATGATATTGTCATGCTTCCAGATGTTGGGTATTATGTTGTGTGAGTAGCTGTAGTTTGATATGTTGGTGAGTGCTTGTATGCCTTGTGGTCCTAGGTGTTTAAGGTGAATGTTGCTTATGTTGTCTGGTCCACAGGCAGATGAGTGCTTGAGGTTGTTAATGATGTGCTTCATCTGGCTGTAAGTGAAAGGTGCGTAGTCTTGATGGGTCTGCTCAGTGGGGAACATCAAGTAACTCCCCTACTTTTCACCTACCTTCCCCACACCTATCTTAACCTTACGACCTTATGGATCATATGACCTTCCTACGTTTCATATGGTTTACTCAAACTTCACCTTTTTTCCATACACTTACCATAAATATACCCGGCAATGATGAGCTGGAAGAGTGTGAGGATGAAGATGGAGTATCGAAGGATGTAGTGGTCCATCAGATCAAACACCTGCAGCCCCGTCTTGCCAGCGATACACATGGGCAGCCCCAGGAGGAACAACACACCGCATATCACCCCCACAACCCCGAGGTGCCACCGTCGCAGCTGCTTGAACTGGTCAAACAGAATGGTCGTCACTGATTCCACCATCATCAACTGCAATGGGAGATTTAAGGGGCATCACTTAAGTGCTTTTTTATTCTTCCATATTACTTACTACCGTATGTATGACGCAAGCCTACTCCTAAACTGCTTTCGTGAAGTGACCTTGTTTCAACACCTTCCTGGATATTATCTTCTCGTTTTCCTGGCAGACCAACCTGACTGTTAAATCCCAGAACAAAGACCATGAGGAAGAAGAGGGATGACCAGGGCTGAGTGTCCAGGACTGACAAGAAGGCAGATGAAACTCTGAAGAGGTTGGAGGCAGCTTGAGTCTCTGTCAGGCTGATGAAGTAGTATCCACAGAGAAGGGAAGTCACCATGTCTAGCAGGCACAGCAGAAACCCATCCCTAGCAGGAATTGAGAGAGTATATATGAAGGAGGCAGATGGACCTACACGGAATGGAAGGCATATACAAATGTCATGGAAAGAGGTTTGTGAAAATATATAAAATTTTGGATTTGATTTTCAGTACCGCACATAGTGGTAAATATTCATAATTTATGTATATATATAAGTATATTGTATATGTGTCTGTGGTGCATTTTCCTTTAAAAATAGTAGTATGACATTATCATACTGCCATGTATTGAGATGTTATGTTTATATCTCAAAACATTCTCACACTCTGAATTATTGGTTCTGCAACATTTTCATTAGTACCGTAAAAATAATATTCATTATATGTGTCCTATACAGTACTTTTTTTTTTTTACATATAATTATCTGTGTTGTTGGTTTTACATTGTAGTATTATGATAATGGCAATAAGAGCAGTATCTTTGATAACTGCATAAAATCAAACAGACTGTCTCATCTACTTCTACCAGAGCTACAGTGAGGTAAAAGCTTCTGGAAGATAAAGATCTTGATGTTTAAATTACAACCTCCTGATCAGGCCTTACAAATAAAGAAGCAACTGGAAAATACGCCACATGCATAAGTGACACTGGTTTGCTTGCTGAGAGGTTTAAAGGGAGGAAGTTCAGTAACAAATTCTCCACAGCAAACTAAGTCCATCAACCTGGTGGGGAAGGATGTGTACAGAGTAAAAGGTTCTTCAGTTTCTAAATGGAATATATATCAAACTCTTCCTTCTGCCCAGACTTCACTGTTATATCTTGTATACACAAAGAGATGTAAGACATCAACCACGGCGTTCCCATTAATATGTGTACATCTTTCAACAACATGGAAGGTTAGCTAGCGAAATAAAAAAATAAAAAAATAAGCCCCGACTTCATTTACTTAAAAAAAAAGAAACAAGAAGGCATGAACATGATGTACTGTATAGATATAACTAAAAAAAACCTGAAGCCATCTCACGCCGGGATCTCGCTACCCGCGTAGCTGGAAAGGTTGCCTTGGCACATAATTTTGCACCCCCAGTTCTAATCTGACGCAATTTCAGGATGTAAAACACACACAAATAAAGCCAGCCAGCCAACCTCACAATTGAAAACATTTCTACTCCGCTCGCTTCACAACGCGGGTGGTATATAAACGACCGGAGTGGTAATGTTTTCAGTTGTGAGGTTGGGTGGCTGGCCTTGTTTGTGTGTGGGTGAACAAGATATCTCATGAACGGTTTGAACTATCACATGAAACACTCAGGGTATCAAGATATGGCCAAAATCTTGGACGAGTTCAACAACGGGCACTTGGGGTCTAGGTCACCAAAGGTCAACTAGTTGACCTTTGGCAGCCATTATGGTGACCTTGACCTTGACCCCAAGTGCCAATTTTCTGACTCTTCCAAGATTTTGGCCATATCTTGATACCCTGAAAGTTTAATGTTGATAGCTCAATCCGTTCATGAGATATCTTGTTTACCCACACACAAACAAAGCCAGCAAGCCAACCAACCTCACAACTGAAAACATTACCACTCCGCTCGCATTACAACATGGGTGATAATCAGTCTCCTCCTTGCACATGAAGTCATGGATCAATGGTATCATTCGCGGTCACTGTTTTCCCCTTCATCCCACTGTGCACTCATCCATACTCTTATCCTCTTTTGGGATTATTTGTGAATGGACCATTCAGTGTACAGTAGGCAGTGGTTCTATTCATGAACCTGGTGATTTGTTATTTTCTGTTAAACCTACTGTGTTCATGAATCTGAGAAACCCTGACGAAAGCTGCTGAGTAACACACAAAGAATATCACCAAACAAAGTAAGTAAACATTCCTTTATCAGCTGTGTATTTTTCACTACCATTTCATATTAGCAAAAATTATACCTAAAGTTAACTATGCTGCTCTGTTAATATTTGAATAAAAAATACATGATATTTCCTTGGCACAGTTAATCCCCTGGTTCTGTTCTTTTCATCTCCCTTACTTCGGAAAAGATGGAGTGGGGAATACAAGACCTTGATCAGAACACCACTACAAGTCCCTTCCCCCTCCACAATATTTACCCATCAGAGATGTCATTAGAACTGATAGAGTGTACATAACTAGGTTTTGATCAGGAAACCACCCAACCCTCCAAAGCTACCAGTTTAGATTTGGGCTGACTGAAGTCACAGACGACATGTGCCCTGCTTGTAGAATTGGCCCACATGACTGACACCAAGCATATAATGGAACACCACACAGCACAATACACCACGATGAAAACACACCAATGATGTAGGGAACTCCACTTGGGCGGTCGCTTATCTACGGTGGGAGGGTCGGCATGGTCAGGCAGATTGGGATTAAGCAACAACAACAGCACTGGGTGGGAGGGATCCAGAAGCACGAATCCCCCGAAGTAGGACCAGTAGTCCATATAGCTCTGCAGGGCAAGTAGAGATCGTAGGAGAGACTGCTACGAACGTACATCTCTCATCAGAAATACGTTACCCTGGTGCGGGCTCGAACTGCCAACCCTTTGATCATGAAAAGGCCAAACAGTAGAACTATCGACTTAAAATCCTGTGGCAATAAGTCACACATCCAGTCAATCATCATTCCATTGCACTGATGATGACAGGCACTTTATTATAACGAAAGTTGTCAGTGTTCGCCAGATCATTAAACAGCATGTGGTCACAACCTCCCAGAGCTGGTGTACCTTCCTTTAAAAAACTTCCTATCGGATTATTTCACATGCATAAAGCAATATACCAGTATTATATTCATCTTAGATATTTTACTGGTGCTCTAAATGAGATTGATCCTGAAAAGCTCTTCATATAGTCTACTAAAAGCCATTAAAGCTTACTGTTTGTGTTTGCATTCAGCACTTTTTTACCAAGTGTTATGAATTTCATTTGTTGGAAAAACTTATCATGCGGTTTCCGAAGATCGTAATCTTTCATTTGGCAAATCCTGACTTGGTTCTAGCCATTATACAGTTAATAATAGTAAGAACTGTACGACCGAAATCGTACGGGGCCCGAGATCAACGACCCAGATTTTTAAGGCTTACTATTCCTCTTGCTTTGAGGAAACTTCTCAGTTCTGCTGCAGTCCATTTTTCCACATCGGCGATAGAACATTCATCCATGATTCACATCAAAGTTATCTTGATGCGAGTCACTCTCGGTAAACAGAGATCACGAGTTTGTTTATGTGGGTCATATATCATCAGCGCCGCCCTGAGCCCCTGGCGGCGGAAACACAAACTACGCGTCGCTTCCTATGGGAAAGCCCCTATGATGGAGCTCAGTGGGTTCATACGATCTTCAGATGTTTAAGTATCATATTTCCTTGATTTTTTATGTGATACAATTTCGTTATACCCATTTACCATATTTCCTTACAGAAGTACACCCAACACCTAAAAACATGACAGTGATCAATACTCAGGCAACATTTTTAATAATCGCATGGAGACTGTCCCAAAACTGAGATAGACGCAAACGACAACCTTCCATTTCTATATTTTGAAAAATAAACCATTTTTTTTTTCTCTACCACTGTATGTGCATTAATCAATAAATATCCTATTTTCTGCAAAGTAACACAAAAATTGTTTAACAGAAGGTAATTCAAGTTGACTTTTGCATTTTACATTAGGTTATATGGCGAGCGGTGGCAATTGACATCTTTTTCCAGTTTGTGGGGGCTCCTATAGGTATATGTGTGTGTGTGTGTGTGTGTGTGTGTGTGTGTGTGTTTTGCTCAAGACAAGTCACTTGGCCATTACAAAAGCCATGTTTTATTCATAACTAATAATTTGTATTTGAAATTCAGCTTACTAATTTGTTGCAGCTCCCAAGCAAAGTCTTAAGCGATTCTTAATTCAACATGATTTGTATTCAAGGCTGACCAAAATTATATCTCGCAACAAATTAACGCTAAGCATTATACATTCATTCTTACCTGATGAAGTTATGGTTGAAGGTGTTGTAGGAGGAAATAGTGGTGATGCCCCCTAACCCGACACCAAGAGAGTAAAACATCTGGCCAGCAGCATCAGTCCAGACGGTGAAGTTAGCCAGGTGTGTCAGATTGGGTGTCATTTCCAGGTGCAGCCAGCCTTTACCCTCCTCGCTTGTGTTATGAAGAGTTTTGTCTAAGGAAAGTTGTGTCCAAGTCAGTGGAACTAGTTATGGTACAAATACAAAAAGACGTAAGGTACAATATTAAGGTATAAACAGTCCTAGTATCAAGCCATGACCAATGAAAGGACCTAAACTAATCTTTGCATTTTACTGTACTAACACTGTATTAGGCTAAAGAGAATGAAGACACTAAATTGACCCCTCCAATTTACTATACAAATTTAATGCCAAGGTGAATGAATGAAGGATTTTATCTGTCTATCTATCTATCCATAGTCAGACACCTTAATCCCGTAAGGGGTGGCCACAAACAAATCGCCTCCATGTCACCCTGTCCCTGTCATTCTGTTGCCCTGCCCCCAGCTTACACCCCCCTCTCTCATACACCTCTGGACTCCATCCCTCCATCACATCCTCGGTCTCTTTAACTAACCCAGTATATTACCATGTTAATGCCACTCACTGATCATAATGAGGAATACGAGGATAATGTATGGGTAGATGACGGTGAAGTATAAAATCTTGCCCCTGTTCTTGATGCCAACAGCCAAGACCGCAGCTATCAAGAACCAAGCACACCCTGCACTGCCCACCAGCCACCAGTTGAGTCTGTGCTGGGTCGGGTCTTCCCACATGCCTCCCAGCACCTCCTGCCTGATGTTTGGTGGGGAGGGGAGACAAATATGCAGATTATGGTCTATATTCTCAGAGTAAACCCCTCGAATCTGGCTGAGGTTCACATTTAGTCTGTGGAAATGTTGGGTGGGATAGAGACACAGGTCAGATCAGAATTCAAGCTCTAACCTGCGTCTCTCTCTCTACCACCCAACATTTCCAGTTGTTGCAGTGGATCATCGACATGAACTGAGATAAATACATACATACCACGGTTATTGCATCATTTAGAAGAGCTAACACTGATAAAAAATACATAAAACACTAATAAAACAACAGAATACTCACTCGAAGAATGTTTTGGCTGCTTCATCTGCTTGTGTTATGTTGTGTGTGATGCAATCTACTAAGCGGCTCCCATCTGTTATAAAATTACCATGTTATTGTGTTGACAGGCTCACATCGAGGATGCAGAGACACTAGTTCCTCCATCTCTTTAGTATGCTGATAACAATGAGGGCTGTATATGACCATCCAACGTTCTCCCGGTAACCATCTTTGGAAAACCTGCTAGTTTATGTCACAAATGAATAAAGCTACACAGAAAAACAGGCTTTGCTGGACCAAAAAGCCATTCGTCTCTCGTACAGAGATGAGAGAGATGGAGGTACCTGATGCCTCCATGTGCTGCCCAAGGAATGACAACCCTCCTCCTGACCATGCCCTGCATGAACACAAAGATATATAAAATAGCTTTTGTGTCAACTCCACTACAAGGTCATGGTGTATCCTCAACCAAGGATACTGCCATACGGCAGTAACCATCCATAGTCACCAGTGACCTGTGGAGAGAAAACAGCTATTTATCTATCTGTCTATCTATAGCCAGACGCCTTATTCCATCAGGGGTGGTCACAAACTAATTACCTCCATGTCACCCTGTCCCCTGCCAATTCGCTACCCTACCCCCAACCTACACACCCCTCTCTCATATACCCCTCCACCCCATCCCTTCATCTTATCCTCAGTCTCCCCCTCCCTCATCCCCCTTCACCCCACTCACATACACCCTCCTAGTTAGTCTCTTACTCTCCATCCTCTCCACATGGCCAATTAGCTAAGTGGGAGAATAAGCAGACAGAGTGGGAGAGGAGATAACTCCTTCATGTGCAAACAATCAGGCAACGAGCTGACTTCCGCACAGAAATGTGATATTGAAAGAAACAACAGACTTTTGCATGGCTGAAAGCCCTGGAACCCTGACACTGAGGGGTTAAGAGCCAGGAAGAATGAGAACGGTTGAATGTGTACCCACTAGTTTTGTCGTAGCAGTGTGACCAGTGTGGTGTGGAGTAGAAAGACTGGACGATGTAGATGATGACCCATCCCAGCAGGATGTTGTAGTAGATGGTTACCATCAGTAGGATCAGCGCCATACCCCAGCCCACACCTGCGCATAAGGGCACACATGATTACAAATCTCGGTACAAACAGTGCTCATGGCATATACCATTAGATTTAGAATTACAGTACAAATGGACACAGGGTCCCAATATGATCATCAGTGTTATTTTTCCCTTTCACAGATATTAGTAATTCTATTGACACTCACCAAATAAATCTGTCGGGTTGTGGAAAACTCTGTTGGACCATCCAGGGATTGCTCTTGTTGCTGAAGCTATTGTTATTGTCAGATACTTTCATGATCAGCTCTGTATGAGCTCACCAGCATCACTTATTACAACTATATTTCCTGTCAGTAATGGTGGGGCCATGGACTAACCTGAAAGGAGAGGGCACATGAAGGTGTATAGGTGTGTGGGTCCCAGGCTGACATACTGACCCAGAGCTTGGTCCAGCAGGCACAGTGGTACTCCCAGGATTACCAGGCACACCACGTACGGTATCAGGAAGGTCCCTGTGGACAGGAGCAAGGTGATGGAACAGGAAGGGACAAGGCAGGATTAACTTACTGCACAAAGATTCGACTTTAAAAACATCAAAATACCTGAAAAAGTCTAATTTTGCCGTATCACGTTTCATTTATGCACTGAGAGCAATGGCATCACTTCTTGGCTAGTGGTCTATCTATCTATCTATCTATAGCCCGACGCCCTAATCCCGCAAAGGGTGGCCGCAGAGAAAACGCCTCCAAGCCACTCTGTCACCCACCATTTGACTCCCCTCCCCCCAACTCACCCCCCCCTCCCTCATATACCTCTCAACTCCATCCCTCCACCTCATCCTCGGTCTACCCCTCCCTCTCCCTCCCTCCACCTCACCCACATACACCCTCTTAGTCAGTCTTTCATTCTCCATTCTCTCCACATGTCCAAACCACCTCAGTGTATTTCTCCTAATCTTTTCAACCACATCCACATCCACCCCACATCGTTCCTTCACTTCTTCATTCGTCAACCTGTCCCTCCACGTCACTCCACATGCTCCTCTCAAGTAACTCATTCCCACTGCTCTCACTCTTGACTTGTTCCCCTCTTGCAAGGTCCACGCCTCGCTTCCATACGTCAGGGTAGGGATCACAATACCATCATGCAGAGATTTCTTAACTTCCATACTCACCTCCCTATTTCTCATCACTGCTTTCAGTGTGCCAACAACCTTCCTTCCCTGCTGTACCCTTTCACGTACTTCATCCCCCAAAGTTCCATCCTTACTCATCACACTACCCAAGTACTTGAATGCACCATTTTATCAGTCAAGTGGTTGGGGTTGAAAACTTGCATGCATCCTATACTCAGTTATTAGTGTGTCTTGTCTTTTGACATACTTTCACTAAAATTTATTCACGTCAGTCTATGGTCTGTACAGCTGTTCATGATCCTCCCCTATCTTTCTTCTGGAATCCAGTAGATAATTTGTACTGTATACAGTCACAGACAGAAGAGTGTAAACACAGGCTCCGTCAGCCATCAGTGGTGGGACGTATGGAGAGGAGAAAAAAAAAACAGTATCACAGTACTGACCTCCACCATGACGGTGACAGAAGTATGGGAATCGCCACAAGTTACCCAATCCGATGGAGTAGCCAATGAGGGCACAGAGGGACTCGGCTGGGTATATGTAGTTGCCACGCTCAGGTGTGGGACCATTCAGCCTGAGCAGCAGTTTCCGCAGCCACTTTCCATACTTTACATTATCCAGCATCACGACTGGAACTGTCCACTGACCAGGGTCTAGAGAGAAAAATAAAACTGTTTAGTTTAACACTCTTTTGCATTTTGTTTTCTGGGTCGTATGGTATTCCGTCATCCACCACGACTACACCACACCACCTGTCACAGGTCCAGTGCGTTCAACAGAAACAGAAGGGTGGAGTAGGGGTGGTGAGGTGGGACAGGGATGGTGTGGGTGGAGGATGACGGTGGGTTGAGATAAAGTTGGTGGGATGGAGCAGGGGTGGTGAAGATGGACAAGGATGATGGGGTGAAGCAGGAGTGGTGGAGAAGGACAAGGATGGTGGGGTGATGTTGCATGGACATTAGGAGTAGACAGAGATGGTGAGGCTGGGGTGAGAGAAAAAGCTAGGAAACACATAACAAATGTCAACTGCATTTTAACCACGAGTATATAAAACAACAAGTCATTCAAATTTCCCCACCAATGCATCAGTCATGCAGATAAACACAAAATTTAACCATGCAGCATGTGTATCACCCCTCCCATATCCAAATTACTTTGGTTCTTGGTGAGTTGGTTGGTGGGATATTTAAGGGTAAAGACAACTGTACTCAGTCAAACAACTGGTGTTTAATTCACAGCATGGCTGGACCACATACTCGTACAGTCACAGCTCCGAAGGAAGAGACCAAAGAAGTGTACTGCAGCTGTCCACTGAGAGAGGTCAAGCCTGTAAGCAGACAGTAAAGCTGGGAGAGCGAACGATGTTATCCTGAAAAGCCAGAAGCCTGGTACAGAGGATCATGCAGTGTGAGTGGAACCGAGATCAGCACCAAAGGAGGTGGGCGATAATCTTGCCAGTATTTTAGCACCACGGGCAGAGAAAGTCAGAGGAGAGTCGCAGACAATTTAAATGGAAACTTAGGGGAGTGTATTGAGTGTGAAGTCTGGTCATAAAGACGTCAGTACCTCTGTCCGGGAATTGGGCCCAGTGGTGAGGGGAGAAACCCGTCCAGTATTGTCCCGAGGTAGAAGTCAGAAGTACTGTACTGTAAAAGGCCATGTGAGGAGTCCCACAACTGCAGCACACTTGTCTCATTATGTCCTAGAGGGACCAATGAGGTGTAGGCCATCCTTGGAGCAGTGTCAGCAGTTTCGTTGCCTCTGATCCCTGAGTGAGCTGGTACCAACTGGTACCCCTTGGGGATCTTATTGACAGATGGACTGGGAAAGGACAGTGGCAATACCGACTCACACTTGAAATATACAGCCTGTGATGCAGTCACAGATCGGTGACAGAGGATCCTATAACCCTACTTTGGTACAGTTGGTGGAGAATGCAACTGTGAAAGACTGTCAAAGGCACTCTTAATAGCCAGGAAGAGAGTAAGCATTACTTGCTTATTGTAATAAGTCCCATGGATATGATGGTCCAGTTGCAGCAATACAACTGATGTTCCCTGGTCAGGCCAGGTACCACACTGGTTCTCGTACGAATTCCCCTCAAACTCTAACCACCATGAAAGTCTGGATGCCAAAAGTCTCTCTATGAGCTTGCTGACCTTGGAGAGGAGATGGATGGATCTGTATGAGGAGGGAATGTTAGGGTCAATGGAAGGTTTGGGGAATGACAGAATGGTAGTTAGTTTCCAACGTGCACAGAAGACACAACTGAGCCAGCTCCGGTTAGTAAACCCTCTCTGGACAGACCCTTGTTAAGCCGAACTTTGTTATACAGTACACAGAATCATGGATTGATACAGGGCGGGGACATGTCCTCCAAGCCAAACAAAAAGTAATCATTGTCGTTTTCTCTATTTTTTGTTAATTACTGTTGTTTATTACTGATTGGTGAATGAGTTTGGGTGTGTGTGTAAGAAACAGAATCTAAAGGTGAATGTAGGGAAGAGTACAGTTATGGTCTTTGAGAGAAATGAAGTCACTAAATGTACAGTGAGGCTGGATGAGAAGGAAATGGAAAATGTGGGTGCGCTTAAGTTCTTGGGTAGTGTGATGAGTAAGTATGGAAGTTTAGAAAGAGAAGTGCTTGAAAGCGTACAACAAAGAAGAAAAGTTGCTTGTTGTTTGAGAGCAGTGATCAGGAACAGGGAAATGAGCATGGAAGTAAAAAAGTCTCTGCATGACAGTATTGTTCTACCAACTTTAACGTATGGAAATGAAGCTTGGACCTTGTTGGAAGACACAAGTCAAGAGTGAGAGCAGTGGAAATGAATTATTTGAGAGAAGCATGTGGTTACATGGAGAGACAGACTGACAAATGAGGAAGTGAAGGAGAGCTGTGGTGTGGATGTGGATGAGATGGAAGGCATTAGGAGAAATTCGGTGAGGTGGATTTGCCATGTGGAGATGATAAAAAGCGAGAGACTGACGAGGAGAGTGTATGCGAGTGAGGTGGAGGGGGAGGCCCAGGATGAGATGGAGGAATGGAATGGAGAGGTATATGGGAGAGGGGGAAGTGAGCTGGGAGTACGGCAGTGAAATGGCGCTGGACAGGGCGACATGGAGGCAACTTGTTTGTGGCCACCCCTGACGGGATTGAGGCATCTGACAATAGACAGAAAGTTAGACAGAGATAATAATGTATATAATATTTATCTATATAGTATCATGGTACAGAGTAGGAAGCCAGACAAAATTGAAATAAAACTTAACGTGCATCATGCCATTAGGTATCCACTGGACAAGATATTGCGTATATAAAACATGGGTTCTGTATAGCCAGTCCTACTGAACGTCAACTATCTTAAACTATCTGATACATTGTCAGCCTCTTCTCCAATTGGTTGATACAGTGAGGGTTCACTGTATAAGGTGAGAAGAAGTTCCAACTGCAGGGTCAGTAGCTGGCACAAGAACTCAGGTACAGATCTAGGCCGACCGCCTCCTCAGGGCGTAGGTGGAGATTATTTGTGTCAGCTCCTGCACACTGAAAGGGCAGCAGAAGGATGTAAGGGAACGGTAGTCGCTGGTGGAATGACTCTGGGTTGACTGGAAGAAGGAGGAGAGGCGAGAGATTTCCCAGAATTTAGTGGAAGAGTAGGGCAGTGGCTTTATCCATCTTTTCCAGGATTTCAAGACCATTTCTGCACTAGGGATAGAAAAGGTGGAGGGGGGGGTGACCTTCCTGTCAGCATTGTGTATGAACCGTTCAGGTGTGAAGAGACGAGGTAGAGAAAGTAAGACTGGCACAAAAGATGAACCATGCCCGTTGTTTGGTCATGAAGAGGACCCTGGTGTAGACAGCATTTAGCCTTCAATATGCCGTGTCTTCCATGCACACCATGCTTGGCTGTGATCATGGACAGCCGTCTCACATTCCATCATTGAACCCATAGCACTGAGGAGCAATGTGATGATAACAGATGGAATGCCACCCTGCTGGTGGCCACCATACATTTGGAGAGGTCTTCAGTATACTGATGAAAGGAAAGAGCAGAGGGGAAAGCTGACATGAAAGCATCCTTGAAGGACCTCCTGTCTCCTATATGGCTAGGTGACAAAGCCGGGGGTGATGTGTTGGGAAAGATAATGATTATATTTATGACACGCACGTGGTCACTACCTTTCTATGCAGGTGCGGATATGTGGGGGAGGGGCCTGGTAGACTTATGCCATCCCTATTTTCAGCAGACTAATGAGTATTTGTAATAAAAGAACAATGTTCTTTACCAAAAAATACATCCAATAAATATCTTATTGCATTTGTGTTTAAATTATGGTACTCCTATAATCAAAAATAAACTAATACTGCTTTTGGTTTTTCACTGCATAAATGCACTAAGTGATAATTCTGCTAGGAAGCACATCCCTCCTTTTCCAAAGTGTTGGATCCGGACCTCCATGTCAGCTAAGGTCCACGGCTAACATCACCACCACCAAAGGTAGAGTTCCCTATGACTAAATCCGGGGGAGAAGACCCCCTGGTGAGTAAGGATTAGCGAGGGTGGAGAGACCAGGTGGAGTGAGGAGATCAGGAGGGTTGAGGAGATCAGGAGGGGTGGGGAGATCAGGAGGGGGGGGGGAGAGACAGGGAAGGGGAAGTGAGCATAGCACTGGAAAAGAGAGGAACCAGCTGCCTACAATAGAGGAGCAGGTGGGTGCATGGGGGTCCCGTCGGTGAGAACAGCATTGAAATCTCCCATCACCAGGACAAGGGAGGAGCACTGGGAGAAATAATACTTGAACTTTTACCATTGGAGGAATGCATTAGTCCATTTAAGAATTTGCTTGTTTCGGTAGTTTTAAATAATCTTCGGTAAACATATGCTTTATTTGAGGCAGTAGAAGCACCTTACTAAGTCAGTTTTTCTTCCTGATTGTTATATTTTCCTGATTATTTCCGGGATGGTAAACAAACTTTTCTTGTTGAATCTGTTTCCCAATTGTTTTTAGCTGTTTTGCTGTGACAACTTGTTTGATTCGTCAGCGTAATGGCAGAGGGGACTGTCCTAACCTAAGTGTTTAACCAAATCTAACCTCACCTAGCTTAGCTGTACCTAATAATATAACCTAACCTAAAGCAACCTAACCTATAGTTGGGATACTGGGAAACGAAATCCACCTTTCAGTACTTTGAGTAAATTTCTTCCATTGCACCGGAAACAAACAACCGTAAGTAGGCTTAAGGAACGTGATGATAATAACAGCGGAAAAATTTTTCAGCAAGAGAAGGTACTTTACCACCTAGAAAGTAGCCAGAAAAATACAGAAAACAAACTGAAGGAATTTCTGCTATCTTCAAGCAGTTCTGGGATGACAGATGATTCCCTGACTGTACCACGGGCTAATACGGTGGTCGAGATGGTGGTTGGGAATATGAAGGCCGTTTAGAATAAGCTATGACGGGGAAGACCCATTTTTCCGGTTTTCCCACCCCGCGCACACAAAGATTGACATTCTACTCACAACAGCTGTAGCCTGCACCCGCTAAGCCTCACTGCAGCAGTTTTGTCAACAGTATTTCATAGATGTTGCAGACAAAAAGTAAACCAAAGCTATTCTTTAATTCACATACTATTTACCCAACTCATTTCCTTAGGATCTACTGTTGAGTTTCAGCTGGTGTCAAAGTTGGTTGCAAGCAAGATACTGCAAGAAAAATAACGCCACGGATGGCGTACGATAACTACTATGTTTATATGCCATCACTGACAGATTCACAGACTTGGGATTAATTCTCCATCACAACCAAAAAAATATGAGTCAGCAACAGCAACATACGGGAAAATTTCCTACGCTACGCTATAACTGCAAACCTGTCGTTCCATGGAACTTGGTGGTGTATTGCATCGAATAATGAAAAGCAGGAACAAATTCACACGTTCTACTATTTTTCAATTCCCACCATTGTGGTGTGCCATGCTCAAGGACGGAGTGACGGCAGGCACCTACACAGCGATACGTGAATAAGTTAGAAACATTATAAAACATCCCTGTCAGCCTTTGTAATGATCAGCAGACCATATCGTTATCACAGTCCCTCGGGCCAGCTAACAGTTACTCACCTTCACTAGGATGTACCGCTCAGCATCAGGTACTTGTCAAAGTGCCCTCGGGCTTTTGGGTCCACCATTCGACAGTCCACGGGCCGTCCAATACACCACTGCACCAGGACGCCTCAGATAACCACAACCACCTTCCGCCTCGCCACTGAGGTTGAGGCAGTCTGAGCTATGGATGGGCCGGGTTGCAGTCCAGCGTATACCTGTACTTACCTGAACGGAGAGAGTATCGTACTGCACTCGCCATGATACCTGCCTTACATGAGATCATATTTGGTTTAGAAAATATAAATGCTTTAATATGTCCATAATGAACGTGTAGTCAATTTTCCTTGTAACTATTTTGTATTGCTCCTGCATCTGCATTAAACCCCAATTTTCTGTCAGGGTAGATCGACTGTGTGGCATGGAACCTAATTTTGTCATTAGTTCTTATTCAGGCTGACTTCATCGCTTAGTTATGCTAGTGGGAAAAAAAAAAAAAAAAAAAAAAAAAAAAAAAAAAAATATATATATATATATATATATATTTATATTTTTATATATATTGATATATAAAACTAGCTCTGTTATTTAATGCCTCTATCATATCGTGACCGTCAAATTTCAGTAAGTCATGGGTTTTGTATTTGTTAGAAAAGAATAACTATTTCTGATGCATACCTAGCTGAAGGTATTATACAGTTTTATTTGCAGTATCTATGTGTATCTGTTTCTTAATCCTCAAAGGGGTGGCCACAAACAAATCGCCTTCATGTAACCATATCCTCCGTCACGAGGCTGTCCTCTTTGCAACTCCATTTCCCCATATGCCTCCACCCCTCTCCTCCATCATCCTCGGTCTCCCCCAGCCCCTTCCCCTCCACCTCACTCACATACACTCTCATAGTCAGTCTCTCGCTTTCAGTTCTCCCTGCGTGGCCAGCCCATCTCAAGATGCTTCTCCCAATGTTTTCTAAGACATCCATATTGCGTGTTACAGTTGTGGACATAAATATTGGTTCATCTGAATCGAGTATATTACACCAGCTCATTAAAAAACTGCAATATATTTATTTTTAATTTGTAAAGCATTATACTTACAGAAAACAAAAAGCCTTTGATTTGCCTTACTGGTAACATCCGATAACTGGAGGTTGGCATATTATTTTTGAACTATAAAGAAAGCCTCCACAACTTACTTCAGCCGAAATTCACTTAAGAGTGTTAAGAAATGTTCAGCTTGGGCTGTAAAAAAGTATCCCTCACCATTTGGGGAGATCTCTGTGGGCTACTATCGCCATTTGGGGAGATCTCTGACAGCATTAAGGTGTGAAATGTTACTAGTTTGTGTCAAAATTCGCACCGGGCGAGCTCGGACACGTTCCACATCTTCAGTGTGGACGTCATTTCCTAGTATATACAATAAAGATTAAGAAAGGAAGGAAGGATGGAAGGAAGAAAGGAAATGAAAAGCGAAAAACAAAGAAGAAGGATAGATGGACAGAAAAAGAGAGAGCAAAAAAAGAAAGGAAGGAAGGAAGGAAATACATGAAAGAAAAAATAGCTTGGTCGTATATTGTCAATGTTTACTTTGTTATTCACTCTGACTTCAATGTGTAGTACGTGTGACAGTCAAGCAAAAGATATGAACACAATAAAAAAGTAGCCATATGTACAACTTCAGCTATATATATATATATATATATATATATATATATATATATATATATATATATATATATATATATATATATATATATATATATATATATATATATATATATATATATATATATATTTATATATATATCATCAGCCGTTTGAGTATCCACTGCAGGACCGGCCTATCCCAACCAAGTGGGGACGATACAGCCAATGTATCTCTACCAAGTGGCTTAGGCTGTCTGGCTGAGATTGTATGTAGGGTGAGAAGTGTTTGTAAGTGTAATAGTAGTGTTGGAGTGGCTTTGGATGTGTGTGTAGTCTGTGAACCACGTGTAATCGGCCCGCGCAAGCCGACTGGGTGCAAGCATACTTTATAGTAAGCTACACTGGTTCAGCCACAGCACCCCTTGTGTCCGCCAATGCAGTACGTGGTCGGGTGAACACTCCCAAAGTTTATTACCCTGGCGGGGCGTGAACCCTGGCTCACCCGTGTATGAAACCCACCCTCTACCACTGCACCATAAAGGCTCCATATATATATATATATATATATATATATATATATATATATATATATATGATATCACGTGAGTAGCTAGTTTTACTAACTTCCGCTTTGTGGTTAGCATACAGGAGGCTTTGTAAGGACTCTACAAGGACTCTTAGGACTCTTCATAAGGACATCGTAAAGGACTCTTAAAAAGCACTCTTCGTAAGGACTCTTCATAATAACTCTTCGTAAGAACTGGTCATAAGGACTCTTCCTAAGGACTCTTCCTAAGGACTCTCCATAAGGACTTTTCGTAATGACTCTTCATAAAAAAATTTTCCTCAGTGCCTAAGGTTTGTGTGTGTTGGATTTTGCCGGAAGGATGGCCTAATTAGCGCACCGCCTTCTGCCTATCGGCTCATAGTTGCGAAGCTCATAGGCAAGTTCATGAACACATATAGACAAGTAATCTTATACACAAGTTAAAATCAATAAAGTTAATGAACACGACAGCAACTGAGTGAGGACAGAGTGGGATAAGAATACTAATTTAAGGTTGCATTCCCGTCAGGTATACTTCCTATAACACCTCTTCCCTACCGATTTATTTCTGCATTTGACACGTTGATAGTATTTTTGTGTAATTTATACCGAGTATGCTAATAGCAGAATAATATCAATACCATACATGAGAAGACTGAGGAGAATTACTCGAAATAAATCGCTAAAAGATAGGATGACCGTAGTGTGTGTGTGAGTGCGAAGTAGGGATCCTAAATGGTGGTGGAGATGTTGAGTTGGTGGGGTGCTAAGTGGGGATGTAGTGGGGGTGGAGGGGTGGGTGGGGGGTGGGGGTGCTAAGTTTGGATGTGGGTAGAGGTGCATGGGATGGGTGTCGGTGTGGGTACAAGTGAGGGGTGTGAGTTGGGGAGCAAAGTGGATGTGGATGTGGGTGCTAGGAGCGAGTGTGCGTGTGCTAAGTGTGGGTTTGATTGGATGTGTTAGGGATGGATGTGGATGTGGGTGGAGATTCAAGGGGCAGATGTGGGGGTGGGTGGGTGTGGATAATAGTGGGGGTGGGAGATATGGCTGCCTACCTAGCTGTCACTTCCTGTTTCTCTGTCTCAATCTGGGTCGTTCCTCGTCGTAGTCTTAGTCGTCGTCATAGTCGTCGTCTTCCTCCTATCCGCTCGTCCTCTGCTGGCCACGGGTAGGCAAACACAGGGACTAAAATTAGGTTAGTCTGGGATGAAAATGAGTTAGTTGTGAGAATATCTTAGTGTTAACACACACACACACACACACACACACACACACACACACACACACACACACACGTATAACTTGTGTGTGTGTGTGTGTGTGTGTGTGCAGCAAGTAGAGGAGTGAAGGGTGCATGTAAGAAAACCATTGTCCTTGAGCTTGGTAACCGCAGTGGGGAGGCGTTGCTACTGTGTTATGTGTCGTAATCACCTACACCACCACTGTGACATACGTGGCCGTGTGTGTGTGTGTGTGTGTGTGTGTGTGTGTGTGTGTGTGTTAGCTAAGACCATCAACTTCACCCCGACTACGCCACTCATACATTTATCTCGCTGCCACTCGATCATTTTATTTAGCTTAGAAGAGACCCCTAGCAGAGAAAATGTTAACTCACTCTCTCTCTCTCTCTCTCTCTCTCTCTCTGGCTGCAGAGGGTACAGTAGGGTTGCAGAGGGTACAGTGGGGTTGCAAAGGGTACAGTAGGGTTGCAGAGAGTGCAGGAGGGTTGCAAAGGGTACAGTGGGGTTGCAGATGGTACAAAGTCAACTCACCAGGTATTGCAATGGGGGTGGAGGGTTGCAGAGGGTACAAGGGCTGTCACATCCACACGAGAAACATCGGTGGTAGGCTGCCTTCCACCCAGCCTCCACCTGAGCGCCGACAGCTGGTGCAACGACCGCCTGTGGTGCCGACATTCCACCTTGATGTTCCGTAGAGAGAACACTGATCCGTCCGACTGGGGGATAAGGCTGACTCTAGGGTTATGGATGTTTGAGAGAGAGAGAGAGAGAGAGAGAGAGAGAGAGAGAGAGAGAGAGAGAGAGAGAGAGGCTTAGAATTAACACCTATCAGCTCCACGAGGATCATTAAGGAGTCATTTTCAAGTCACCACCTTTCACCAGCATACAACACGCAACAATCAGACATACATCCAGCTCCCTAACTGTACTTCTGGGAGAACAGGTAATGGGCAAAGAAGGCACACGTCATCAGGTCTGTAACTTTGGCCTTTGATCCTGTGCCGGGTTATTGATACAAAATCTATCTATCTATCTATCTATTGCCAGACGCCTCAATCCCGTTTGGGGTGGCCACAAACAAATCGCCTCCAAGTCGCCCTGTCCCCCGCCATTTCACTGCCCTGCTCCCAACTCACACCCCCCTCTCTCATATACCTCTCCACCCCATCCCTCCATCTCAAACAAAACTACTGCATTTTTTCAGATTAGCGCAGTTGCGCCTCTGGGTACTCATTTTATCATCTGCCACCACCAGGATTCGAACCCTGGCTGTGTAAGACCGGCAGTCTCGTAGCCAGCCAGCGACCCTATCTTCTCGGTTACCGCAGCTTTGAGTAGGGACGCAGGGGAAAACAAACTGTGTCCTAGAGTTCAACCAGTCCTGATCGAACTCACTGTTTTTCCAGTTACAGGTTTGATGTGTTAATCATTTCACACCACCTGCTTTACTAGGAAATAAAACGATTGTGAGTAATAATGTGATGTGGAGGTGGTGGGGATGGGGAGGGGGTGTGAGGGGGAGGGAGAGCTGGGAGAAGGGAAGTCACGTGGAGGTAAGGGTGTCCTCTACACTAGGGAGCGTATGTATAAAAGATCCTAACCCCTTCACATGATAAACAAACCCCCATAACAGTCAGCTAGTACCAAACATCCTTTTCTTTTTCAAAGTTTTTCGCCTAATATTGCCTCTTATTTAATTCTGAAGCATCTGGTAGCCGTATGAGACAACATAAAAGTATAAAGAAGCAATTATGAACGCACCTAAAGCGCAGGATTCTTTATAAATATGATATCTGTACCTAGCGGATAATGACGCTAGAGGCGGGCAGGGAGGAGACTGGAGAGCTCGGCGTAGAGCAAATTTTTCCTATTGCCAAACCGAGCACCAATTTTTGCGTTAGTAATCAAACTTCGAAAATGTCTTCAAACCATAACCATTTCTAACACAGTAATATCTAACGCAGCAAAGTGGTAGAAGACAATACTACGGCTTTTCACCATTTCCACAGCACATCTTCGTGACTAGGATCATATTCTAGCGTTAATATCCTGTTACAACTCGGTATTCCTTGAGATGGCAATTTTAGACCATGTTAGAGTAAATAGGGTATAACACGTGTTGCATGCGTACTGTACTGTTATGGTAAGCTAGAATGTAACACTACTTCAGTTATTACAACTATAATCTTTTCACCTTAACTTGGGCCAGAGTTTTACTCTTTTAAAGCATAATTCACGCAGGCCTGTGGAGGGAAAAGATATTACCACAGTTGTACATCGTTTCCACGGCTCCTCTTCGTTATGAGCATCACATTTTACTGTTTATATATTGTTATAACTGCATACTGAAAGGGAAAGGGGAATTGTACGCCAAGATGGAGTAAAAACACTATAATATCCCAGTCTTACTCACATTTCTTCCTGCTGTTACTGTTTTCTGCTGTAATTTTCATGTACCGTATCAGTACTGTTCCTAAATTACTTTCAACAACAACAATGATCGCAGCAGGATGTATCGTACGGCAGGCAGCGTGGTTCTGAAGGTGAAGCAGTAGCGCAGAGAGAGAGAGGGAGAGAGAGAGAGAGAGAGAGAGAGAGAGAGAGAGAGAGAGAGAGAGATGACTGAAGGAAGGTACGAATGAGAAAGGCAGAAAGTGAGAGAGAGAGAGAGAGAGAGAGAGAGAGAGAGAGAGAGAGAGAGAGGATGACTGAAGGAAGATACGAATGAGAAAGGTAGAAGAAAGTGAGAGAAAAATTAAGTAAAACGAGAGAGAGAGAGAGAGAGAGAGAGAGAGAGAGAGAGAGAGAGAGAGAGAGAGACAGAGACAGAGAGAGAGAGGACTGATCTAGGAAGGAACAAGTTTTGGACACAAAGCCAAAAGGAAGGGATTTTCCCCATTCACAAAGATGACGTCATTTTCCGGCTTATTCTTGCAGCCTCCAGACGATTTTATTCAGCTTTTGTGAACCTCCTGGTGGTGGGGGGGTTCATGAAGGCTGCATCAAACCCCTCCAGCTCGAATACTTAAGATGAATAATATAATCGGCGTGAAACAGTAGGAATAACTAAAGAGAAGGTGCCATCACTGAGGGGGCTGAGGCAGGAAGCAGGGACAAGGGTGTATTATCACTGCAGGAAGCTGACCCCATTCAGTGTTCTTTTATGGGAAGTTTTTGTCAGCACTGTTATTATTAGTCTAGGAAAGATCTAAACCGTTGCCATTCGCATACCTGTTGAGCTACAGCCTCCATTCTTTTCGCTGCCATAGTACTGGTTGGCCGCTTCATCTGACCAAATATCCTTCTGATCCGACTACCGGAACCTGGATTGGATCCGAAAAGAAAAAAAATAAATAAATAACCCTAAAGCTCACGAACCACGTAAGGTAGATGGCTGAATATTTTATGGCATATACCTGGGACGTGGCCAGGATGCCGTGCTTTTTATAGCTCAAATAGGATCATTATTCTCTGAGATCGCCCATCCTCCAATATTTTGGACTGCTCCAGAAGACACGGAAGTCACCAGATTTTACATGAAAGAATAAAGCTAGAGCACCAAACTTAGTGGACTTATAGACTGTGATGACCTAAGGTGACGTGCATAAGATCAGTAACCTTGACCTCAAAGTCCCTTTATAGCTCGGCTTGTAGAAGGCATTGGCTATAGGAAGTTTTTCTTTATCAAAATTGTTCTTGGACAATTTAACGGCGCTCTAGTTTTCATTTTTATTTTCTCTCTTTCCTTTATTTTTCCTTTTTTTTTTCTTACCGATGTTTGTGCCTTAAATTCCTCCACACGGTTACGATGTATTTTAGTTGATTCTTGCTATTATCTAGGGATTTTATTGTTTAAAATCTCATTGTAGTAGTAGTAGTAGTAGTAGTAGTAGTTGTAGTAGCAGCAGCAGTAGCAGTTGTGGTAGTAGTGGGAGGAGGAGGAGGAAAAGGAGTTGCTGTTGTTGTTGTGTTCTCCGGCTCATCTGAATGTAAACCTATGAAATACGAGTTGAACCTCACTCCCACAGTCCACCATTATCCTTTCAGGCAGCGGGGAGGGAGCTGAGGGACACAGGCATAGACGAGCAGTGGAACCACCCACATAATATCGGAGCCACCACGTGAAGGCGCCCCTCTCCAACGTCATACGGGGACAGGTAAGGGAGGGTCATTCTGGGATCCACCTTTCGGGTTTTCCCCAATCTGGAAGTAGCAGGTGGCAGGGGGGGCTGAGTCACACCTCTTCCTTAGCGATTTATTTGGCATATTATACCTTAACTCTCTCTCCTGTATCATGTCACTTTACTACAAAACGATGTGAAAATGTACCGTGCTGAATGAATCGCAAAGGGAGAGGTCCTAAGTAATCTCCAAGGCTACTGAGAATGGGAAGGTCACCCTCATACCTGACAACCTGCGAGATACAGGTTGTTCACAGGAGTCACGCAACACAGCAACACAATACAACAACACAGCACAGCAACTCAACAACATAACACGGCAACACAACGCACCAACACAACACAACACAACGTAGCAACTCAACAACACAAACACAACACAGCAACTCAACGCAGCAACACAACCCACCTACACAGCCAACTCGGTACAGGTGTTGCCAATGGGTGTATGCAAGTGTTGTCTGATGCTCTTCTTTCCCTTCACCTTGCTTTTGCGTGCATGTGACAGGAGACAGGCTGTGTGACCGTCCAACCCTGCAGTGTGATGCAATAAGTTTTGAATTCACACCTGTAGCATAAGACACCTTTTGAATTCACACCTGCAACATGATACAACATTTGAATTCACACCTGCAACATGATGCAACGTTTGAATTCACACCTGCAACATGATGCAACTTTTGAATTCAAACCTGCAACATGATGCAACATTTGAATTCACACCTGCAACATGATGCAACTTTTGAATTCATTGACCTGGATTCCTTTTTGTCAGTAACAGACGAAAGCACTTAACATGATGTACAATGTGTGGAAGAATGAATGCAGCGAAACACACACACACACACACACAAACAGGTTCGACTCTCTTTCTCTCTCTCTCTCTCTCTCTCTCTCACACACACACACACACACACACACACACACACACACACACACACACACACACACACACAAACAGGTTCGACTCTCTCTCTCTCTCTCTCTCTCACACACACACACACACACACACACACACACACACACACACACACACACACACACACACACACACCTATTAGTTGTCTGGATAGTGCCTGTCTGTCCAGCACCATAAGCGGGGCCTGTGTGACCACGTGAAGGCGCCCTCCTAACTTCAGCAGTCTCTCTCGAGGTGCCACAGTCTCCCTGGCACGCCTCTGATCAACATGGGAAAGGAAGAGAAAGAGAGAGGGGTTATCATTATCATCATCATCAATATTAGCATCCTCCTCCTCCTTCTCCTTCTTCTCCTTCTCCTCCTCCTCCTCACCATCATCATCATTTTGTTATTTCCGTCATCATCAGCATTTCCTCATCACCATTAACAATATCCTCCTTCCTCTCAACTACATTATCATCATCATCATCAACCTCCTCCTTGTATGTGTGTGTGTGTGTGTGTGTGTGTGTGTGTGTGTGTCTAATATAGAGGATTTCTTAACTAATGTTTATGTACCTATATTAGAAGACCCAATTTCTCCTAATGAGGTTCATGAACAGGTAAAAGTATTGACGTCTGAGGAAGCAAGTGGACCCGACGGGATACCACAAGGTGTTAGGAAAATGTTGCCAATGCAGTGGATGTTGTATGTTACATGTATCTCTAATTCTGTATTTGTGTTTGAAATTATCCTCAAAGTTGGACCAGAGCTAAATTATGTACAATATATAAAAAGGGTAGCAAAGCAGATATAATGAACTATAGGGGGATAAATGTTATAAAGAGTATGGCAAAATTATATGACATGGTGTTGTGTTCGAGACTTGCTTGTGGTTTAAGGCATGTAGAGAGCAGGCCGGAGCGCAAAGGGGCAGAGGGTGTCTCGAGCAAATCGTTTGCCTGCGCTTGTTATGTGATTTGGCTAGGAAAAAGAAGTTTATTCTTTCTGTAACTTTTATTGATTTCAAGCAAGCCTACGACAGAGTTCCCAGACATGTTCTGTTTCGTGTGCTTCGGCGATTAGGGTGTGGATCAGTGCTGTTGTCGGCTCTGGTTGCGATGTACTGTGTAACAGGATAGGAACCGCCTTGGTGGGTACCGTATTGCATTGGGGATGAGACAGGGTTCTCCTACGTCATGTATGTTATTTGTTATTTTTGTTGATGAATTAATACGTATGATTAAGAGAAACAGTTGTTATGATGGGTTCTTGAAGTGGTTACATATTCTGGTTTTGATGGATGATGCAGTACTGTTGTCTACGTCACGTAAAAACATGTTGAATAAATTATCACTATTACAGTTATACTGTCAAGAGTATGGCATGATAATTAATCAGTCCATAACGAAAGTTTTTGTGATAAATGGCAGCAGAGATGACGTTCTTCCGTTGGTGGTGGATGGTTTAGTCGTTGAGGCATGCGAATTTTATATGGTACGTACCTTGGGTCGCCGTTTACCTGCGACGGATCGGCGTCCTCTGCTGTCAAGTTACATGCCAAGTTAAAAATGTCACATAAATTTGTTTTATTTATCGAGAAGAATAATGATGTACCTTTGTTGTAAAAAAACGCGCTTTTGATGCTGCATTAATTTCGTCACTTTTGTATGGTGCTGAGTCATGGATTGGAGCCAATTTGAAACCGATGACTAAACTTTATAACTGGTGTTTAAAGCAGTTGCTGGGTATGAGACGAGCAACTTGCAATGATGTATGTTACGTAGAATCAGGTTACCCTCCTTTGTCAACTATGGTTCGTTCTAGACAGCATAGTTTTTTTTCGCAAGATGTGGTAGGAGAGAGCAATGTATGATGACGACCCATTATATGAAATTAGTTAGGGATATGGGCATTGATACTGGTAGGATAATGACAGAGTTTTTGGATGAGGATATACCGAATAATAATGACTGTCAGAAGATAACAACTACAGTAGAATCACGGATGGGACGTCATCAAGAACAACAAAATATTTTAGTTTGAAGCCGATGATGCTGTTCATAGTATTTATACTGCGAGACATACTATTGATGAAAAGCATTGGTTATCATTTACCAAATTCATAACAGGTAGTCATCGGTTAGTGTGTGAGACAGGGAGGTGGAATAGGAGAGGTCGAGGCTGTTTGTCTCCTGAAGAGCGGCTGTGTTTGTGTCGTGAGATACAGACAGAGAAGCATGTAGTAGAAGAGTGTACGTTGACCCAGAATGTTAGAGAAACATATCAGTTCAATACCATGGATCAGTTGTTCTCTAATCAATTTGTACCAGAGATGACCTGTAAAATAATACACAATATCTTGAATGTTTACTACTGACTACCACTATAAATGATCGTTGTTTGCTGGACTACAGTCTAAAGGTATTGCTCATGTGATATTTATATTTATGTTATGTACTGCTGTGGTCAATAGATTATCTATCTATCTATCTATCTATGTGTGTGTGTGTGTGTGTGTGTGTGTGTGTGTGTGTGTGTGTGTGTGTATTACTAAACCGGGATCTTCTTGTAGTCGTAAGGTCTGTATGATCAGTGTATCTGTGTGGCTTACATCTCGCCAATATGATCACAAAGAACGCATACTTTCACCTCTCCAATACGTATTTATTTTTTTACTCTAACTTGGTCTAAAATTGCCATCTCAGCGTCTTGAATGTTGGAACAAAACTTTAAAATATGATGCTAGTCACGAAAAAGTGCCATGGAAAGGATGTGGAGCCGTAATACTTTTCTTTTCATTTTTTTCTGCCACTGAACAACGGGAAATAAGCTGCCAAGTTAAGGGGAAAAGAGTATAGGTATTCACGATCACCAAGAGTATTGGGGAACTTCACTGATGCTATAGAAAGTTATCTTTTCGGATAATAATCAGCAGTGATACCAAGCATGTAAAAAAAAAATCGTTTGCTCTATTATAACATTTTTTATCCATATATATTAATTGGTGGTTAAATTACGCAAGAAATAAAACTACAGTCTGTTTGTTTTCACCTAAATGAACTGGACCATTCCCACAACTCAAACAGTAAGTAGTGTTTGCATGAAGATCGATGGGCTTTAGTTATGAGGCACGAATGAGTCTCCTTGGTTACCAGTCAATTCGACCTTCTAATTTGACTACATCTGGCCATCAACTAAGCTGAAAGGGGTTACGGATCTTCGTCAGGTCAGAAAAGACAGGGGGGGGGGGATATAATTGCCTTACGCGCAAGGAATGAGTCTCCTTGGTTACTAGTCAGTTCGACCCTCTAATCTGACTAAATCTGGCCATCAATGTGTTATAGTTACCTGTTTACACTACAGTCCATCCACTTTATCTTGGCGGAGATTTTTGTCCCTTGGCACCCTATTTCCCCTTGCCCAATGGCAGCACAAGCCATTACTACGGCCCCGTATCCTTTCCATAGCACTTTTTCGTGATTAGCGCCAAATTTTAGTGTCAATCTCTTGTCATAGCTTATTATTCAAGAGACAGATGGCAGTTTTTCGCCCAGGTAAAGTGAACAGAGCATAGGGGAACACCAGCGGCAGCCTTAACCTATCCTAACTCTCAAGATGATGACGCATAACGTACATGTTCGTTACTGCTCCCTCAGTGTTCGTGTCGGCTTAACTTTATACACGAATGCTTGACTGCGCATATTCTAGGGATCCTGCTTGGTTGCGTGTTTGACTGCTAGTTACTTCTGCCTGGACGAGTGTTTGCCTGATAAGATGCTTGTAAGTATGACAACTGGGGGAAATGTTTGTATATATTTTATCATACCTCCCTGCCTAACTGCTGTGCTGAGTATGTTTCTGCTTACCTGGCTGCTGCCTATATTCTTGCCTCTTTGAAAATATATATACAGTCAAGTCAAGAGAGTCTGGATAACCAACTTGACTTTACCAACTGAACATTACCAACTTCACTTTACCAAATCAGCATTACCAACATGACTTTACCAACTGATCATCCGGGTGGGATATTGAGAACCAGCTGCTGCTCTTAACTGGGTGGCAGAGGGTTGAGTTGCTGACCCTAACCGCTGCCCTTAACTGGGTGACAGAGGGTGGGTAAAACTGCTGCCCTTAACTGGATGGTAGAGGTGGAACTTGCTGACCCTACCTGCTGCCCTTAACTGGGTGACAGAAAGTGGGTAAAACTGCTGCCCTTAACTGGGTGACAGAGGGTGGGTCAAACTGCTGCCCTTAACTGGGTGACAGAGGGTGGGTCAAACTGCTGTCCTTAACTGGGTGACAGAGGGTGGGTCAAACTGCTGCCCTTAACTGGGTGACAGAGGGTGGGAGAAACTATCTATCTATCTATTGCCAGACGCCTCATTCCCGTTTGGGGTGGCCACAAACAAATCGCCTCCAAGTCGCCCTGTCCCCCGCCATTTCACTGCCCTGCTCCCAACTCACACCCCCCTCTCTCATATACCTCTCCACCCCATCCCTCCATCTCATCCTCGGCCTCCCCCTCCCTCTTGCCCCCTCCACCTCACTCACATACACTCTCTTCATCAGTCTTTCACCCTCCGTCCTCTCCACATGGCCAAACCACCTCAGTGTGTTCCTCATAACGTTTCCTATCACAACCACATCCACACCACAACGCTCCTGTATATCCTCATTCGTCAGCCTGTCTCTCCATGTGACTCCACAGGCTCCTCTTAAAAAACTCATTTCCACTGCTCTCACTCTTGACTTGTGTCCTTCCAACAACGTCCAAGCTTCACTTCAATCGTTAGAGTTGGTATCACAATACTGTCATGTAGTAACTTTTTCACTTCCATGCTCACTTCCCCGTTTCTTATCACTGCTTTCAAAGAACCAGCAATCTTTCTTCCCTACTGTACCCTTTCAAGCATTTCACCCTCTAAACCTCCATCCTTACTCATCACACTACCCAAGTACTTAAACGTACCCACATTTTCCAATTCCTCACCATCCAACCTCGCTGTACATTCACTGACTTCACTCCTCTCAAAGACCATCACTTTACTCTTACCTACATTCACCTTTAGATTCCGGTTCTTACACACTCTCCCAAACTCATCCACCAAGCCTTGCAGCTCCCCTTCGTCTTCACTCAACAACACAGTATCATCTGCTCTTAATTGGATGCCAGAGGGTGAGGCAAACTGCTGCCCTTAACTGGGTGAAAGAGGGTGAGGCAAACTGCTGCCCGTAACTGGGTGACAGAGGGTAGAACTTGCTGACCCTACCTGCTGCCCTTAACTGGGTGGCAGAGGGTGGGACTTACTTGACCGGACTTGACTTACCAGGACTTGAGACCTGTTCATGAGGTCGAAAATCCACCCGTCCTAGCATTTTTCGTAATCGAGCAAGAACCGCGCCAAAAGTATCTGAGAATATTCCCCGAGGCAAAATTTCCCCATCCAACATCCCTAAAGTGGTGAAAATGGACTCATTTTGCACAAATTTCCGGGCACCAGAACGCCGCTTCTCGACGTACAGGTTGAGAACATGACGTGTCATCATCTGTGTGGTGAAGAAATCCAAAGAAAATACCTCCTTTTTTTTTTTTTTTTTTAAGAATAAATAACCAAAAGATAAATCAGAAAGCTCTATCTGGCATATCATGTATGGTGAGGGCGGTGACCGGTGAGACCATGATCGTGACAGTCGCCTCAGACTCTACTGCCCAGTGCCATCCCGCACCTGAATGAGACTCCAGGTGCCTTTCACGCACCTCGCTCCCATTCACCGCTTTCGGCACCTTTTTCCGTATTATTTTCAAACATTCAATCATTTCAAGATGCCGAGGAGGAAGCAATGGATCAAGAAGACCGCCAGAATTCGCATAAGAGAGAATCTTTTATCGCCCCCGAAGTGAGTGCAGAGGCATGCATCACCTGCGACCACAAGGCCAGCCGACACACTCCCACATTCATCGCAGCCATCTACCTCACAGCCTTTTACCTCACAGGCAACCTCGCCACAGCATTCTGCCTCACAATCGACCTCACCACAGCCTTCTACTTCACAGTCAACCTCACCACAGCATTCTACCTCTCACTCAACGTCACCAAAGCCTTCTACCTCACACTCAACCTCGCCAAAGCCATCCACAGGTGCTGAAGCGTCGCCCACTTCGACATTTTATCCAACGTCAGCAGATCTTCAAGGATTTTTTCAACCTGCTGAAGTTGACGACAGGGAGAGGTTGATTGCTGATGTTACCTGGCAGCTTCTAGGCAACTCATCCTGACGACACGAGTGGAGTGGCGCTTCATGATACCCTTTTAGTATTTTACTGGTAGAATATCTGGGGTTAATATTTTGTAAGATTTATTGAGTTTGGGGTTTAGCCAGTAAGAGGGGACCAGGTGCCAGAGTTATAACCATCAAATTGCAACATTATTTGTTTGTAAATCACTTCTAAAACTTTGAATGCTATTTTTCGAAATTTAACTTTTTCACCTTTAGAGCTCTATGACTAGAAAACTATTAGGTCTACAATATTGGTTGACGTCTCGTGGGAAAGAGCGTGGAATGTAGACTAACTTATTTGAAAATAAATTCCCTACCTGTCTTAGTTTAAAAGTTATGGACTTCTGAGGACAAAAATAGTCAAAAGGGGTCATCGACATTTAGAGGGTCAAAACTTCAAAACCTGAACAGATATAACAATTATTTTCTATATTTATTATCTACGTTTCAACCCCTTTCAACGAGACCCGAACCAATATTGTAGGTCTAATAGTCTTGGAGAAGTAGGCTAGAAAAAAAGGGGGGAGGTTGAAAATTAGGGACGAAACCTAATTTTCTGCTCTAATTCAAATACCAACTGACCGATTTTCAATTACAAGCGCTCAAAAGTCATCGTTTTTGTCCCCTATATTGTGTTAAATTTTCATTGTGCTAGCTCTGTCAATAACGAAAACGTCGTCTGAACAGGTATATCCCCTTATGGACTGGACTTAACTGAACTTGACTGGACTAGACCGATTTAACATGACTAAACAATGGCCCATACCATAGCCCAAACACCATGCACAACAATAGCCCATACCATAGCCCAAACACCATGCACAACAATAGCCCAAACACCATGCACAGCAACAGTCTATAACACTTAATCACCACAGAACGAGGAAGGACTGTGAGGAGAAGATGCCACCTGGGGTCCGGAACCTGGGTGTGTCAAGGGGCTATCACACGGGAGACTCGTGGACGTCCAAACTGACCGTGGACGTCCAAATTCGCCCCCGCGGGAGGGTCATGGACGTCCACGGATGGAAGGCCGCCTGACCCATTCGTGGACGTCCACGGTGACCGTGGACGTCCACGACTCGGTAGTCTCCTTCTTCTCTATGGAGTTTACAAGTAGCTGTGTAATATTTCTATTTGTCACAAAAAATTGTAAGATGCACCAAAATGTGTTAATTATGATGGAATGTCGAATGTTGTTTACAAGAGAGGCCCGCGCACGTTTATTTCTGTTTGTCATAGAAACTTTTCATATATACCAAAATGTAAATATGATGGAATGTGGATTGATTGTTTCCAAGAGAGGCCCACGCACGTTCGAAAGGCATACTCGGGAAGAAAGCACTACTGTGCAGATTTCTATACTGGGTGCTTTCTTCACTCCGTGGGAGCCATTCTCTCATCCACAATGCCCTCCTTCTCCCCCTCCTTTGTCTTCTTGCAGAGGCTTCTTCCTCATCCTGCAGGGTTAGGACTGCAGCACCCATTGCAAAAGTTACAATCTGGTTCATGTCCATTGTTGTTGCTGATAAACACGTCGTCTGCTAGGGAGTTGAAAGTGACCTCCCAGTCGCGTGGGGTGAACTCGATAAAGAAGGTGGCCGTCGACGTCCACCGTGTGATAGGGTATGGACGTCCAAGCTCGGTTTGGACGTCCGTTTTGTGCTGCACAAATTGTTCACGGGTCCCCGTGTGATACCCGCTTCAGTATCCCAGGGTAGTCCGTATCTCAGGGCAGTCCTTATCCCAGCGCAGTCCGTAACTCAGGAAGTGGGGACTTGTTCACATATTACCACAACCATAACATTCACCACATTTTACTGCACAATGTAGTCGGGACTCTTATGGCAAACACAGTAGATGTGGCAACAATATCGAGTTTTGATAGATGTGGCACTACGTGTTTGGATACGTAGGAAGTCCAAGAATGGGTATAAAACACCCTCCATGATAGGTGGTCAGAGGTGACTGCTGCTGTGTATAATACTGTTTTTCTCAAATCCTACACAACCTTTATTAATGTAAGTGTTAGACCATATTAAACATGAAAAGAAAAAACCCGTATCATTAATTTGCAATAAAAAGCAATTTGTACTATGGTGGCCTAATAGGAAAATAGTCTGTTGTCAAAATGATAATGATTTGGCACATCTGAGTTCGTAACCCAGACGAGAGTTGCACACAATGAATATATGATGCAGCATGATATCATATTTACATGGACACTCTGATGTCTAGTACCCATGTATAAAATCACCTACTAATTCACAAGTCAGTAATTCCCCGGAGAAGCTTCATTTCGTCCGGAACCATTTACCAGCTATTCGTGTCAGGTGGCATGAAGCGAATGAGAATGGATATTTAATGCACACGTCATTTAGGATTAAGAAACGCAATTATCATAACCTATATATATATATATATATATATATATATATATATATATATATATATATATATATATATATATATATATATATATATATATATATATATATTAATACCCGACACAAAATGTTTCCTCTTGGTTTTAAAATTACGTTTATCATGCAAAAGACTGATCATTAACGAGCGACGATTACTATTGATGTAACAGAGTAACGATACAAAACATCAAGGTGCTTCTTTTTGTAACAGACAAATTTTCAGTTGGAATTATGCATCCCAGAACAGTTTGTTCACAAAACATTAAGAAATGAAAACACTGAAAGCTGATAACACACACACACACACACACACACACACACACACACACACACACACACACACACACACCTTTAGAGAGAGGCTGAATCTGTCCTCAGAGTTGCTTTAGCTTCCGGACTATAGGGGTTTCGCTCTATCGGTAATCTCATTACCACACGCTAATGCTGATGTTAGGCGTATATTTAGCCAAATGATCATTGTAAGGTCGAAGCCCACGAACAGAATGGGACTTGACTGATTTATTTTAATCATCTTCAAAGTAAGTGCTGATGCTCACTTAATTATTAATCGTAGAATTTACGCTACACCGCATTTTCCTACCATCGTTACTTTGATAATCATGCATTCGTCCTATATTATTTACTTATAGCTGTTTTCATTGTTAACTTTAACGTGTTCTTTATATTTAGTTTAGCGACTTCTAGCGACTTTTAGAAACCGACCTAGCAGCTTTCATTTAGCACGAATTGGCAACTCTGTAATTTAGTGGTTTAATAATTACATTATAGTTATTATCAGCTCCAATGGCGAAGCTGATATTGTTTTCAATTTGTCCGTCTGTCAGTCTGTCCGTCTGTCCGTATGTCCGTGTTTCTGTTAGCACGATAACTTCGCAACTGCTCAAGATATCATCACAAAATTGTACAGGTGTAGTAGGGGGAAAAAAACAAAACAATTATGAGCAACAAATTGGTGGAAGTAGGTCAAGGCCTGTTTGTTGCCACGATAACTTCGAAACCGCTCAAGATATCATCACAAAATTTAACAGCTGTATAGTAGGGATGAAAGTCTACGAGGTCGAAATTGGTGAAAGTAGGTCAGGGTCTGTGTGTCTGTTACCACGATAACTTCGCAACAGCTCAAGATATCATAACAAACTTGTACAGGTGCGTAGTAAGGAGAAAAAAATCAATCACGAGTTAGAAATTGATGAATGCAGGTTAAGGTTTATTTGTGTGTTACCAAGATAACTTCGCAACCTCTCAAGATATCATCACAAAATTTTACAGGCGTGTAGCAGGGATGTAAATCTACGAGGTCGAAATTGATGAAAGTAGGTCAAGGTCAGTGTTTGTTACCACGATAGCTTCGCAACCGCTCAAGATATCATAAAAAAATATTACAGGTGTGTAGTAGGGATGAAAATCTCTTACGAGTTCGAAATTGGTGAAAGTAGGTCAAGGTCTGTATGTCTGTTACCATAATAACTTCGCAACCGCTCAAGAGATCATCACCAAATTTTTCAGGTGTGTAGTAGGATTTGAAAATCTAAGAATTCGAAATTGGTGAAAGTAGGTCAAGGTCAAGGTCATATTCCGAGCCTCGCTAGATATGTATTGGTTGTTCAACCGTACACCCATACTTTTAGGGAAGTACAGTAGTTTTGTACTGATAAAATATCAAGTAGTGACTTTTTTTTTTTTTTTTTTTTTATGTGCATAGCCATTAACAGGATTATTAGGAAAATTCTATTGTGTTCATAATTCCAAAGTATTTTCTTATATAAAACTGAGTATCCAAAACCGTTCTAAAACAGTGAATTATTTACATTTCTCTTACCTTAGAAGTACAAGTGTATTTCTAGTAATTCAGCTTCATTACAGCAAAGGAATCAAGTTTGTCTAATTTTCTTTACTTCTCACGTTCCTCGGCGGGTAAATGGTCCTAGGCTTAAGGCATGATATGTTTATCCGCCCTCAGATGATTCTGTTTGATGTAAGTCATAAAGAGTCAGACACGACCTACGTGTGTAACACACGCAGTGGAATAGCACAGCAACTTTTGTCCATCACTGTACACCGCTGCATCCAGTCATGATACCGTCACTGAGATCCGTGACTCTAACACCGACACCCACTTTACTCCTTCAGTACGCTGACGTTCTCATATTTAGTTCTTGCCATCTCATCACGATTTTTCTCAGGAGAGATTCTCTAGCGAGCGGCCTTACATGAAAATCTAATAACTACTTCAGTATTAAAGAATATATCACAAAAGCTGAATCCTACCTGATGGTGATGACTTAGTAGTGCCACTGGACTGTCAATCCATAAAGGTGTTCTTAAGCAGTCGTCTGTAGTTTGGTTCAATAATACAACTACACCTTTTTCACCTTAACGTTGCGCAGATTTTCCGTCCTTTTGCCTTTTTATTTCACGCAGCACAGTGGCAGAAAAAGACGATAATACAGCCCCACGTCCTTTCCATAACACTTCCTCATGACCAGCACCATACTCTTGCGATATTTAAACATTCAAAATGAAGAAACGGCAAATATACGCCGAGTTATAGTAAAAGAACTATAATCACCACTCTGAGAACATCCAACGGGTTATAAGTTATCAGGAATGTTTTTCACATTATTCAGTAGAAGTTCCCGTTGTGAGAATCTGTTTTGTACATACGGCTGAGATGGGTCGGTGACGCTTGCCGTCCAGTGAGTCAGAGGTCGTGCCTTGTGTCTGTTATTCTTTTTCCTGATCTCTCTTATTTTCTCTCAATCTATGGTCTGATGCCTTCGTCCAGTAAGAGGAGGCCACTTTCAGATTCCCTCCATGTCGTCCTTGCCATTGCCATTTGGTTCTCCTTGATCAAACTTACACCCCTTTCTCATATATCTCTCTACTCCAATATTCCGTCTCATCCTTTGTCTCCCCCTCCCCTTCTCCCTTTTCACGTCTCTCACATACTCTTCTAGCCAGTTTCTCTCTATTTTATTACTTATAATTCAGTTTATTGTGTCTGTACAACTTCGTCATAATAAGAAAGTCATTAGCACAACCAAATTCAGACCAAGAACATAAGAACATAAGAAGAGATGATAATTGCAGTAGGCTGGTTGGACCATGCTAGGCAGCTCGTAAGGGAGTAACTGAACAACTAGAATGAGATAAGGGTAACAAAGAAGAAGGCTCTCTCGCGCCCTCCGTCCTCCAAACCCTCCAGCCGAAGCCGGCAGGAAATAGTTAGAAAGAACACCACGCTGCATAGAAAAACTGGCATTGACAAACAAGCTCAGTTGTACCAGATAAATGCGAGATAAGGTTTCGCTAAAGTGAGCGAACTTACATGGGAAAACCCTTAAGCGTGACTGACTTGCCGAGCCGCTCCTTGAGAGGCTCCCGCATCTGAAAATTATCAGAGGAAGACGCGATACAAAGCCTGTGAAACCAGAGACAATACGGCTGAATGTTTAGACCAGCAATTCTCAAACTTTTTAGTGTGTGACCCTATTTGGAATATTTCAAGACTTTGCGACCCGCAGGGTAAAAAAGGAGAGAGAGAGAGAGAGAGAGAGAGAGAGAGAGAGAGAGAGAGAGAGAGAGAGAGAGAGAGAGAGTAATCAGTATATAGCCTATCGTAGTTATTATGAATATGCTAATCTTGTAATAAGGATAATTACAATTTCAATTAAGTAAATAAAATACACTGAAAGCATTAGGCCTATTCTATGTCCCCGCGACCCATCAAAATTCCTCTCGTGACCCACCTTTGGGTCGCGACCCATAGTTTGAGAGTCACTGGTTTAGACGCTGGCCAGTATTCTCGTTGGCCTGGGACACTTCTTAGCAATGGTGCCGACGAGGAGCCTACACGTGGTGGCACTGTGGACCCTGGTGGAGCAATGAAGCTGTGGTGTCCACCCGGGAGCCATACGTCCTCATATTTCTTTGCACCTCACCATGGGAAATGGACCTAACGAAGCGCCATCTACGAAAAGTGTAATGCTGTTTACTCAAATGGTGTGTTTACTGTATTGTTCCTGTTGGACAGCACCACAGAAGCCGATGCTTATTTATGGTCGAGAGGTCGCCTTGGCCAGACAGACTGGGGTAAAGGAATAAGAACACGAATGAAAGACAAGACTCATACATAGTTATAATAGGAACAGGTTTCGAATAATCCGATTACTTTTTGGTCACTCAGACCAGAATATCCTCTCAGGGCCGTGGACCATACAATATTACTTGAGAAATTGACACCCTATGGTATTACAGGGAAAGCACTTGACTGGTTCCGGAGTTATCTGGCTAAACGTAAACAATTTGTTTATTTTAATAATCAAACATCTTCCACTACTGAAATAACTGTAGGGGTGCCACAAGGCTCGATCTTAGGGCCTGTATTATTTTTAATCTACCTCAACGATATCACAAACGCAACAAAAAGGTTAAAACATGTACTATTTGCTGATGACAATACTTTCTACTTAAGCCACAGTAATATAAACACTCTTACAAATACCTTAACTGAAGAAATATCTAAGGTGGTACACTGGATTTCAGCCAATAAGCTAACATTAAATATAAATAAGACTTACTTTATTGTATTCCACAGACATAAGAAAATAAATCACAGTGTTCAAGTAGTTATCAATAATAACAGCATTAAAGAAGTAACAGAAGCCAAATTTTTGGGTATAGTATTAGACAATAAATTACTGTGGAATAAGCATATCATCCAAATTAGAAATAAAGTATTAAGGTACTGTGGCATTATATATCAAACAAGGAATAAATTAAACAAACAGTCAATGATTTTGATATACTATTCATTAGTGTATACTCATTTAGTATATTGTCATGCAGTGTGGGGAGCGGCAAGTAAAACAGCTCTGAAACCTTTAGAAACAGCTCAGAAGCAAATCATAAGGGCAATCGAACGAGTAGGCCGCTACGAGCATACGAATGATATATTTTATAATAATAACATACTTAAGATGAAAGAAATCAATGAACTGGTATGTGCAGTATATGTGTATAAATGCATTAATAGACTTGTTTACAATAACTCATTCTTTGTACCCACTCCACCTACAAGATACCATTATAGAAATACAGAACGTTTAGTTGTACCTTTCATGCCGTCTTTACAATCTCAGAGTAATATTAGGTATCATGGTGCAAAAATATTCAATTCCCTGCCAGACGACATAGTAAAAAAAACTACTGTAGATAACTTTAAAAGCAGTCTAAAAAAGTACCTCATAAAATCATATGTAGCTCATAGTCCCGTACAACATTCTCAACAATAATTAGTTATCAAAAGCCAGTAAATAAAATTAATATAGCTGACAATCAACATAACAAAACTTGAAACTATATATGTTTATATATGTATATATGCGTGTGTGCGTGTGTGTGTGTGTGTGTATATATGTATATGTATATGTATATGTATATGTATGTGTATGTATGTATTGCCTATTGCCTCTCAGTGTCCCAGAATAATCCAATGATGGAAAACATTTATATACGGTATATATAAAATATTCACTGGCTCTTATAAGATGAAATTTTTCATCAAAGAGCTAGGTCATATCTTGTATACTAGGAATTTTCTGTAACTGTATTTCTATGGACCAAATAAAAAGATTATCTAATTATATCTATATCTATCATTCACAGTTTCTCTCCAATCATTCCAATCATGCACAGCCACTCTTCCTTGCTCTACAGGCATCCCTCTCGCATCTGACGCTCTCTTCACACTGTCCATCCATCCTATTTGTGGTCTACGTCTCAGCCTTACACGTCTCACATCCGATCCAATTATCTTTTTCACCAATCACTCATCATCCATTCTTTCCATATACCCAGACCATCACAACACTCTCTGCTCAACTCGATCAGCCATCTCCCACATAACTCGTTTTCTTTCATACTTCATTTCTCACTCGATCCATACGCGTCAATCCGCACATACTACTCAGACACCTCATCACCATTACATTCAAACTTTTCCTGTCTGCTACACCCATATTCCACGTGCCAGTCGCATATAATGCAGTCGGTACCACTACATCCTCATACAGCCTTCTCTTTACATCCGTTCGAAGCAAACGACATCTAAACGCCTTTTTCAATCCTCCCAGCACCTTTCCTACTTCATTCATTCTAAACTTCACCTCTACGTCTATTCTTCCATCCACAGCAACAAGTGACCCTAAATACTTAAAACACTCTACCTCCTCAAGCAACTCACCATTCAAAACTATATTCATCCTTCTACCATCTACCAATCTCGCACACTTCACCACTTTCCTCTTTTCCTCATTTACTCTCAATTTCCTCCTTTCAGACACCCTTCCAAACTCCTCTACCAACATTTTCAATCTCTCCTCCGAATCAGCCACCAGTGCAGTATCATGTGCAAACAGCAGCTGATTCAGGTTCCACTCTCTACCATCAGCATTTACCAGACTTAAACCTCCACCTAACACTCCCGCATTCACATCCCTTACAACACCATCCATATAAATGTTAAACAACCAAGGCGACATCACACATCCCTGCCGAAGCCCCTCTCTCACGAGAAACCAATCATTCACAGTATTTCGCACTCTTACACAAGCTCTACTATTTACATAAAAATTTTCACTCCTTTTAACAGCCTACCATCAAGTCCATACATTCTCAAAACAGTCCACAAGGCTTCCCTATCAGTTTTATCACATGCTTTCTCTAAATCCATGAACGACACACTTCCTTATCTTTCTCTAAATACTTTTCACACATTTGTCTCACAGCAAACACCTGATTCACGCATCCCCTCCCTTTCCTAAAGCCACACTGCTGATCACCAATCACTCCCTCTGTACCCTGTCTAATACTCTTCATCAACACTCTACCATACACCTTACCTACAGGACTCGATTGACTTATACCCCTAAAGCCAGTACATTTATACATATCACCCTTACCTTTATAAAACAGAGCCACACACGCAATTGCCCAGTCAGTCGGCTCCATACCGCTCACAAAACATACATTCAGCAATCTTACTAACCGCTCAATAACAGTCGCTCCACCATCTTGCAAACATTCCACAGCACACCCATCCATACCTGCAGCTTTCCTGCTTTCATCTCCTTTACGGCCTCCTACACTGCCTCCACCGAGATCAAAGAATCACTCAACTTTCCCATTATATTTATTCCTTGCTCCCTTCCGTCTGCCACAATCTCAGCCTCCCCTTCCTCCTCTACATTATTTTAACAATCTTTCAATATACTCTGCCCATCTCTTCCTTGCTGCACCCATCTCAGTTAACATCCTTCCATCTTCTGTTTTTACTCGCCCTCCATTCCCAGACTCTTCATTTCATACCCTTCTCACCTCCTTCCAAAACATTTTCCAATTCTGTTGAAAATTCCCAGTCAACAGCCTGTTCATGTGCTGCCACTTTATCATCGCGCACAGCCCTTCTCGCTCTATTCCTCTTTCCCTTATACCTCTCGTATGACACCCTATCCTTCCTCTGGAGCTACGAGTACACTTCATATGCACGTCTCTCCTCAATCAATCAAGAAGGGGCAAACTCTGCGGGGCACATAGCCTCTCTCATCCTCCGACTCCACCCTCGCGGGTCCCTCTGTGTGACCCTCCACGCAGTGACTCTTCTCCTTCTCTTCTCAGCTACAGCCATACTTACTTCCTCGCACCACCATTCACGTCCCCTTCTTACACCACTACCCACTCGTCTCACACCACACACCTCTTCTGCATGCCCCACCACGGCACTCTTGAACAACTGCCATTCCTCCTGTACACCATCATTTTCCTGATCTATTACAGCGTTCCACTCATCGTTCAGCTTCTCCTGATAATCCATCATTCTCTCTCTATTGTCCAACTCACTTTCAAAATCTCCCTGCCACACCCAACTCTTCTAGCTCTCACCCACCTCATACCTACTCTCAACTTTCCTTCCTACCAGGTAGTGGTCAGACACCTCCACCCTCCCCTCTCAAAACTCTCACATCCAACAATCTTCCTCTTGAATTCCTAGACACAACCACCTAGTCAATCAATACACTATCAACAACCCTTCTACCCTCTTGCCTCACCTATGTATACTTAAAAACATCTTCTCAAATCGCCCTCTCTCTCTCGACACACATCTCTATCATTCTTTCCCCATCATCATTCCTTCCAGGCACACCATGCATACCAACTACACCCTCATCTGCTAGATTTCCCACTCTAGCATTCAGATCTCCCACTATTACCACATTCACATTTGCTCCAAAACTCTGCAGACATTCATCAACATCACTGACTCCCTCTCTTCTTCATCCCTTTCGCTACCAGGCCTATATGCGCTCACAAATACCCACAACTCACGTTCAAATTTCGCTTTCACCCACATAAATCTCGATGACACCCCCTTCATTCAGTCACACACTGCTGCACTTCCGGACTCACAAACGAGGTCACTCCTTCTCTCTCTCTTCGTTTATCAAGATCTGACATCCTTCCCGTCACACTTCCAAACTTAGACTCACCTTTCCCTTTCATCTTTGTTTCACTCGAAGCTAACACATCCAGCTTTCTTCTCACAAACATTCTCCCAATCTCCTCCCTTTTAGTCTCAATCGTACCACATCCACGCACATTGATAGACCCAATCTTCAGGGTACGGGGATAACTCTGTCCCCCTTCACTTATACATACATATATATATATATATATATATATATATATATATATATATATATATATATATATATATATATATATATATCCAATCCTACATTGCCCCATGAGAAGCGTAGGAACCTGGGGCTAGGCAGTTGGTCTCGACATTTAAGATGAGAGTGACCAGCCTCACTCATCCCTGAGTGGCATTACATGAGCAATCAACCCCAACCATCCCTTGGATATAAACCTTCACCGGCTCAATCCGGCTGGAGCGCAATAATTACCCACTAAACCACCAGGCGCCAAAATCTGGATATATGGTTACCACCCAGAGTAGTAAATGGTTTCCTGGTGTACAGGAAACAATTTGGCTTGTCACTCAGAGTAGAGTCACCCACAGGCAGAAGGAAAAGGAAAGAATGAAGGAAAGAAAGACAGAAGAGGGAGTGTAGTCACCCGTAGGCAGAAGGACAAGGAAAGAATGAAGGATAGAAAGACAGAAGAGGATGGAAGGAAAGAAGGATGGAAGAGAGGAAAGGGCAGACACCCGAGAGCAGCAATACATCGAGTGAGTGGATGGTGAGCGCCCTCACCTACCACTATATATATATATATATATATATACACAACAATACTACTACTACTACTGCTAATAATATAATGAATAATAATAATAATAATAATAAAATAATAATAATAATAATAATAATAATAATAATAATAACGGATGTATTATACTGCATTACACGGGTTTCCAAGTCCCCATCCAGAGTCACAAGCACAACAGCCATTTTGTGACGTCCACCAGCCAGTTACGGGAGCGGAAAGTAGCTACCTAAACCCATTCCATCCGAGGACGCAGGAGCTTAGTTTATTCTTAGTATTTTCAGACGATTTGATATGACCTGGAAAAGACCTCTTGCAGTAACCCCTTTAGCCTGATGACGCATTTTCCAGTTAATTCCCCCCCCCCCATCTGAAGACGATTTCATTCAGCCCAGGGGACGCTTTTCGAACTGGAGGGGTTAGATATGGACTTCATTCAACTCCTACACGGCAAGAGGCCTTTGAGAGATTAATAAAATCGTCTGTAAGGAGCAACAAATAAATAAACGTGTCTTTGGACAGAAGGGGTTTGAAAGATTAAAGACGTTCCAGAAGTCCCTCCTGTGGTGGAAAAAATCGTCAGGAGGAAGCAAAATTAGAGAGAGAGAGAGAGAGAGAGGGAGAGAGAGAGAGAGAGAGAGAGAGAGAGAGAGAGAATCATCATCATCAACATAATCCCTGTTTCATCTCTGATCTCAATTTTGCCGTCTTGTCCAGTAATAGCGTTTCGCGACAGTATTGCAAGATTAATTTTTCCTTAAAAGAAAACTAAAAAGGGAAGAAATGTATGAAAGGTTAAATGAAGTACTGAATCAGGCTGCTGGGAAAAGGAGCACCAACACAACTCAGTCGGGGGCCCGGGTTACCACCACAACAGTGAGTAACCCCTTGTGTCTGTGTCTAATTAATCTGCAGATGGCGAACGGGCCGGCTTTTAACATCAGTGGGCCGGTGTTCAAACCGACTAACATCTTCCTTGGACCCGAGAGCTCTCTCATTGGCGCCGCATCCATGCACACAAAGGGCTCCCCCTCAGGCGCCGCCTCCGCGCTCACAAAGTGCTCCCCTACCAGCGCCGCCTCCATCCACGTCAGGAGCTCCTACCCCACCGGCACCGCCTCCAACTGTATCATGGACTCCTCCACTGGCGCCGACTCCTCCCACGCCAGGGACTCTACCCCTGGCTCTGCCTCAACCTGCATCAAAGGAACCCCACTTGGCCTCGCCTCCACGCACACCACGGGCTTCCCCACACGCGCCGCCTCCACCCACGCCAGGAGCTCCCCCGCTGGCGTCGTTTCCACCCACACCAGGGACTCCCACACTGTCGCCGTCTCCACCCATGCCAGTGGCTCCCCCAATGGAATCGAAACCCCCACCAGCGCCAAGAAACGGGGGATGCGGTGACTGCTCAGCGGGGAAAAAGGGAGTGGGGTAAAAGGTCTATCCTGGCAACCGGTATGATGGTGCCTCTCCTGGTGATCAGGATGATGGTGCCTCTCCTGGTGACAGGGACAATGGTGCCTCTCCTGGTGACTGGGATGATGGTGCCTCTCCTGGTAACTATGATGATGGTGCCTCTCCTGGTGACAGGGACAATGGTGCCTCTCCTGGTGACTGGGATGATGGTGCCTCTCCTGGTGATCAGGATGATGGTGCCTCTCCTGGTGACAGGGATGATGGTGCCTCTCCTGGTGACAGGGATGATGGTGCCTCTCCTGGTGACTGGGATGATGGTGCCTCTCCTGGTGACTGGGATGATGGTGCCTCTCCTGGTGACTGGGATGATGGTGCCTCTCCTGGCGACTGGGATGATGGTGCCTCTCCTGGTAACTATGATGATGGTGCCTCTCCTGGTGACTGGGATGATGGTGCCTCTCCTGGTGACTGGGATAGTAACTTGGATGATGGTGCCTCTCCTGGTGACTGGGATAGTAACTGGGATGATGGTGCCTCTCCTGGCAACTGGGATGATGGTGCCTCTCCTAGTGACTGGGATAGTGACTCGGATGATGGTGCCTCTCCTGGCAACTGGGATGATGGTGCCTCTCTTGGTGGCTGGGATGATGGTGCCTCTCCTAGTGACTGGGATGATGGTGCCTCTCCTGCTGACTGGGATGACGGTGCCTCTCCTGGTGACTGGGATGATGGTGCCTCTCCTGGTGACTGGGATGATGGCGCTTCTTCTGGTAACTATGATGATGGTGCCTCTCCTGGCAACTGGGATGATGATGCCTCTCGTGGTGACTGGGATGATGGTGCCTCTCCTGGTGACTGGGATGATGGTGCCTCTCCTGGTGACTGGGATGATGGTGCCTCTCCTGGCAACTGGGATGATGGTGCCTCTCCTGGTGAATGGGATGATGGTGCCTCTCGGTAGTAACTATGATGATGGTGCCTCTCTTGGCAACTGGGATGATGGTGCCTCTCCTGGTGACTAGGATGATGGTGCCTCTCCTGGTGACCGGGATGATGGAGCCTCTCCTGGCAACTGGGATGATGGTGCTTATCCTGGTGATCGGGATGATGGTGCTTCTGGTACTTCTCTTGGACACCAGGATGATGGTGCTTCTGGTGACCGGGATGATGGTGCTTTACCTGGTGACCGGGATGATGGTGCCTCTCCTGGCAACTGGGATGATGGTGCCTCTCCTGGCAACTGGGATGATGGTGCCTCTCCTGGCAACTGGGATGATGGTGCTTCTCGTGTTAAGTATGATGATGGTGCCTCTCCTGGTGACTGAGATGATGGTGCCTCTCCTGGTGACTGGGATGATGGTGCCGATCCTGGTGATGGGATGATGGTGCTTATCCTGGTGATCGGGATGTTGGTGCTTCTGATACTTCTCCTGGAAACCAGGATGATGGTGCTTCTGGTGACCGGGATGATGGTGCTTTTCCTGGTGACCGGGATGATGGTGCCTCTCCTGGCAACTGGGATGATGGTGCCTCTCCTGGCAACTGGGATGATGGTGCCTCTCCTGGCAACTGGGATGATGGTGCCTCTCCTGGTGACTATGATGATGGTACCTCTCCTGGCAACTGGGATGATGGTGCCTCTCCTGGTGACTGGGATGATGGTGCTTCTGATATTTCTCCTGGACACCAGGATAATGGTGCTTCTGGTGACCGGGATGATGGTGCTTTTCCTGGTGACCGGGATGATGGTGCCTCTCCTGGCAACTGGGATGATGGTGCCTCTCCTAGTGACTGGAATAGTGACTGGGATGATGGTGCCTCTCCTGGCAACTGGGATGATGGTGCATCTCCTGGTGACTGGGATGATGGTGCCTCTCCTGGCGACTGGGATGATGGTGCCTCTCCTGGTGACTGGGATGATGGTGCTTCTGATATTTCTCCTGGACACCAGGATAATGGTGCTTCTGGTGACCGGGATGATGGTGCTTTTCCTGGTGACCGGGATGATGGTGCCTCTCCTGGCAACTGGGATGATGGTGCCTCTCCTAGTGACTGGAATAGTGACTGGGATGATGGTGCCTCTCCTGGCAACTGGGATGATGGTGCATCTCCTGGTGACTGGGATGATGGTGCCTCTCCTGGCGACTGGGATGATGGTGCCTCTCCTGGTGACTAGGATGATGGTGTCTCTCCTGGTGACTGGGATGATGGTGCCTCTCCTGGTGACTGGGATGATGGTCCCTCTCCTAGTGACTGGGATGATGGTGCCTCTCCTGGTGACTGGGATGATGGTGCCTCTCCTGGTGACTGGGATGATGCTGCCTCTCTTAGTGACTGGGATGATGGTGCCTCTCCTGGTGACTGGGATGATGGTGCCTCTCTTGGTGGCTGGGATGATGGTGCCTCTCCTAGTGACTGGGATGATGGTGCTTCTCCTGGTAACTGGGATGATGGTGCCTCTCCTAGTGACTGGGATGATGGTGCCTCTCGTAGTAACTATGATGATGGTGCATCTCCTGGTGAATGGGATGATGGTGCCTCTCCTGGTAACTATGATGATGGTGCCTCTCCTGGTGACTAGGATGATGATGCCTGTCCTGGTGACTGGGATGATGGTGCTTATCTTGGTGATCGGGATGATGGTGCTTCTGATACTTCTCCTGGACACCAGGACGATGGTGCTTCTGGTGACCGGGATGATGGTGCTTTTCCTTGTGACCGGGATGATGGTGCCTCTCCTGGCAACTGGGATGATGGTGCCTCTCCTGGCAACTGGGATGATGGTGCCTCTCCTGGTGACTATGATGATGGTGCCTCTCCTGGCAACTGGGATGATGGTGCCCCTCTTGGTGACTGGGATGATGGTGCCTCTCCTCGTAACTATGATGATGGTGCCTCTCCTGGTGACTGGGATGATGGTGCATCTCCTGGCAACTGGGATGATGGTGCTTATCCTGGTGATCGGGATGATGGTACTTCTGATACTTCTCCTGGACACCAGGATGATGGTGCTTCTGCTGACCGGGATGATGGTGCTTTTCCTGGTGACCGGGATGATGGTGCCTCTCCTGGCAACTGGGATGATGGTGCCTCTCCTGACAACTGGGATGATGGTGCCTCTCCTGGCAACTGGGATGATAGTGCCTCTCCTGGCAACTGGGATCATGGTGGCTCTCCTGGTGACCGGGATGATGGTGCCTCTCCTGGCAACTGGGATGATGGTGCCTCTCCTGGCAACTGGGATGATGGTGCCTCTCCTGGTGACTGGGATGATGGTGCCTATCCTGGTGACTGGGATGATGGTGCCTCTCCTTGTGACTGGGATGATGGTACCTCTCGTGGAAACTATGATGAAGGTGCCTCTCCTGGTGACTGGGATGATGGTGCCTCTCCTGGTGACTGGGATGATGGTGCCTCTCCTGGTGACTGGGATGATGGTGCCTCTCCTGGTGACTGGGATGATGGTGCCTCTCCTGGTGACTGGGATGATGGTGCCTCTCCTGGTGACTGGGATGATGATGTCTCTCCTGGTGACTGGGATGACGGTGCCTCTACTGGTGACTGGGATGATGGTGCCTCTCCTGGTGATTGGGATGATGGCGCTTCTCCTGGCAACTGGGATGATGATGCCTCTCCTGGTGACTGGGATGATGGTGCCTCACCTGGTGACTGGGATGATGGTGCCTCTCCTGGTGACTGGGATGATGGTGCCTCTCCTGGTGAATGGGATGATGGTGCCTCTCGGTAGTAACTATGATGATGGCCTCTCTTGGCAACTGGGATGATGGTGCCTCTCCTGGTGACTAGGATGATGGTGCCTCTCCTGGTGACCGGGATGATGGAGCCTCTCCTGGCAACTGGGATGATGGTGCTTATCCTGGTGATCGGGATGATGGTGCTTCTGGTACTTCTCTTGGACACCAGGATGATGGTGCTTCTGGTGACCAGGATGATGGTGCTTTTCCTGGTGACCGGGATGATGGTGCCTCTCCTGGCAACTGGGATGATGGTGCCTCTCCTGGCAACTGGGATGATGGTGCCTCTCGTGTTAACTATGATGATGGTGCCTCTCCTGGTGACTGAGATGATGGTGCCTCTCCTGGTGACTGGGATGATGGTGCCTCTCGTGGTAACTATGATGATGGTGCCTCTACTGGTGACTGGGATGATGGTGCCTCTCCTGGTGACTGGGATGTTGGTGCCTCTCCTGGCAACTGGGATGATGGTGCCTCTCCTGGTGACTGGGATGATGATGCCTCTCCTGGTAACTATGATGATGGCTCCTCTCCTGGTGACTGGGATGATGGTGCCTCTCCTGGCAACTGGGATGATGGTGCCTCTGCTGGTGACTGGGGTGATGGTGCCTCTCCTGGTGACTGGGATGATTGTGCCTCTCCTGGTGACTGGGATGATGGTGCCTCTCTTGGTAACTATGATGATGGCGCATCTCCTGGTGACTGGGATGATGGTGCCTCTCCTGGTAACTGGGATGATGGTGCCTCTCCTGGTAACTATGATGATGGTGCCTCTCCTGGTGACTGGGATGATGGTACCTCTCCTGGTGACTGGGATGATGGTGCTTCTCCTGGTAACTATGATGATGGTACCTATCCTGATGACTTGGATGATGGTGCCTCTCCTGGTGACTGGGATGATGGTGCCTCTCCTGGTGACCGGGATGATGGTGCCTCTCCTGGCAACTGACATGATGGTGCCTATCCTGGTGATCGGGATGATGGTGCCTCTCGTGGTAACTATGATGATGGTGCCTCTCCTAGTGACTGGGATGATGGTGCCTCTCGTGGTAACTATGATGATGGTGCCACTCCTGGTGACTGGGATGATGATGCCTCTCCTGGTAACTATGATGATGGTGCCACTCCTGGTGACTGGGATGATGGTGCTTATCCTGGTGATCGGGATGATGGTGCTTCTGATACTTCTCCTGGACACCAGAATGATGGTGCTTCTGGTGACCGGGATGATGGTGCTTTTCCTGGTGACCGGGATGATGGTGCCTCTCCTGGCAACTGGGATGATGGTGCCTCTCCTGGCAACTGGGATGATGGTGCCTCTCCTGGCAACTGGAATGATGGTGCTTATCCTGGTGATCGGGATGATGGTGCTTCTGATACTTCTCCTGGACACCAGGATGATGGTGCTTCTGGTGACCGGGATGATGGTTCTTTTCCTGGTGACCGGGATGATGGTGCCTCTCCTGGCAACTGGGATGATGGTTCCTCTCCTGACAACTGGGATGATGGTGCCTCTCCTGGTGACTGGGATGATAGTGCCTCTCCTGGTAACTATGGTGATGGTTCCTCTCCTGGTGACTGGGATGATGGTGCCTCTCCTGGCAACTGGAATGATGGTGCTTATCCTGGTGATCGGGATGATGGTGCTTCTGATACTTCTCCTGGACACCAGGATGATGGTGCTTCTGTTGACCGGGATGATGGTGCTTTTCCTGGTGACCGGGATGATGGTGCCTCTCCTGGCAACTGGGATGATGGTGCCTCTTCTGGTAACTGGGATGATGGAGCCTCTCCTGGTGACAGGGATGATGGTGCCTCTCCTGGCAACTGGGATGATGGTGCCTCTCCTGGTGACTGGGAAGATGGTGCCTCTCCTGGCAACTGGGATGATGGTGCCTTTCCTGGAGACTGGGATGATGGTGCCTCTCCTAGTGACTGGGATGATGGTGCCTCTCGTGGTAACTATGATGATGGTGCCTCTCCTGGTGACTGGGATGATTGTGCCTCTCGTGGTAACTATGGTGATGGTACCTCTCCTGGTGACTGGGATGATGGTGCCTCTCCTGGTGACTGGGATGATGGCGCTTCTTCTGGTAACTATGATGATGGTGCCACTCCTGGCAACTGGGATGATGGTGCCTTTCCTGGTGACTGGGATGATGGTGCCTCTCCTGATAACTATGATGATGGTGCCTCTCCTGGTGACTGGGATGATGGTACCTCTCCTGGTGACTGGGATGATGGTGCTTCTCCTGGTAACTATGATGATTGTGCCTCTGCTGGTGACTGGGATGATGGTGCCTCTCCTGGTGACTGGGATGATGGTGCCTCTCCTGGTGACTGGGATGATGGTGCCTCTCCTGGTGACCGGGATGATGGTGCCTCTCCTGGCAACTGGGATGATTGTGCCTATCCTGGTGATCGGGATGATGGTGCCTCTCCTGGTGACTGGGATGATGGTGCCTCTCGTGGTAACTATGATGATGGTGCCTCTCCTCGTGACGGGGATGATGGTGCCTCTCGTGGTAACTATGATGATGGTGCCTCTCCTGGTGACTGGGATGATGGTGCCTCTCCTGGTAACTATGATGATGGTGCCTCTCCTGGTGACTGGGATGATGGTGCCTATCCTGGTGATCGGGATGATGGTGCTTCTGATACTTCTCCTGGACACCAGGATGATGATGCTTCTGGTGACCGGGATGATGGTGCTTTTCCTGGTGACCGGGATGATGATGCCTCTCCTGGCAACTTGGATGATGGTGCCTCTCCTGGTGACTGGGATGATGGTGCCTCTCCTGGTAACTAGGATGATGGTGCCTCTCATTGTGACTGGGATGATGGTGCCTCTCCTGGCAACTGGGATGATGGTGCTTATCCTGGTGATCGGGATGATGGTGCTTCTGATACTTCTTCTGGACACCAGGATGATGGCGCTTCTGGTGACCGGGATGATGGTGCTTTTCCTGGTGACCGGGATGATGATGCCTCTCCTGGCAACTGGGATGATGGTGCCTCTCCTGGCAACTGGGATGATCGTGCCTCTCCTGGTGACTATGATGATGGTGCCTCTCCTGGCAACTGGGATGGTGGTGCCTCTCCTGGCAACTGGGATGATGGTGCCTCTCCTGGTGACTGGGATGATCTTGCCTATCCTGGTGATCGGGATGATGGTGCCTCTCCTGGTGACTGGGATGATGGTGCCTCTCCTGGGGACTAGGATGATGGTGCCTCTCCTGGTAACTATGATGATGGTGCCTCTCCTTGTGACTGGGATGATGGTGCCTCTCCTGGTGACTGGGATGATGGTGCCTCTCCTGGTGACCGGGATGATGGTGCCTCTCCTGGCAACTGGGATGATGGTGCCGATCCTGGTGACTGGGATGATGGTGCTTATCCTGGTGATCGGGATGATGGTGCTTCTGGTACTTCTCCAGGACACCAGGATGATGGTGCTTCTGGTGACCGGGATGATGGTGCTTTTCCTGGTGACCGGGATAATGGTGTCTCTCCTGGCAACTGGGATGATGGTGCCTCTCCTGGCAACTGGGATGATGGTACCTCTCCTGGTGACCGGGATGACGGTGTTTATCCTTCTGCATCTCCTGGTGACCGGTATGATGGTGCTTCTCCTGGTGACCGGGATGATGGCGCCTCTCCTGGTGACCGGGATGATGGCGCCTCTCCTGGTGAACGGGATGATCGTGCTTCTCCTGGTGGCCGCAATGATGGTGCCTCTACTAGTGACTGGGATGATTGTGCCTCTACTAGTGACTGGGATGATGGTGCCTCTCCTGGTGACCTGGATGATGGTGCCTCTCTTGGGAATTGGGATAATGGTTCATCTCCTGGTGACCGGGATGATGATGCCTCTCCTGGTGACTGGGATGATGGTGCCTCTCCTGGTGACTGGATGATGGTGCCTCTCCTGGTGACTGGGATGATGGTACCTCTCCTGGTGACTGGGATGATGGTGCCTCTCCTGGTGACCTGGATGATGGTGCCTCTCCTGGTGACTGGGATGATGGTGCCTCTCCTGGTGACTGGGATGATAGTGCCTTTCCTGGCAACTGGGATGATGGCGTATCTCCTGGTGACAGGGATGATGGTGCCTCTCCTGGCAATTGGGATAATGGTGCCTCTCCTGGTGACCGGGATGATGGTGCCTCTCCTGGTGACTGGGGTGATGGTGCCTCTCCTGGTGACTGGGATGATGGTGCCTTTCCTGGCAACTGGAATGATGGCGTATCTCCTGGTGATAGGGATGATGGTGCCTCTCCTGGTGACTGGGATGAGGGTGCCTCTCCCGGGAACTGGGGTGATGGTGCTTGTGGTGCCTCTCCTGGACACCAGGATGATTGTGTATCTCCTGGTGACTGGGATGATGGTGCCTCCTGGTGACTGGGATGATGGTGCCTCTCCTGGTGACTGGGATGATGGTGTCTCTCCTGGTAACCAGGATGATGGTGCCTCTCCTGGTGACCGGGATGATGGTGCCTCTCCTGGTGACCGGGATGATGGTGCCTCTCTTGGTAACCAGGATGATGGTGCCTCTCCTGGTGACCGGGATGATGGTGCCTCTCCTGGTAACCGGGATGATGGTGCCTATTCTTGTGACTGGGATGATGGTGCCTCCCCTGGCAACTGGCAATCAGGATGATGGTGCCTCTCCTGGTGACTGCAATGATAGTGCCTCTCCTTGTAACAAGGATGATGGTGCCTCTCCAGGTGAATTGGATGATGGTGCCTCTCCAGGTGACTTGGATGATGGTGCCTCTCCAGGTGACTTGGATGATGGTGCCTCTCCTGGTGACCGGGATGATGGCACCTTTCCTGGCAACTGGGTTTATGGTGCCTCTCCTGGTGAACGGGATGATGGCTCATATCCTTGTGACCGGGATGATGATGCCTCTCCTGGTGAACGGGATGATTGTGCCTCTCCCGGTGACCAAGACTGAGCTTTGACCGGTGATGGGCACTGTGCCTTGTCTGTGCTTGGGCGTTTCTCTTTACCGTAAATGGGATGATCGTACCTGGACTGCACGGACGTAATGTGCCCTGCACCTTGGATCAAGGGAGACTGAACCCTGGTACCTGGCCGACTCCCGTCCCTGGAATTGGGATGAGGAAGATATAAGGTCCTGGGAAGAGGACAAAGGAGTTGCCCGGGATGGAGACGATATTCAAACCTGGGACTGGGAGACCATCGTTTCCTGTAGTCAGGATGACATAATTTCCTGGAGCCTAGGTGATCTACCCTTGGACCAGGGTACCAGGAAGTCCAGAACAAATCACCCGATCAGAAAGCTAGCAAATGGAGGAGGAAGAAGAACGGCAAACACTGGTGAAACTCACATGGTACTGGGCAGGGTAGGCTATCGGTATCATTATCAACCTGACATAAGTTTCTCATATTTTTCTTACATTCTAAACTATTGCCTATCATTACCATATATTTATATGTATAATCTACAGTCCGGTTTTCCGAGCGTGGGTTCACTCTCATCTTAAATGTCGGGACCAATTGCCTAGCCCCGGGCTCCTACGCTCCTCATGGGGCACTGTAGGATTGGATGATGGATGGATGGATGGATAATCTACACTACGTAGATGCATAGCTCTCAAGAACAGTTTCCTGAGCATTGCTGATTCAGTTTGTGGATAGACAAGGCCCCCCCCCCCAACACATAAAGTAACTTGGTGGTGAGGTGAGGGTGTAGAAGGTGCAATAAAGGAGAAAAGAAGTCTTCCTGGAATGGAAAAGGGGATGATCATTTGAATGCCAAGCATAGGGAAAGAAAACAGGTACATTGGGCAAAATCCGAATTTCAGAGACTTACTGGGTGACCCGAACAGCGTTGAGTGGAAGAATATGATATTTAAGGTGCTAAATCAGATGAAGAAGGAACACAGGGATATCACAGGTGAGCAGTGTGTTAAGAATGATGAAGGAAACGTAGGGGTGAACAGTGAGGTTATTGAAGATGACTGGAGAGAGCATTATACTCGTAATCGGTTGCTGAATTAGGAATCTGACTGGAACAGAGAAGGTTTGGAGTCAGCAGATCCAGTGTTTGGCCCTTGGCCTTTGATTGATGCTGTTACAGTGAGCAGAGCATAAGGTAGGATGAAGCTGAGGAAGGCGGCAGGTGTGTCTGGGTCGGCTACTGAAATGCTGAAGGCCTCAAGAAATATAGGAATGGATTTGGTTACCGATTTGGCAAATACGATTATATATGAGAATGTTATCCCACATGACTGGCTGAAGAGTGTGACTGTAAATGCGAAGGAAGAAAGGTTGCTGGTTTCTTGAAAGCAGTGATATGAAACAGGGAAGTGAGCATGGAAGTGAAAAAGTTACTAAATGACAGTACTGTGATACCAACTCTAACATATGGAAGTGAAGCTTAGACTTTGTTGGAGAGACAGAAGTCAAGAGTGACAGCAGTGAAAATGACTTATTTGAGGGGAGCATGTGGAGTCACATGGAGAGACAGACTGACAAATGAGGATGTAAATGAGCGTTGTGGTGTGGATGTGGATGTGATAGGAAGCGTCAGGAGAAACACACTGAGGTGGTTCGGCCATGTGGAGAGGATGGAGAGTGAGAAACTGACGAGGAGAGTGTATGTGAGTGAGATGGATGGGGGAGAGGGAGAAGGCGGCCAAGGATGAGATGGAGGGAAGGAGTGGAGAAGTATATGAGGGAGGGGGCTGTGAGCTGGGAGCAGGGCAGTGAAATGGCGGGGGACCGGGCGACATGGAGGTGATTTGTTTGTGGCTACCCCTTACGGGATTGAGGCGTCTGGCAATAGATAGATAGATAGTGATGCCCTGGAGAGAGGAAATTATAGAGGCATAAAAGTTTTGGGCCAGTCAGTGAAGGTAATGGAGAGAATTCTAGATTCTAGAAGGTATGATTAGAGAAAGAGTGAATATTGATGAGATGCAATTTGGGTTTATGCCAGGCAAAGTAACCACTGATGCCATATTCATTATCCAACGGCTTCAGAAAAAATACCTGGGAAAGAAAAGGGAACTGTACTTTGGGTCTGTTGATTAGGAGAAGGCCTCCGACCAAGTCCCTAGGGAAGTGATGAACTGGGCAATGAGAAAGCTTGGGATCGAGGGGTGGCTGGTTAGAGTGGTTATGGCCATGTATGTGGGTGTTTGCACTCTGGCAAGAGTGAATGGAGATGTGAGTGATGAGTTTTCCGTGAATGTTAGCGTGAATCAGGGGTCAATCTCGAAACCCTTATTGTTTATCATGGTGCTTTGATTTTGTATGTTGATGATTTGGTATTGACTGCATAGGATGAAAGGGAGGCAGAGGAAAGATTTAGGAAGTGGAGAGATGGTATGGGTCACGAGGGCTTGAGAGTAAATGCAGAAAATAAGAGCGATGGTACCTGGGGCTGGAGCGGTTTGCCACAGGGGCGTGGAAAGTAATATCATCATGTGCAGTATTTGTGATAAGTGGGTACATAAGAGATGTCGTGGTATTAAAGGCAGACCTTGAGATAATGCTGATTTCGTGTGTGTTGTGTGTCAGGGAGAGCAAGTGGAGAATATCAGATGTGAAAGGATTGCTCTTGCCGGTGAATCTCTTGAGTGTGTGGAAGTGTTTTGCTATTTGGGAGACATGTCATGTACTGGAGGTGGGGCTTCAGCTAGCTCTGTGGCTAGCGTGAGGAATAACTGGAAGAAGTTCAGGGAGCTGTTGCCTCTCCCGACATTTAGAGGGTTTTCCCTCCGAGCTAAGTGATCTTTGTATGCGGAGTGTGTTAGGAATGTAATGCTCTATGGTACTGAGACCAGGGCAGTAAAGGAATAAGGTATTCATAGGCTCAAACATACAGAAATGGAAATGATTAGGTGGATGTTTATTGCGTCTTTGAATGCAAGGCCTGGAGGAGGGAGGGGCTAGGTGTACGACTGAAGAGTTGAGAGGAAGGATGGGACTGGTGTGTATTGGTGTAATGATGAGGAGGGGTAGATTGCGATGGGCATGTGGAGAGGATGAAGGATGGCAATTGGGTACTTGAAGTGAGAAGAGTGAATGTTGGGGGTAGGGTTGTGAGAGACCTGGGACGAGATCACAGAGTGTGACTTCATGGATAAGGGACTGAATGGGGAGGCTGCCAGAGATCGTGCAGCATGGACAGACGCCATAAGGTGACCCAGGCCGACACATGCAAGCATGTTGGAGCCTTTACAAAAAGAATGAAATGATTGTTCACTACATATTAGCATATGTGGCATGACCCCAAGATTCCGCTGAATGCGTGCTGAGGTGCTGACGATAGAAGAGCGCCAAGGATGCTGCCTCTTGCTGATGTATGAGTTCAGTGCCATGACGCCATCTCCCTCTCACAGTCAGTCAGAAGCAGGGTCTCAGCGATAGGGCTACGCAGTCTCGTCTTTCTAACCTTCAGTTAATAAAAGACGGAAACGAAACCGCTGGACTGTGAATAAATGCAATAATAAAAATGGTAATATTATTAACCTGTTCCATTCAACCTCGGGCAATCTCCGAATCGCATCTCATGATCTCGTTCTGTGCCTGCGTCTTCCATTCCTTCCATCTCAGGTTACCACTCAGTTACCCTGACTGTCCTCCTTTTATCTGAACTACCAATCATAGTCCATACTGATCTCTAGCCATGGTCCATCCAGCCGTCCAGCTATACTCCACTCTTCTGCTTAGCTGTAGTCCGCCCTACTGTCTAGCCAGAATAAGCTCTGCCGCACAGCAGAATTCCATCATGTTTCACAGCCGGACATCACTCTGCTGCACACCCGGGCTCCACCCTGTTGCACAGCCGGACTCTGCTCAGCAAAACAGCCGGACTCTACTTTCATCCTCAGAGCTAGACTCGATCTCCGGCTGCACAGCTGAACTTCACTTTTAGCCCAGTTCCATCAGGTGAAATAAATAAGGTTTGTGAAATTTCATGCAACTACGACCTAGTGTTAGTAGGAGTGGTTCACCTCTGTCAAGTGAAATTAAATTACCTCATTCTAAAGCTTCTCATTTATTAGGCTGCCTCATAACTAAGCCTCCTCCAGTTTTCATCCAGTCATGAAGTTGTGGGAGAGGCTCAGTTCTGTCAGATAAAAACTATAGTTACTGTCACTGTTCATGACGCTTGTATTCATCATCACCATCAATCATCATTACAATCATCATGAACATCCATCATTATTATTACCATTCATCATCATCAGACATCATCATCATCGACTAATACTCACTGCGCTGCCTGAACATTTGCCAGAGTAAGCGTGTTGAAAGTCAGCGTCACGTCATCAGTCATCATGAACAATCAACATCATCATCATGTTCACCATTACACCCAGGGCTCACAGTTATATGACTGGGATAAGAGGACATCAAACTGAGTCAACACTAATCGGACTGAGAACTGATTTTGAGTTTTATCCGTTGCGAGCTGTGTTATTGACCAATGTATCACCAGCTCCTTCAGATAGGCAAGAAATTTTTCAAACAAGAGATAAAACTGGACTGAGGATCTGAGAGTGTTGCTGTTCTATCACTTGACCCTATTAATCCAGTGACGTGTATGGCTGGTGTATTACTGTTATCTCCTGGCGATGTTAGTCAGCTTTAATTATGAAACCTGTATGAAGGCTATATCAGACACATCCATCTCGATAACTTGATTCGAAGATACAGTAAATAAGACTGTCTGAGGCTGGCAAGAAAAAGCAAAAAAGCCGTCACCTGAATCACCACAGTCATCCTGCAACCAAAGATTCTACGAACTTTACCATAAAATATAGCAATGAAGAATGTACTGACGTAAATAAAAATATTCAGTTCAGATGCGAGAAAAACTATTAGCTAAGGTATTTAAATAGTGGTTACCTGAGACTAACGTTTGCATTATTAAAAATGAAAGCACGAAGGGATAGGCAATCATTTACTGTCTGACGGCAATTTTTGAAACTTGTAATGAGAGTGAGGTGTATATGGCTTCTCTGCCTCACTGCTGAATGTTCTCTGTAACATGGCATGCTGTCTAACCATATTCATTTCTCATAGCTGTTCATCAAACGACTCTTAGGGCTTGGGGGTTTGCGTACATCTTCGTTCTCTTAGTTTTGATAGTACAACCATAAATTACACCTGGCTCAGATCTGTTGAAAGTGCAAACAACTTCTTGTTGGCTATTGTGGATATTCGGTGTACTTTTATGGCATTGATCTGCAGCTGGGGGGAGGAGTGTCTGGATGATCCCACACGGGCCACGAAGGCAAGCTGGGGGCAAAAGAAAAAATAAAACTAGATAAAAGGGTTCACACAGCACAGGGAAGCCGCGCCAGAACTTTGACCTTCACCCGTGACCTTGGCCTTTGGTAGATACGTACCAAAATCGAATCATTCTTTCAATCCCTCCACGCACTGTATGTGGCAAGTCTGATCCTTAACTAATCAGGTTTTCCTGATATAACACTGTGCCCTGTACAGCACTTGACCTGTAACCTTGACCTTTGATTGATCAAGACCAAACTCGAATGACTTCTTCCCAGAACAACTTACAATGTATAAGGCAGTTTGATTCAGATGAGATCAGACATTCATGAGGTACTGTATTTTGTTAGTACACATTCGAATGTACAGTATATAGATACACAGATACACACATAAACATGATCGGACATATTGGCTATCTCTTCGATGTTACTAATGATAGCGAGATTTAGGGAAAATTACACGAACAATGTCTCCTACGTTTCCCTCTCAAACCTACACAGTTATGTGTTTAACTTCTTATATTTTACTGTCCACTGCTTACTAGTCACAAAGAGGACCAAAGTCTCACTGGAAAACTCTACGTATATTGCTACCCATGTTTCGCCACCTCGTACGTGTTAATCTATTTTACTCTTTACCTGCGACACGCGTTTCATTAAAGTTCTCCCTACTCTTTGCCTAGTTGATTATCCTTTTCTTGCATATCCCCTGTCTACCTACACAGCATGTCTACCCACCTTCCCTACCACTTACCTGCCTATATCCAAAACTACCGCCTGTTTAACTACCAACACTGCCAACTTGCCCACCAACATCTACTCACACACACACACACACACACACACACACACACACACACACACACACATGCTTACTCTCCATTCTTTTCCCTACCTACTCACCTGTCTTCCTATCCCCTTCTCCTTTTCCTGCCAACCTACACCTATCATCCTACCTGGCCACCCACCTACCATTCTACGAGTACACCCATCATTGAACTGCCTGCCTACCATCACAACTGCCTACTAATTAACCTCTCTGCTTACCTTCCTACCTGCTTATCAACCTACATATTTGACTGCCTACTCACCAACATAACCATCTACCACTTAACTTGACTATCTACCCACCAACCTGCCTATCTACCTTCGTACCCACCGACAATACCATCTATCCTACCCACCTACTTACCTACCCACCAGTATTACCACTTACTCTACCCACCTACTGGCCTATCCACCTACTTTACATTGCCACCTACCCTACTGACCTATCTTACCTACCTACCTACCTACCCGCCAACACTATCCTTTACCCTACGTATCTACCTGACTACCTACCATTCTACCCACCTTATCTACACACGAGCTTTACCACCTATCTTACCTACTTATTTGTCTATCCACCGACAAATCTACCTATCCTACCCACCTACAGAAATGGACTCAAGATACGAAGACAATTTGCTATTCCAAAATGAAAATGTTCACCTCCATAACAAGTTACTGACCTAAAGAAAACTGAATATTTATGGCTGCCTTTCTTTTCCCTAGCCTTATTTATGGCTGCCTTTCTTTTCTTAACCTTATTTATGGCTGCCTTTCTTATCTTAACCTTGTTTATGGCTGCCTTTCTTTTCTTAACCTTGTTTATGGCTGCCTTTCTTTTCCTAACCTTGTTTATGGCTGCCTTTCTTTTCTTAACCTTATTTATGGCTGCCTTTCTTTTCTTAACCTTATTTATGACTGCCTTTCTTTTCCCTAATCTTATTCATTGCTGCCTTTCTTTTCCCCTTTTGACTGCACAGGAGCCTTTCACCATCACAACATCATCGTAAATGAAGTGTTAAGAAAACAAAGAAGCAAGATAAACCTGTTAGCCGACCTACGAAGTACACTCAGTTTTTGTATTGTAGCGTTTCTGCGTTTCTGAATGTAAACACTAAATTTTCACAGTTCTGAGTTCCAGTATTTTCATTTTTTTTTTGAAATATTAATATTTCTAATGTTTTGGATCCTAGATAATTATCTCGATTTATATTTTAAATATTGTATTAAAAGAAATGTGGTTGCCGGAATTTATTACCTTCTGATCATCTCCTGTTCTTTCTTCCACTTGTTGCAGTCCAGTTTCTGATGTCCTGGTTTCTCACAATACCAGCAACTTCCTCTAATCTTCTCCTGTTCCCTCTTCCACTTGTAGCAGTCCTCTCTCCTATGTCCTGGCTTTTCACAGTACCAGCAACTTCCTTCAAATTTTTCCACTTCACGTACCTGCCCCTTTCTTGCCATGAATCCTTCACTACAACCTGCCTGAAAAGTGGACGCACTGGTCCTGACGTAGGACTCAATTTTTAGAGCCGAGGCTAGTGCTTCTTGCATGCTTCTTGGTTGTGCCTGCTTCACTTGCACTTTCAAGTCTGCAACATGAAGAGCATCGATGGACTGATCCCTCAGAAGAATAGCCAACAGGTTAGGTGCCACTCCAGGGTATGCCTTGTATGCCATACTCTCCAGGACACAAACAAGCTGCTGTAGGGATTTGCCTCTAGCCCGTACACGGACCCAAAATCATGTTTTGTAAACCTCAGTATGGTACAAGGTCCCGTATCTGCACTCCAGTACTTTTACTAAGGACTGATAACTGTCCCTCTCCTCTACTGACATCTGGCCCAAAATTTCCATTGTGGCACCCTTAAGGCTAGTAGCAAGCTGCACTGCCCTCTGCCTATCATCCCAACCATTGTGAACTGCAAGTAACTCAAACTGTGCACGGTAAGCTTCCCAAGATACTCTAGCATCAAATTCCTGAGGTTTCTTCTTAATTGTACCCCATTATAGCCATGCACTTCACTGATTTGGAGCCTAAATAGGGCATCAGGACTTAAATCTCCTACATTCTGATTATTCAACCCTGCAATGCTACCTTTAGATACTTGGGATCCATCAAGATTCACCACACACTGTCCATTCTTTTCATATGCTCCTTGTACACTAACCTAAGGCTCAGCAGTGCAATATTTCTCTACAGCCTCAATTTTCTCACTGATTATCTTTACACTGTCGACTACATGCTTCAACTGGTTAGTTACATACTGTCTGCACTCTATAACTATTCCCTCACTAATACTTAGCTGGTTGTCTACATCCTTCACCTGGTCGTCTAGATGCTGTCTGAACTCCATCACGTTATTGCTTACCTCAGACTTCAGCTGCTGTAATTCAGCATACACTTCCTCCTTCAATTGTTCCTGTTCTTCCTTCATTTCCCCCACGAAAGTGTTTAGCTGTCCTTGCATCCTCAGTTGTAATTTCCTCTGTTGCTCCTGTAATGCCTCTTGAAGCTGTTCCCTCTGTGCTTGCAATTGTTCTTTGATTTCTTTCTTGAGCTCTTTTTGTTCTTCAGTTTGTGCCTCAAGCTGTTCACTCTGTGCTTGCAATTGTTCTTTGATTTCTTCATTTTGTGCCTGTAATTGTCTTTTAAATTCCTTCTCTCCTTCATTCTGTGCTTGTACTTCTACACTTTGTGTTTGTAATTGTTGTTTAACTTCTTTCTGTCATTCATTCCGTGCTTGTAATTGTTCTTTGAGTTCTTTCTGTCCTCATTCTGTGCTCGTAATAGCTTCATGTTTGATGCCAGACATGCCTCTTCTTGTCTAGCTTGGCCTCTTGTCTGTACACCTGGGGCCGGATGCACTAACGCATTTACGGTCTCGTAACTCGCTACGGGCGGGGGAAAAGGTAGCGGCGTCGGATGTTGGCATGCACTAAACACTTTCGGAGACCTTACGGGAGCCGGAGTTACGATCGCCGCTAAGGTTGGGCCCGACCAACCTTAACGTCTCCCGTATCTTTCAGACACCCGCAAATAAATTGAATTAAGCATTCTCTCGTGTAAACTAATTATTTCACTAAACTGGGTAGTTAATAGAGGTGCTGTACAACAATATACAGTGCGATGAATTGTACATTAGTGTAAATTGGTGGTTTCAGTATGTGTTCATTAGTGTTCTACTGTATTATATGCTCATCAGTGTTGTGTAGTACTATAAATTAGTGTTTTACAGTATTAACGTATGCTTTAGGTTGGTAGAAAATTATAGTGTGCTTTAATGTAGTCTATAGTAGTGTACAGCAATGTTAGTGTGAAATAGTGTAAGGTGTAGTGCTGTAGAGTAGTATAATATGTTCTGTTGTGCAGTAGAGTACACCGTCAGGACAAGAACCTCTAGGAGAATAGCCTAATAGGTCAAGCCCCTAGAAAAAAAAATCCCTTTTCTAATATAGTTTCAAGATAGGTTAGGTTAATTTAAAATCAAGGTTAGGTTATTTTTGATTAGGTTAATTTTTGTTAGGTTAGGTTTGTTTATATGTGGACTGGATTATTGTAAGGTTAGCTTAGTTTAATTTGGGCTCATGTAAGGTTAGGTTAGCACTGGGTTGGGTTAGGTTAATTTAAGAATTAGGTTAGGTTAGGTTAAATGTTGGTTAGATTAGGTTTATTTTTGTTAGGTAAGATTTGTTTATTTTTGGATTGAGTATTGATAAGGTTAGCTATGTTAAACTAATGTTAGGCTAATTTAAGGTTAGGTGAGATTAGGTTGGTGTAAGAATTGGGTTAAGCCTTGGTTACTTTTAGCTTAAACTTGATTTTTTAAAATTTAGGTTATTTAAGTTAGGGTAGTTTATTACTGGAATGGGGTGGGTTAAAATTATCTTAATTTATTAAACTAGGCTAATTTAAGTTTAGGGTTATGTTGAGTTAGCATATGATAGTTGTGTGAACAGGGCAAGGGGAATTTTGACATTTCAAGGGGGCAATTAATAAAAAAACAAAAACAAAAACAAAACGGTCATAAAAGCCTGTTATGTTGGTTTGATTTTATGGTTTTTGGCTTTTGATTTGTGCCTTCTGAGAGTAAGGACAAAATTTGGATCCTCACATAATTGTTATGGCCACATAAAAGTACAAAATCTTAATATAAAAAGATTATACCAAAATTTTCACTAAAACCACTAAATTCCATGCCATAAAAATTTAAGATTAACCCGAGTACATATTTATTCAAAACTTCAAAGGAGGGATGGAATCCCTCTTGGGATTTGGAAAGGAATTATTCAGTATTTTCTGGCAAAAGTGAGGAATGACTGAGAACAATATATATGTGAATCTCAGAGCAAGGTTAGGGTTGGATAAATTTAGCTTGTTAGGTTGATTATTATTATTATTATTATTATTATTTTTTTTGCTGGCTTAGGTTAGCTTGTTCTATGTGGCTCTTATGTTTCTTCAGCTAAGTTCTGTTAGGTTAGGTTATTTTGTTAGGTATTGTTAGGTTGTTAGGTAAGGTGAAATTGTTTGGTTAAGGTTTGGTTAGGTTAGGCTCATTGGCTTAGCTTAGGCTGTTCAGTTACCTTTGGTCAGGTTACTTTAGGTTCTTAGGTCAGGTTACTGTTAAGCAAAAAATAAAATAAAAAACTACACAAATTTATTTTCTTTGCTGGAGCTTTTATCCCAGGGTGCTTTTGTTCGACATAAAATGTCAGGTACAGTACTGTACAGTGTACAACAGTGTCAGTTTAGTTTTGCAGAACGCACATTAATGTAATAAGTGTTGTACGGCTGAAATGTTAAATATAAGAGCGATTCAGTCTGTACAGTATACTGAAGGCACTTTAATGTACTCATACATTATTGTATAATGGTAATGTGCAGTACTGCTCAACAACATGCACCAGTAGCTATGCTGGTAATACTGTGAGTAATGCTTTCTGCTCACTGCACTTCCCAAACTGACTACACTTCATATATTTCATCCAAGCAGGGATGTTCTGCCCAGCGACCCAATATATCGTACCGTAGCACGAAAATTATCGTATCTTACCCTAAAATTATCGTATAGGTAAATTTTCAATTAAAACAATGAATAAATTGTTCATTTTTAATTCACAGGTATTTTATGGTACAATGAAATTACTTATTTAACTTAGTTATGCAGAAAAAATGATTGTTCTTAAAAATATTAGCGTCTACATTTTCATTTATTGCATTTTCATTCCGAGTCCGATGGGATACATAAGCCTACTTCACTTTCTTCACACTCCTCTGAATACAAAGTCTGATTGTTCATTCTGATTAGCATTTCATTTGTTGGTTTAAATGCTGAGCAAGACATGCCTGATTCTTTGATGCACTGTGATGCTAGAAGGATCCCATTTACTGTTCTTGTTGCCAGTCTATTCCTTATTCTTGTGTTTGTTAAATTTACTTTGCTGAAAACTTGGTAGTGGCACTACCAAGCACCAAGTAAAGTTTGAACTTCTAAGTCCTTGACATTTATGGGGTCGGCCGGGCTTGGCCCTGACCTCCCATGGGACTGGGAGGGGAAAGGAATTTGACTTAGGGGAAGCGTGGGTTACTGGGGTGTGGGCACAATGAACCGTGTGGCGGGAATACTGAGTGTTGTTAAATTGCAGTATATATAAAAAAAAAATCTAGGGAAGCTGGAATAGACAAAAATTATCGTATATTTTGAATGTGATATCGTACATCGTACAAGTACCCGAAATTATAGTACAAATACGATAATTATCGTACGTAGAACATCCCTGCATCCAAGCCTGTCCTCTGTTTTGTTTTTGAGTTCTTCTCAGCTGAGAGTCAGTGTCACCAAACACGATGATTGGCTGAAGCGTCTAGGCAGAGATGCATCCTGCGTTGTGATTGGCCAAAGCGACCATCAGCTGAGCGGGGAAAAATTCCCTCAAACACAGCGAGTTTTTCCCCGCCCTTAGCCTTACGGTCACCGTACGATGGTGGGAGAAATGTTAGTACATAGCAAAACACCGACTATCGTACGGGGACCGTAGCGGCGGCGGCCTTACGGGGACCTGACGGGGACGTGTTAGTGCATCCGCCTCCTGTTCCATGTCGAAGGTTAGACTCACTGCAACACTGAAATTATCCCATTCCTGACACCAGTGTTACGTCCTTGTCCCACACTGTCACAGGCTCCAACCGCAGTAGTTCAGGATAGGAAGGACGTTGCCCAGTGAGTTGTTCCTCCTATGGTCAGCCTTTCGGTGCACAGCATACAAGATCAGCTCAGGCGTCGTAAATAAACACTGGCTTCTTAAGTTCAGTGTCTTTATTTTCTAAGTGATTACACTTAATGCTTTCCAACTTCACTATTTTCACCAGTACCGAATATATACAAAACTTCACTAATTGCAATTGCACTTCACTGTTTACGACACCTCACTGTATTCACAAGTACCGAAAATATACCAACTGCACTGACACTGACCTATACTCAAACTGAACTGAAACTGACTGGACTTACGTTAGTTTTTTCCCCATCCTTTTATAAGCTCCCTGTAATCTAGAATGTTCTAGAACTTCTAGAAAGTTCCCGTGCATTCTCAAGGGGGGGTAATAAATACAACAGTTACCAATTCGGAAACATCCAAAACATATGAGAGTTTTCTTGCCTTACATATCACCCTAAATTATTTAGCATACAGACTAAGATAAAATTACATAATTTAAGAAACAATCACATAAATAAGACATTATAGAGAAAAAGAGCATGAAAATTAATATACATCTCATAAAATATCTCTGCTTACAAATAGCAGGCTATAACTGGCAACTCTGACACGTAGCGAACTACACGAATCATCAGCAACCAACAGGAATACTCCAGCACTACCTAACTAGCAAATCTCGCTTCTCAACAGTATAGTACTCACATCACAGCCGGGATGAGTGTGTTGAACAGATAGGAGTGGGCAAGATGGTCTGTCATGGGAACTGAATTTACCCCAAGTGGGCATGATGCACCCGTTTAAAATTGGCACTTGAACTTGAATGGTATGGCCAAGGTGAAGGTCTGCATCAAAGCTTCTAGACTCTAAAACACACACACACACACACACACACACACACACTAAGAAGGTTAAGGGTGAGTTGCTTCTGTGAATAAGCTAAGTATTAAATATATATCACCATTGCTTGTAATACTCGCATACCATTACACCTCTGTGATTTATTCAAAGACTGCATTCAATAATCTCCAGTCTTCTACAGTAGCCTCCATTCCTCGTCTAACAAGATTCCGCAAGTAAGCCAGTTTAGCACACAGTGGCGTAAACTCATTAAATTCCTCTGCAACGGACTCCTCCCGCAGAACCAGGGTGGTCAAAAAAGCTGGTCTGCTTAATTGATGCTGATCAGATAATTTACCAGCAACAGTCTTACACAGCACTCCTGGCTTTCCTCCACAGTGTCTGTACCTTCTGCCTTTACTGATTTTAACTATACTGCCACAGTCTTTAGACTGTGAACTATTTAAACTACTGTCAGCGCTTGTTCGAATTACCGCTGTCATGAACAGACTGACAGAGAATCGTGATATTGTGTTGGTAACATTGTTGCCCCCCCTTCCTCCCTCTCTCAAGTCACGCCCCCTCCTCTCTTTCCCTCCCTCTTTCATTCTCGTCTCGCGTCTACAAGCTCCTCCCATAGTTTAGCCCCCACCACCACAACCACAAGGCCACAAATCACACCATAACCCCCCCCCCCTCTCTCTCTCATCGAATTTATTATATTTTTTGTGTTTTTGCCAAAGCCTCTTCGTAAACTGAAATGTCAGATCGTTAAATTAGCATCATGTTATATATTTCACATTCACATTTGTCGTTCTATTAAAACCTGGATGAATATAAAGTTTCATGATCCGTCCGAAGATGAATGTTTATTTACCATATATTATTTTGCCTAAGCCAGATTCAGTTCATAGTTAACTACACTTATGTATTCTCGTATGAGGCGCTCTATGGAGGGAGGTCGTATCCACCAAATCTGCCATTTTGAGTTTCATGCACCAGCATGTTCAATTGGCCTTAAACTTTAATATCTTGTACCAATCGTACAGATAGACGCCCTGAAAACAAGGTTGAAAATCCCATAAACAGACACCCTTAACTCAACCATTATACGCCCAAAACGCACTTCTACTCAGATTCACAGTGGAGGAATAGCTTACGTGTGACCTGTGTGTGAGTCGAGCCTCCACATTCAGCCAATGAGCACGTAGCAGGGCCAGGCATCCACCAACACCCAACAGTGTTTTTGTTACCTTGGCACCGACAACACCTGTTACCTATGGGATTTAACTTTTTTGGCATAATTACTGCTATCTTTCAGCAATTATGGAGGGTTCAAGCACATCTCCTGATGTTTTCACCACAGCAAGGATGTGCTAGGAAGCGTGTGTGCAATCCTAGGTCTTGGAAACGAGCACAGTCTAAGCTTAAACATAACAGTGGAGTTGCCTACACCAGCCCATACACTGAAAAAAATATTGCGGGAAAAGTTATAGGGCCACAGTGTAAGTGTGATTGTATGGCTCGCCTTGGTGCTGACAAGGTGCAGAAATTTTTCGGTGCATTTTGGGAAATAAATGATTACAATAAGATGAATGAAAATATTGCAAGATTTGTTCGTTGGGTGCCAGTGCGGCATAGACGAGTGCCAGATGATCGCCCATCTTGTCGTTCACAAACGTATGTTTATCATGTTATGCATGAAAATACTGAGCATAAGGTGTGTGCTGAAGGTTTTCTGTCTATCCACGGGCTTAAACAGAAGCGTGTCCGTGTTGTTATGTCTAAAGTGTCGTCAACAGGTGTGGTGGAAGGGGACAGGAGGGGGTCATCCAAGCCTCCTTCGAAAGTGTCAGCAGAGTGACGTGAACTTGTGATGCGTCACATCAAGAGTTTTCCTGCAGTATCCAGTCACTGCAGTCGGGCAAAGAGTCCGCACCATAAATACCTGCCGTCGCATCTCAATGTTAATCAGATGTACATCTTGTTCAGTAAGTGGCTAGAGGAGGAACTTGTTGGTGAGCAGAAAGTTTCCAAGCATTATTACCAGGATGTGTTTAACGAAGATTTCAACCTAGGATTTTATCCGTTCAAAGCAACAAGGCAACAAGTGCGAAGTGTGGTCTCACAGCCTGGATTTCCTTGACCATGAGAAGGATTACGTACGTATTCAAGAGTTAAAGGCAGAGAGGGGAGTACACCTGCGTCAGGCCAAGGTCGCACAGGAGTGGTTACGTCAGGCCAAGAATAATCATGATCCTTCTGTCCACATCATAGCTATGGACCTCCAGCAAACTCTGCCAACCCCCAGGATCTAAGCAGGTGCACAGTTTTATCGCCGGAAGCTGTGGGCATACAACTTTGGAGTCCATCACGTGCAACTGTTTCATGTACATGTGGGATGAAACTGAAGCCAAGAGGGGTTTATCAGAAACTGCAAGCTGTATTGTACATTATGTGGAAAGCTTCGTCCAACAGGATGTCAAGACCTTTATTATTTACACAGATAACTGTGCTGGTCAAAATATTTTTTTTTTTTGTCTTAACTATGCTATGCTTCATCCACAAGGGGCACTTGCATGAGTTTAAGCATGTTTTCATGGTCCCTCGGCATTCTTTTCTTCCCTGTGACCGTGATTTTGGTCATGTAGAGAAGCATGTTAGACATATGGAAATCTTCACCAAGGAGGATTATTGCAAGACGGTAGAATATTGGCAACTGGTGATTCCGAAGAAGATGAGGTCCGATGTCTTGAATGAGTCCTATAACCAGATCACTAGTGGGCACCTGGGAGTGAAGAAAACTCTAAGCTGACTGCGACAGAGGTTCTGTTGGATTGGTATGCGTCAGGATGTTGAAGAGTGGTGTCAAGCCTCTGATGTGTGCTGTGCCAAGAAGGGATCCAAGAAACGTGGTTGTGCCCCCTCTCCTGCTGTACCAAGTGGGTGCACCGACGCAGAGAGTTGCAGTGGACATTGCTGGACCTCTGCCACTCACTGGAAGAGGAAACCGGTATATATGTGTCGCCAAGGACTACTTCACAAAGTGGCCAGAAGCCTATGCCATCCCCAAGCAAGCGGCAGCGACTGTTGCTCAGGTGTTGGTTGAATAGTTTTTCTGTCATTTTGGGATGCCACAAAAGCTACTTTAAGACTAGGGTAGAAACTTCGAGTCTGCTGCGTTCCGTGAGTGCCGTAAGTTACTGGGGATCAAAAAGACCAGGACGACCCGCCTAAGGTCATAAATGGGATGGTAGAGAAATTCAACTGGACACTGGGACAAGAAATGGCCAAGTACTGGATTGATGGACAAACAGAATGGGACCAGAAATTACCTGCGTTGCTGAAGGCATATCAGTCTACATTCCATGAGTCTTCCGGCTACACTCCTGCAAAACTGATGTTGGGTGACGAGTTATGCATATCAGTTGACTTGTTAATGGGAAGATCACCTGGTGAAGAGCTACCTACAGACACCACTGGCTATGCAAAACACCTTCAGGAAAGGCTGGCTGAGGTGCCTCATCAAGTGCGAGGAGCCCTCAAGTTTTCAGGAGAGGTAATGAAGTGCAAGTATGATGCCAAGGCAGGTGAGGTAAGCTTCAAGGATGATGACCAAGTTTGCTTATACAATCTTCAGCGTAAGAAGGGACCGCAGAACCCACTGGATGGGCCTTACACTGTGTTGGATCGTCTATCAGAAGTACTGTATCGATTTCGGGGAGGCAGGAAGTCTCGCTCAAAGGTGGTACACGTGAATCGCCTGTGGCAGTACCATGCATGGGCCAGGACAGTACAGCTGGGACGTCTCCAAGGAATTGTGCTCTCCCGCAGCCGAGGATGCAGAGGAGGACCACGGAGCTGAAGTGTAAGAGGATGGTGACAGTTGCCTAAGAGAAGGTGTGAATCAGGAAGAGAACCAAGACCTTCCAGGAGGAGTGGACTGTTTGGAGGAGCAAGGATGTCGTCGGAAGCAGCACAGGAGGCCTGATAAGTTGAAGGATTTTTTTGTGTATAGTTAAATGTTTCATTAGGATTAAGGTTTATGTTTGTATACAGTATATTGTGATGTTTTGTCAGGACGGCAAAGAACTAGGGAGGGGGTTGTGTTAAGGAGCCAGATTTGCCAGCTAGGTAGCCAAAATGCTTTTCGATGTTTCCTGATGTTTACGATAGCTAGCTCCGGTACGAGTCAGAATTGTCAGTTTGCCTGTTGATGGTAAGCGTAGTTATTTCGTAAGTTAAGCATTAATTTTTATGCTCTTTTTTCTTTATAATGTGCTATTTACAGTACGTGATTGTTTGTTAAATTATGTAATTGAAATTAAGATTGTATGGTAAATAATTTACAGTGTTATGTAATGTAAGAAAACTGTTGCATGTTTTGGTTGTCTCCGAGTTGGTAACTGTGCTCCGTCTCTAGATTACACGAGAACTGTGGAGAAGTAGATAATCTCAAACAATGCAAGCATATACAAGGAAGAATAAGAGCCTAGAACAAATTCAGTCGCTTTTCAGTTCAGTTTCAATGTAGTGCAGTGCTGTTAGTGAACTTTGTGAAGTGTTGCTGGGAAGCATTAAGTGTAATTGCAGTTAGTGAAGATCAGTTTCGGTACTTGTGAAAACAGTGAAGTGTTGTCAGGCACTAAGTCTAATAACAGTGAAATGTTGTCAAGCATCAAGCGTAATAGCAGTTAGTAGAGTTTGTATAGCCTCAGTGCTTGTAAGAACAGTGAAGTGAAATTGGAAAGCATTAAGTGGAATTATTTGGAAAGTAAAGACAGTGAACTTTAAGAAGCCAGTGTTTATTTTCTCCTCAGCTGATCTTGTGTGCTGTACACCTAAAGGCTGACCATAAGGAGAACAACTCACTGGGCAACGTCCTTCCTGTACTGAACTACTGCTGTTGGAGCCTGTGGCAGTGTGGGACGCGGACGTAATATCTTTCTTTCACCCTATACTTTATCCCCCAGCCAGTTTTACAACTGCATATTTTTTTTAAAAAATAAGGAAATACGGAACTGCACTTCAACAAAAGATAACTATTGGATTGAATATATTTACAGTTACATCAAAATAAGTACGGCTTTGTGGTATCATAACATTAATGGAGGTGATGACGTGGGTGAAAAGATTAATTCAGCATGAGACGGGTATTTTGAATGGGACAGTAGACAGGAATATTAAATAAAGGAACATGAGGCGTCAGAGATATGTAAGACAATGCATTCGAAGGGTGGAAGAAAATAGGAACAACTTTACGACAGTCAGCAGAACACTGAGGCATAATCTAAGTGCCCATGTTTATAAAACAAATGCTTTACATAACTGGTAAGTTTCCTTGCCTCTGTATGATGATGTGTGCCCGAATAATTGTTAAAAGGAGGCAGGATTGAATAATGATACTAAAGTAACAACAAGTACTACTACTACTACCGCTGCTGCTGCTGATGATGATGATGGTGATGGTGATGATGTTGATGATGATGATACTACTACTACTACTAGTACTACTACTACTACTACTGCTAAATAATACAATAATATTAGAAGTAATATCAGTTATAATAAACACAGCAAACATTACCGCAAATTTGTTATTTACGGTTAAGTCCACACGATTTTATGTATAAATAAAAGTTTTCTTTCGTGTTGAGAAGACTAATTGTGCATTATCAAGTGAGGTGTTAAACGTTACAGAAGAAACTGACGACCTTGAACAAGACTAAGGTGAAACAATGCTATCCGAATGTTTGTTTGGGAATTATAGTGGGTGGGATGGTGTGAGGGGGGCAGGGGAGGTGACAGAGCTGATGTCGTTCTCTCTTGTCGGAGAAAGAATAGAGGATTCGATAATATGTAACAAACTCCAGCATTTGCATACCATATCACAGCATGTAAGGGTGGTGAGAATTAGAATTAGCCAATTGATAATGGAGTATACTGATGCAAAATTGATATAATAACATTTAGGAGCAAAATAACTTGCCAGAAATATATGTTACCGTTTATTCCTACGGTGATGTCTACTTTATAGTGCCCTTAGATGAAGGATGTGTTACAGGGTAAACCAAAAATATCCTCTCACTGTAGCACAAGGTAATATCGAACCTGAAACCTTTCAGCTGCCTGTTTAACACAATAGCTCTACCATACCAGTGTCCAAAAGTGTTAGTGTAATCCCTTTGGAGGACTGCCTTGTTCTAAAAATAAATACGATCTTTCAAGTTTTTGTTTCATGGACTGTTTGGGTCGAGGGTGTTTCAGTGAAATACCCATACAATAATGCGATATTACAGTTCTGAACTATAACTATAAGGGACAACATTAATATTGCTTGTATTTGGTGATTCCCATTATATTAAATATTTACAAAGTTCCTTACCCGTTACACCTATGCCTTACTAAATAATCTATAAAGGTGTTAGCTTCTTGAACAGTCTCATTGGTTGGTGTTTAGTTTAATGGTGTGGGAACGAATCTCTTCATCGAGTAACACGCTGCGATTATGAGGTGGCAATAATAATCCCCGTTCATGGCCTACTGTAGCTGAGGATTGACACCGGGCCTCTCCTCTGCGATTCAGAAATTCTCCTGTTCCGCAACGAAAACTCCTTCCAGAATAGTTTACTCTGTAACTCTTACTTGGGAGAGAGAGAGAGAGAGAGTACTGGGAGGCGGAGTTTCTGGTGGCGAGGGAGAGTGCAAGAGGTGGAGGGAAAGGGAGAGATGGAGGGAATTACAGTGCTAAAAGTAGAGACCTAACTCTTGTTTTTCACACCTGCGTCAGGACTTACGTCCACGATAGTATCTCTACAGTGTTACAATCAACCAGTGTAATTCGCCTTTTACATAACCACTTGGTCTATTCTGGAGCTATCTGTCACGAATCAATTCGCGACATTTCCATTTTGTGAGAAGCCACGAACTATTAGTGGAAAACTCACTGTTTTTCGTTCAGTTAACCGCTCATTCGGACGGAAGCTTTGTCAAATCAGTTTTTCATTGTCATACGTGATCGTCTCTGTGTGAGACATTAGCGCTTCCGATGAGCGATTGTTTTGGGTGCGTTTCGCTTACTCGACCGTTACGGCTTAGTACTCCGCCTTTCTTTCCCACGATTTGAATTCAGTCTTGTGTTTGCTGTGACGGAGAAAGGGTCTGTGCTCAGAAGTGGAGAGGTCAGCTAGCACCCCAAGCTCCATTAGTACAGTTAATCCCAGTACTCCCACCCCCCACTCCTCGGGTGATACATAGTATTCATCGACTGGTATTTCTTTTGTGTATTTCCTAGTTTTAAGAGTTTAGTTAAGGTGTTTTTTTCCTAGGCGTAAGTATTTAGCTTCTGTGTGAGTGAGCGAGTGCGTCTCATTTAATTGATTTGAATTGTAACGTTAAATTTTTTTTTTTTGATTAATAAATTTAACAGTTCTATTTCTTGAGCTTAATGTAGAGTAAAAATCTTGTTTCATTTCTCCATAATTAAGCTTATTTTCCATATAGCTCCTAGCTTGCATAAACGTTTGCTTTCATAACTGGTACTTAGACCAGTCTTGTTGTATTAACTTAAAATCCGTTGTGCCAGGAGTTAATGCATCAGCAAGAACCTGATGTTATTATTATTAGTATTAGTTATTTATTGTCATGGGTGATGTAACTTTCTCCAGAGGCTAACAGTACAGTAATTCAGCAATTGTGAGTAATTAGTCTCTGCTGTGTACTGTTGAGGAAGTTTATAAATTCTCGTTCTCAGAGAATCGTGCTAAGCCAGCGTAAAGTAAACGTTGCTTGATGTAGCAAGACAATCATTGTCTCTGCTCTTCAATATTATTGAATATTATTATCAATTTAAATAATATTTAACCATTTATATCAAAATTACAGATCTATTTTAAAAACCCCGTGACAATTGGCGACCTCATTCCAGGATATTAACTCCTAGCTCTAAAGCTATTCACGAGATAGTGCTCACTCATTCATATTTAGGTATTTATCATTAAAGTTTATAGGCACAAGCTTACTGGTGTTTACCCTTAATTTAGCAAGTGAATTTTGCTTTATTAATCAATAGAATACTTAACTCTAGTTTATTTTTGGTAACGCCAGACAATTTTATTCGCTTCTGGGAAGTCGCCGTACCCATTGTGTTTATTATTGAGTCTTCCCAGTCATTTACATTTTTTTTTATTCTTTGCCAGTTAACTAGATAAGACTGGTCACCACTAGCTTGTGTCTGTATTCTTTACTTGTGTTTATTAGTATTCGTCGCTAAGCAGTCAGTACTCAATTTCGGTTACTTAGTAAATTGAGCTAGCATCATGGCTACAGCTGTATATGTACAGGAAGCCAAAGATATTGGTCTCACAGACCCAGAGAAAATACAGAGTTACGTTCTCTCACGGTTCAATTACGAGCAAGAACGTGAGAAAGATGCTCGTGAAGAGCGTAGGATTCAGCGCGAATGCGAGCGAGAACAGCGCGAATACGAGCGAGAACAGCGTGAGGAACGTGAAAGAGAGCGTGCTTATGAACAAGAGCAGCGTGAGAAACAGCGCGAATACGAGCAGAAACAACGCGAGCTCGAGTTAGAAAAAGAGCGAGAACAGCGCGAACACGAGCGAGAACAGCGCGAATACGAGCGTGAACAACGAGACAAAGAACGAGAACATGAACTTGAAGTGCTGAAGCTCAAGCGAGATTCCTTGGCTTCAGACACGTCTGGTGCAGTTGGTCAAAGCTCCACGAGCGTTCTCCTGCACATGTCCTGGCGACCCCACGCATCAAGCTTCCTTCATACAAGGAAAGCGAGCGAATCGAGCCGTACATAGCTCGTTTTGAGGACATGGCAGACTTATATCAACTGGATGAGGCAGCTAAGCGGCTTCAGTTTCTTAGCCTATTTGAGGGCCCTGCCCTCGATATTCTCCACAGAATTCGTGGAGACAATCTCACATATGAGATGATGAAAGCTGCACTCATTAAGGCGTATGGTCTCACAGTAGACGACGCCAAAGTTCAGTTCATGCGAGCCTCGTCTCCAAGACAAGGAGACAGCTGTTCAGTTCCTTGATCGTCTCACAGCTTACTTAAATGAGTGGATGGAGAAAGATGAAACTCCTTCCACGCGTGAGGGGATAATTGACCTTATGCTGCGTACACAGCTAGAGAGGTCGTGGCCTGCTGAGCTCATAGCACAGCTTAAGATCTGCCAGGTGAAAGATGCCAGCCAAATGGCAGAGAAGGCTGACGCATTCTTTACTGCATACGGGTATCAAGCTCGTAAGCAAAACACCTGGAGCAGAAAAGATACTGCCAAGTCTGGGAAGCCGTCTCAGACTGAATCCCAGCACCAAGGCCGTTCTCAGAGTAATTGCCAAGGTCCAAAACCGCAGTGGAAGGACCAGGGGCAAAACACTCAGAAACCTGAGTGGAAGAGGTATAACAAGTACCCTAACCAGCAGCAGTATCAGCCACGCAACCGACCGTCGGGACAAACTTTTTCACCACCAGCTCAAAAGAGGCAGGAAGCGAATGCAGCCTTCATTCCTCAGCAGCAGCCTGGTGGTCACGTCCCTACCAGTGAGGGTACTTCCCCACAGTTCACTAGTCCCACAGTGACAGTGAACCCCCCTCCACAGATGGCCAATGTTCCATCTTCACAAGGCACAATGTTTGCCACATCAATTCAGCAGCCTCATGAGTGGCTAGCTGCTTCCTCCACAGGCCCTCCCACAGGTGACAGTACCTTCCTTGTTCAGCCAGGGTTTGTGGGAGGCATTCCTGTGAAGGTCCTGAGAGACAATGGTTCCTCAGGTTGCTGTGTTAAGCAGAGTCTAGTTCGGCCTGAGCAGTATACAGGTCGACAGATCCATGCAAAGCTTATTGATGGATCAGTGAGATTGTTCCCTGAGGCATGTATCCAGGTGGCATCTCCATTTTATACTGGTATGACACTTGCAGTTGTCATGCCAGAGCCTCTATTTGACTTAATAGTAGGCAATATTAATGGAGTCAAGGATAGTTGCTCGATGGCGCTACTCAGACTTCGGCTGCTGCGGTGACACGAGCCATGACTGAGGCTCCAGACTGTGTCACCCCAGTGATCATTGAATCGCCGCAAGATCTGATGTGCAGTCAACTTGTTGTACAAGAACAACATTCTGACCCGACACTTGCTGCCGTGCGGAATAAACAAAAGGGTCGAGTGATTAAGTATTCACGGGAGGTCGAGCCAAGTTCCTTCGCAAACAAGGACGGCTCTACCGTGAGTCACGAACACCCGAGGGCGAGGTTCGACTGCAGTTTGTCGTTCCCGCCAAGTACCGCCCAGCAGTGTTACAATGGGGTCATTGTCCAGCCTCAGGAGGTCACCTGGGCAAAAGGAAGACCCAGGGCCGTATCCGAGCTGACTTTTTCTGGCCAGGGATGGGACGAGACATAGACAGTTTTGTCCGTTCCTGCAGTGTGTGCCAAAGTATCACCACTGATCAGGGACATGTCCTTCCTGTGCCGTTCATAACCACACCTGTAATCTCTGAGTCAGTTGAGAGACAGGGTAGTGGTGAAGTGGGTGCAGACCTGATGTCTCGCCCATTGGCCCCACAGGACACAGTATGTCCAGGGCCTGTACATGCATATTATGTACCTTAAGTTAAGGGGGAAGTTGAGAGGCGACTTGAGGCTATGGAAGACCCAAGTTTGCATAAGGATTCTCAGCTTCCCGGTACTAATATATGTACCGTAAGTTAAGGGGGAAGTTGAGTGGCGACTTGAGGCTATGGAAGACCCAAGTTTGCATAAGGATTCTCAGCTTCCCGGTACTAATAGAAGTACTGTAGGTTAAGGGGGAAGTTCGAGAGAGAACTCCGCAGTGGCGACTTGAGGCTATGGAAGACCCAAGTTTGCATAAGGATTCTCAGCTTCCCGGTACTAATAGAAGTACTGTAGGTTAAGGGGGAAGTTCGAGAGAGAACTCCGCAGTGGCGACTTGAGGCTATGGAAGACCCAAGTTTGCACAAGGATTCTCAGCTTCCCGGTACTAATATAAGTATTGTACTGTAGGTTAAGGGGGAAGTGAGAATTCCGCAGAGGTGACTTGAGGCTATGGAAGACCCAAGTTTGCACAAGGATTCTCAACTTGCCGACCATAATTGTGTGCTATAATTAATGGCGACCTCGAATGTACGTCGTAGCACTGACTGCTAGGCAGAGAGAGTAATTGTAACTTAATAAGAATTTTGTCTCATTGACACTTTTGATGCTCCACCTCAATTGGTTTTGCAGGTTCAGCAATGGGTGTAGCAGTTTTGCTGTGCGGACCAGCTGATCGTCTGCCGCACGCTGCCGCCTCTTCTCCTCTGCCTTCGTCGTCGTCATATTATTTACTATGTCATTTTACACGTAGGTACAGTTACACTACAACTGTCACACCTACACCGTGTATTACATACACCACGCTACACAACAATTAGTTGTCAGTGTAAATGTAGCGAATTTTCGCTCAGTTTGACCTGGGTACAGGATTTTCACCGTCGTCACGGAGTTTTTCCCTCAAGCTTGCTTCTATTAACGTAAATACGAGGTTTTTTCACTCACTGGCGACTGCGATTTTCTCCTGTAGCAGGATGGCACACACACCACAGTGTGAATCTTGTGTGACTGAGTTAGGATTTATATGTATGTATATTGAAATCTTTCTTCTGAAGGAAGAAAGATTTAATTTTCATGGGGCGTAATGTCACGAATCAATTCGCGACATTTCCATTTTGTGAGAAGCCACGAACTATTAGTGGAAAACTCACTGTTTTTCGTTCAGTTAACCGCTCATTCGGACGGAAGCTTTGTCAAATCAGTTTTTCATTGTCATACGTGATCGTCTCTGTGTGAGACATTAGCGCTCGATGAAAGCGATTGTTTTGGGTGCGTTTCGCTTACTCGACCGTTACGGCTTAGTACTCCGCCTTTCTTTCCCACGATTTGAATTCAGTCTTGTGTTTGCTGTGACGGAGAAAGGGTCTGTGCTCAGAAGTGGAGAGGTCAGCTAGCACCCCAAGCTCCATTAGTACAGTTAATCCCAGTACTCCCACCCCCACTCCTCGGGTGATACATAGTATTCATCGACTGGTATTTCTTTTGTGTATTTCCTAGTTTTAAGAGCTTAGTTAAGGTGTTTTCCCTAGGCGTAAGTATTTAGCTTCTGTGTGAGTGGCTTGAGTGCGTCTCATTTAATTGATATGAATTGTAACGTTAAATTTTTTTTTTTTGATTAATAAATTTAACAGTTCTATTTCTTGAGCTTAATGTAGAGTAAAAATCTTGTTTCATTTCTCCATAATTAAGCTTATTTTCCATATAGCTCCTAGCTTGCATAAACGTTTGCTTTCATAACTGGTACTTAGACCAGTCTTGTTGTATTAACTTAAAATCCGTTGTGCCAGGAGTTAATGCATCAGCAAGAACCTGATGTTATTATTATTAGTATTAGTTATTTATTGTCATGGGTGATGTAACTTTCTCCAGAGGCTAACAGTACAGTAATTCAGCAATTGTGAGTAATTAGTCTCTGCTGTGTACTGTTGAGGAAGTTTATAAATTCTCGTTCTCAGAGAATCGTGCTAAGCCAGCGTAAAGTAAACGTTGCTTGATGTAGCAAGACAATCATTGTCTCTGCTCTTCAATATTATTGAATATTATTATCAATTTAAATAATATTTAACCATTTATTCCAAAATTACCGTGATATTATAAAAACCCCGTGACACTATCTTTCCCACTATCTATGACCTCCAGTATCTTTTTAACGTATAATGTCCAGAAACTTCGATATAATAATATCTTGATTTTGACACTGTCTTGATCAGCTTGCATGGCAAGGGATAATATCGCATAAAAAATAAAGAAGAGGGTAGGTAAGGGAGGAAGCCTACATACTTACAGTAAGTTTATAAATTGACGTCACACTTGGTGACTAAACTTATGTTCTTCTATTTCCTTCACTCTGTGATAATGTTAGGATACGTTTGATAGATGAACAGATAGATAGGTAGATTAGTGGATGAATAGACTGATGAGTAGACACATAGAAAAGAAAAAGGTATACATAGAGTGATAGATGGATGGACACGGGTAGATAGATAGATAGATGGATAATAATTGCACAGACATAAAGTAAGCTCACATATAGATAAACACATATGAAAAGACACCAGAGACAAATAGACAGTTGGACAGGTACACAGATAAGATGGATGAAATAGAAAATAGATAGGTTGAGAGAAAAATGGAAAGACAGATAGACAGATAGACAAACATATGCAGAGAAATACTTAAGCACAGAAACAGATAAACAGATAGCTGGACGACAGAGAAAAGGACAGACAAACAGACCTATACACAGAAAAACAGACAGACAGACAGATAGATTAATTGACTGAGTGATAGATAGATAGATAGATATGTATAGAATTTGCATAACTCGGTTTTGATTCTCTTCAACTTTTTCATATACTCCGTCGGTGAGTTTGTCAGTCAGTCAGTCAGACCTATCGAGTGCCTGAGGGTGGAGGTACGGGGGAGAGAGAGGCAGGGGTAGGAAGGGAGATGAAAAGGGGAAGATAGGTTAGGTGAAAGGACAGCTTCTGGGAAGAGGAGGGACGGAAGAAACTGAGGTAAAGAGGTGAGGAAGGGTAGAGGGATTTTGGAGGAAGGAGTGGAGTGGACCGAAAAAATAGGAGGGATGAGGAGAGGTGAGTGGAGGAAGAGAACTGAAGAGTGTGAGGAGGGCAGGACAGGAAGAGAAGGGAATGGGAGAAGGGATGAGGGAAGGAAATGTGTTGGGTGGGACACGGGTAGGCTGATGATGGGAAAGGAGGTGATCGTCACGGGGGGAAGTGAAATGATAATAAATTGCCAATAAGTCGTCAGCTGTCACGGTGGGAAGAAATATTCTCCTTCCCCCTTTTCTAACCACGTTCTCACCTGTGGACCCCTACAACAAAATAGGTCGAGCTAGCAAAATTGATAGCAGCTATTGCACAACAAATACATACATTCATTACGTCACACGCCATGCACTGTAATGCTGCTTAAACGGCATGTTTATGAAAACAGAAGACATTCAGTTCAGCACACTTTATTTCCACATCAACACCGTCTCTTAATTCCAGCAGAATAAAAACGTAAAAATATATGGAATCCCAACGGACCCCTTGAAATTCTCCCATGGACCCCCGGTTTGGAACCATTGAATTCTAGACGATCTTGAAAATGAATGGAGCACTATGGGACTTCAACAATAGCCCAGAAGTTGCCTGAGTAATGTAATCACTTTTTGGGCCGAGGTGACTGAAAAGGAAATATGTACAGGATAAAAAAATGTTCCCAAATATTTCTGGTCTTGTATTGGCATAATATCACTTCCATTTTCTAATGCCTCAGTCGAAAGAATCTTTTCTCAGATGAATGTCGTTCATTCTGTACCGAGAAATAGTCTCAGTTTTAGGTCAGTTGAAGCATTAGTATAAATTAGATATGGACTGTGTCATTACTTTCAGTCCTGTGTAGATTTTGAGCCTTCTGATGATACTCTTAGAAATTTCAACGCAAAAGGTACTGGGGAAGAGGAAGAGGAAAATAACATTATTGCCGAAATACCCGCATGGGGGGGTGAACCTGACACCATCACCCCAGGAGGAGAGTATGAAGGGGTGATACCCACCCCACAAGGGGATGACGGAGAGGCTGGCTTACCTGGCTCACCGAGCAGGCAAAAGCGACATATCTCCCTCCTGACTCGATGCCCCTCTTCCCCACAGCCAGACCATCCCGCAGTGAACATGAAAAGTACACTACTCTTCAGCAGAGGGAACGCTCGCCAGAATCAGGGTGGGATTTGCAGTGGCAAAGTCCCAAGCAAACCCAAGGATGCCGAGTCCCCTGGATCGGCCTCCTATTTGACAGACGACTCAGGAGAAGCCTCAAGGGTTGTTATCCCCCTACCCTGACGGAAGGAAGGCACGCTCCACCGGAGTTGTGGCAGAAGCTGAGAGAGTTTATCCGACCTCTTCCTCCTGACGTAACCGGGACAGACCCTTCCACGACAGAAGGAGGGCACGCTCCACCGGAGCAGTGGCGTAAGCCGAGAGAGTTCATCCGACCTCTTCCTCCCGACGTCACAGGGACAGGAACCCCTACCCAGACGGAAGGAGGGCACGCTCTACTGGAGCTGTGGCGTAAGACGAGAGAGTTCACCCGACCTCTTCCACCCGATGTCACCAAGGCCAGGTGTCCGGTCCGTACAGCCCCGTCCTCCCCAGGTGCTGCCGGGCTCCGCCAGGACGAGAGGCCACAGTCCAGCCCTGATGGCCTCCTCCCGCAAATAAGACTGCAGTTCCCGGAGTCAATGGGCCTCCCCAGATGCTCACTGCGGCAGCTGGACCTCCCCTGGCGCAGGTGGCCGTAGTTCCTCCCTGACAGCTGCCCCTGCCAGACGTGACAGCAGCCCAGCCAGGACACCGCCCTCCCCCCTGCCAACCATAGGTCCGGGCCTCCCCAGATCCTCCCCCAGGACCCCGACAACGACTAAGGGCCAGTGCCAAGCTGCGCGTCTCCTGGCCCTATTTGGCCTTAGCCCGGAGAGCCTTGCCTCCTGCCGGGCCGTAGCAGTTAGGGAGCCACCCTAACTGCCAACTGCCCGCTCCTCCAGAACTAATGGCAACCCCATGGACCACCCTCTCCTGTACCACGTGCCAGATGGCCCACCTACCACGCCCTACCGCCACCTGGAGCTCCCATCATAGGCCCTCCTGCCTTGTGGGCCGTGTCCTCCCCTCCACCGGAATCGTGAGTAGCAGGTAAAATAGTCTGCTCCCCCAGTGCTGTGGACCCCACCCCCAGTGAACCAACCTTTGTGACTCTTCCCCTGCGGTGCCTCTCCCCAGTATTGTCCAACCCTCCCCAATGCTCCATCCCCCCTCTCTCCTTCCCCCGGTGTTTTGGTGCCGGACATCGTTTCCATGATGAGTTGTAGTCTCACACTATTTTTACATATTACATACAAAGGTGTTTAGACATAATTAAACAGTGTGTAATATAGCGTGAAGATAATCAACCAAACACCATCTTACTGTAAAGTGTGGCATGGGAAAGGATGAGCGTCCAGACCTGCAAAGCCCAGCATTTTCTGTCATAAACAACGAGGGTAAGGGAATGTCTGAGGATTGGCACCTCTGTTTTATGCCGATCTGACCACGCCCAATGGGGAGCAGGGCAGATGTGAGGCAGAACGCAATTATTCAAATGAGAGGGACGTATTACTCTGAGTTCTCTCTGTGTCGCAGTTGTATCTTTCTGTGGCCAATAAAGAGAGATAAATCTGCTAAGTTTTCTGTCACCTGCACACACTGCCAACCATTCCATCAACAGGATCTACACCGATTCCCACCATCTCCTGTGTGTGAGAGAGACATTGGTGGAGAGTGTCAGCTGAAAGTGACTTTGACCAGGCGTTACATTACATATTGATAACCTGCTTGGAACAGTGCAGTCACGCCTAATCTGATACATAATATTGGTGATCAGCTGTGGGATTTCAACCAGCTGGTACACCGGCAGCCGCAGCATTACCCTCCCCAGTGTGTCATAGTGAACTCTACCACCTGTGAGTGCTCGACACCCACCCTTGGGCCGGTTCCCCGACTGTGCCAACTCTCCCTCAGTGTCGTCCCCACAGGACAGCATACGTCAATGCGTCCCTCCCCCAGAGTGCTCCCCCCCTCTCCCTCAGGCCCCAGCCCCGTCCCCACGGAAATAAACCCACCCTAGACTCACTAATACCCCCCTCCTCCCCCCCCTCGACCAAGTGCAGAACCCTTTCTATGTGACGCGTACATAACCTAAGGTTAGCTAGGGCATCGTCCATGTCACGCGGATATATTGTACTAGCTAGGACCTCGTCTATGTAACGCGAATACCTAAGACTTCAGGGCTTGAATTATGTTTTCGTCATGATCACGCGCCTGTCATACAGGGTATACTGCACTATGCTGTCCGTGTGTGTTGAATATGATGTATCTGACATATTTGTGAAATATCGTCTGTGACACTGTGTGGACATAACCCTATCTCAGGAAGGTGTAATTCCGTGTACAAGACAGAATTGCTGAGCTAGGTGGACGGCGATTGTTGTAAGGGTTATTTTAGGCCATTGTAAGCCCCTCAGTTTTGTTCACAGAACTGTGTGTGTATTTGTCTTTTGATAATATAGAAGTGTGCCTCTCGACCAGTGGTGTTTGTGTTTTCCTTCCTTGCTAGTACTGATTCGGTTGGGAACAAAGAACCCAGGGCTGCACCGTGTCTGAACCCGAGGAGTCGGGGTACAGAACACGCTGCATAACAATTGCACATGAGATAGAATGATTTAACAGTGTGGTTTTTAAACTGTAAAATGAATATGCAGTTCCATGAATTTTCCTAATCTGTATATATCTAATCAATGAAATGACTTAAAGATATGATAAATCATGTGAAAAACTTTAATGGTTTCATTAGTTAAGGAATACAAGTAATGTTACTTGGTTTTCTATTATGACTGTAAACTAACTCCATTATTTCTTTTCTGAGAAGTAATGAAACAATTATTTTCTGTGGAACATTAAAAAAATTAGTTTTTATTTTATTTTGTTCTTGTGGGAGTTTCCATGGGATTTTCTTTGAAATCTGTGAGATTATGATGGAAAAAAAAAATAATCTGTGGGAAACGGCTTCTACAAAAGTTGCAACACTGTGGGGCCATTCTAGACGGGCGGCCCACTTTAACTATCGTGGGGCAACACATGCACGTACACGCGTTATGAACCAATCGAGGCTTGACACAGTCTGTCACGTTTAATTGATATTGCAAGAGATAATGCTACGGAATCACATTATGGCTGTATAGGTGACAATATATATTACTTTATTGCATGTATTCCCTGCAATATCTTCATTAAACATGGACACGTTGGAAAAATCCCATACCTTTTAAAAAATCAAAAATCAAACGAAGCACTTTCCAACCACCCAGTGAATTCACGGAACGGTTTCAGTGTGTGTGTGTGTGTGTGTGCAAAAGGGAGATGGTGACTTGTAATCTACTGTGCGTGCTTGAATCATTAGGTGTCATCCGAAGCTGTTACGATTAAATACATATCATACCCTGTTTGATTGACTATGCACCAGAGATATAGTGGTCGAGTAGGGTGTGTTTGATACGAGGCTGCTGATTGGCCGCCTATGATGTCATCGCAGCAGACGCCAGATAATGGAAAATTTTTAGTTTTAGCCTAAACATTTTCTTTTTGTGTTCGTGGGAGTAGAATGCTCACATGTTCATGAAAAAGACGAAGAATATATTTAATCTGTTCTTCTGTTTCACACAATAACGGTATGTATGCCTTAATCACTAAATAATCAGAGTGCTTGCCTTGAATAAGTGCGCACAATACATCATCATGTCGATGGCAACTCTCAAATGCCTGCGTGGGAAGCTACGAACTCAAGTTACTGAACTACTACTACTGCTACTACTACTCTCTCTCTCTCTCTTATAGTTTTGTTTTTTTCTTTTTATTGCTTTTTTGAAATGACACGTCCATAGGCTCCTCGTTGTCTCCCACCAGACGTTTACCTCCCCCCCTCCCTCCCTCCCTCCCTCCCTCTCTCTCTCTGAGAAGTTTGATAGTACGGCAAGAAAATTAAGAAAATAAAAGAAGTATCCCCAAGGCGTGGGAAACAAATGGAATGAGATTTTCACTATAGCAAGGAAAATTCACGTAGGTATAAAGAAGGGCAGGCCAAGTAACCGAAACAATTTTATTCAACATGGCAGAAAGCGTTACAAATTATGAGAAGGCCATTTACAAAAGGGTACTATCAGTCTTTCCACAATTGTAGCTATTACATCTCCATTATTTCGTCACTGTATATTTTCACTATATTCTTCAATAGGGCTCATGGCCTTTGGTTCCTTCTTCCTCGCATAAAAAAAAAAAAAAAAACTTTTTTTCTGTAGCCAATGCTGGCCGTTTCGTCTCCTTGGAATCTAATACTTATAAACTCTGCTGTCCACTCCGTCTTTGCCTTCCCTACAATGAATTGAGAGGATAGGTTATGTATGTTCCTACGAGAAAGAAAAACCTTCAAACTACCTTTATTTTTATGCCGAGTGACTGCCACTGTGGTACAGACATTTTTGAACAAGGGGTAGCCACTCATTTCCCTTAGGTCAGCGTGGGGTTAATATATCAGTCCTTGCAGTTTGTACATGCATTACCACACGATTAAAGTAAATTGATATAAAAACTTCGTGGCATAATGATAGGTTAACAAAATCATAATACTTTGAACACTCCCCGGCGATAGTCCTATCATCGACATGGATGTGAACATTTATCCGTCACGGCACATACTCTGCTTTTTTATAGTAATGAAAACATGCAGACCGTTATCTTGTTAAACAAAACATACTGAATGTATTCTTCATGTTTTTGATGAACATCTGGGTATTTTACTCCCAGAATCTCCTGTGGAAAGTATTTGAAATGAAGTATTATTGATCATCTGGAGTCAGTTGCGACATCATTGGCGGCCAAGCAGCAGCAGCGACGCACACCCTACTCCCCCCATTCTTCTCAGGTATTGTACATCCATAAGTCAATCAAATAGTGTATAATGCATGTATGAAACAGTTCGTTCGTTTGTCCGTCTAAGCATAGTGACTGAAAACGGTATTTCCACCACACCACATAGACCTACAAAAATATCTTTAATTTCCTTTGGTGTAACTATGTGAAAATACGTATATAACGTAACCATATGTTTCAGAAACGTTACATTATACTCTGAATCAATCACTTTTCAGCTGACACACTTATGTCACGTTTTCGTGAAGCTTTTAGACCGGTATCGACCGGTTTAGACCTGTCTTATTGCTGTTCTGGCGAGAAAATTAGACCGGTACAGACTGGTTGAAAGCAGTCCTGCCTCACAAGCTGGCCTAGGCCAGACCGGTCTGCGCACAAAAGTATGCGCATCAGAACAGCCAAGAAGGACAGGAGCGTCTGTGGCAGGGTGTAAACATTGATGGTCAACAATGGCGGACTTGGGAATAAAGTTCGTTTTAAATTAGATTTTTAACGCTAGTAGAAGCCCGTAATCATCCAAGAAAGGAACCAAATAAATCTCACCATGAAGTAGATACTTTGTATTACTTTAGATCACATGATATAAGATTATTAAAGCATTAATGGCCGAAATAAAACTCGAGGGGAAGCAGAAGGATAGCTCAAAATTCGTCGAAAGAATGCAGACTCAGTCATTTCAACTTAAAAAAAGAAAAAAGTAGATCAGACATCCTCAGACAATCTTGGCATATCATCGTAGCTTTGCCAAAATTGCTGTTTGCTCCTACTAAGTTAAATAACATGTTAGCATTCAGAAGCCTGAAGTCAGGGGTATTACGTTGGCATATAACAGGTATTGGGGAGGCGGTGGCTCAATCGGTAGAGAGGTGGCCTGCAGTCCTAACGGACCCAGGTTCGAATCCCGGCTAGGGCAGGGAACAGTTTAAGGATTTGAATTTCATTAAATCAGGCTTTACTGATCTACCAAAAGATCCGCCGAGATGTCGTAAAAATACTCCCGCTAATACCAATACACCAGTCCTGTATGAGACAGCCCTAGCATGTATTCCATATGGACGGTGGGTGTTAGCGCCGAAGTAGTAACATGTAGAGGTGTATGGTATGTAGGAGGACTGCTGGGCCTTGATAGCAGGCTCTGAAGCCTATGCCCAGAGTTACATAAAAAAAAAAAAAAATTGAAGAATTTCTTATAGTTATCTTTTAAATAGCCGTTCTCTTCGTTTTGAGTACAGTAGAAAATGGTGAATAATGCACAAGTTAAAAGAAAAAAATCTGCCATCCGCCTCCCTGTGCCCACGACAATTGTCCGGATTATCCTTCTCGAGGAGTCCAGGGAGGACCTAGCCTTGCGTACCGATGCTGAACGTCCCACTATTGTCACCATCCAGCACTGTGACACCTACCGCGGCGTGAGACACACCTATGGCAAGCACCCCACCCACACCCGCCGCTGTGATGTGGCTGTAGCCCCATTCGCTTGGGGTATCGCTCCCCAGAGGAAATCACCGGATGACCGACCGCCAACAGGCCATGTAAACTCTGTCACAATCCAATGGATGATGCATTATCCCATCACATCGTTAACTGCCCAGTTATTGTCTCCTTCAGACCCCCTGGACTCTTGTTTTCTGTTTTGTGTACCCACATCATCACACATCTTGATGTACTCGAAGACATTCTCACCCTTCACCCCAACTTCCTTTTATTGTAATGCCCTGGCACTAGGACAATGATCGGACATTTTGGTGTGTGTGTGTGTGTGTGTGTGTGTGTGTGTGTGTGTGTGTTGTCCACGCACACGTGCATAAACGCACACATCAGGTGCATGTGCTTGTATTGTCCTAGAGCTGGGATTTTGAATCGAGGTAACTTTCTAATGCATATCGTGTTTTTTTTTTTTTTTCTATCTACCCACCTGTGTATGTGACTTTGTATATATACCGTATCTACTTAGGGTGTATATGTATATGCACAGTATATATATGTCTTCCTGTCAATGTATATATGAATAGATCATATATATCTGCATGTTGCATATGTATATGTATGCACGCCTGTACACATACCCATATCTCTATACATGCGTACCTATCCTGTATATGCAGTATGTCTATGCATGTGCGTGAATATATTGTACATATATGTATAGATATATACGTATATGTATGTATGTGTGCATATGTGCCTCTCAGTCTGCATATGTACGTACAGTACATACGTGTGTATCTATGTACCATTTCACTCATTTCAAAACATGTAATTATAACTACTGTGACAACTTTGTACCATGTATGTATCATTGTATGTCTTTGTTTATTACTGTGCTTGTAATGATAATTACTTCTATACCTTTTATGCCCTATGAAACCGATTTTGTTATCCTCATGCACCCCTCCCTGCTTGGCCTTCAGGGACAGTGCTCCCCAGAGTGTTGGGGCTTGTGCTGAATGATAAATAAAAAAAGGTATTTTTTTCTTGCAAAATTCTGAAGCAGTCGGAGGTATATCATCGCAGGTTCGCCAAAAGTATTAACAAACAAGCCATACATCCTGGGATACTGCCTGGAAAGTTTGGATACAATTTGTCAACTTCATTTTGAGATACTTTGGGAACAGCCAGACACACACACATGCAGGCGATTACATTATCGCCTTACTAAGTGGGCGACAAGATGCTGGTGCCATGGAAACTGTTGGTAACCCTGAATATCCAATAATTATGGTTTTGCATGGGATGAGGGAGGTATTTCCTGTTATATGACGTAATAAATGCATTGACGTGGATGTATACCACTGTATGAAAATATAAATAACCTGACTGTGACATTGCATCCATACTGAATCCTAAGCACATTTGAAGCGCGTTTAACGATTCCTGAAACACCTTGGAACTCTCCTTAGACACAATTCTTATGATAAATAGGAGTATGGGCACGTTGTGCTTATTCTCAGAGGTGATGCTGGAAGCCTTTGTCAGACGTATTATAATTACCACATTTAGTCATGTGTGATGGGTTACAAACACGATGGTTTATGACTGCTGCAAGTGTTTTTCCAGGTTCCTAGATGTCACGTTTAATACATCATATAATTTGTTTTTCAAAGTCGTTATGATATAGATCACCGTTTCTTCGGGTTATTGTTGTTTGACGACCATCGATTCCTACATGGCTGCTCCTCCCATTACGTAATAATCAGCATGCTCATAGTCCTGCAGGCATACTATGTAATGATAAATATAATATTTTCATACAAGTAAAATAATTACTACGTGGCCTTAGCCCCTAGAAAATCGAACCAAAGGATAACTACCGTCTTTTGTTTACAGATATGTCTTCCACGCATGAGTACCAACCCTTTCGAGACCGTCATTGAAGTGCTCCTTTTCGTATTCATCGGAACCCTGAGTAAGGATACTTTTGTGTGGAAGTGAACGTCTGGGATACTTGGCCCTGATAATTATGAGTCAGCGTCATAAGGGGATGTTGTCAAGGGCAGTGTGTGTGTGTGTGTGTGGTGAGGGCACATGACTGAAATGGGAGGGAGGGAGGATGGGGTAGATCAGGAAGTGAGTACAAATGGCGTCATTTGTACTTTATTCTTGTTTCTCCCAGGCTGTACTATTTAGCTTCGGACACTGGACAGCCCCCATTGATGAAGTAGGCGAATCAAGGTAACTTTATTCAATCACTTTTGCTTGAAATGTCCCTCGAGCTGAATAAAAGTTTTTGGTAGAAGCAAGAAGAAATTGTAATACCTTAGCTGTTTATTACCGTACCCTTGGTGGTTTTGGCCTAAATACGAACATAAAGTCCTAAAATGACTAGTAGGATTAATTTATGACCGGCTAAGTATTAATAATCTTTTTTTTTATAAAAGTCTCAGCTTAAGAACATTTGTGAATGGGTTAGATCCTTGGGAAAGACCGCACAGAATTCAGTTAGATATATTCGGGGAATGTTGCTGGAGCCTCCCTTGGGTGCTCCAGTCTGGTCCAAGTCTCTGATTATGAGTGACTCCTGGTTACAAAGAGTGACTCAAAGGCTGTGTGCTAGTGGACCGATCCCTGCCGCTAGCAGACCTAGCAGGGTCCGGCAACAGTACGGGATATCCTTATGATGGAGAGATGAGCCTGTATTTCTTTCCTTACTAGCGCAAGGCAATACTGTACTAGTCAGCGTATTAGTGTTGTGTTCTTTCGTTGTGAATTGGTTGTCAGATATCTCCATTAATCTTTTCAGTCCGGTGGAGTATTTATTTAGTTTATTATAGATAAATGCAGATATATATATATATATATAT